>NC_042616.1:729662153-730002153 GCF_901001135.1 Rhinatrema bivittatum | reverse complement strand
AGACTGTGTGCATTATTATAAAACTTAGAGGTCTGACATGGGTGGGGCCTGGGTGTTGAAGTGAGTATAGGTCTTGTAAGAACCAAAGAGGAAGATGAAAAGACCTGAAATAGCATACTAGCAGAAGAAGTAGAAGACAGCACTGTAATGGAGTTTAACATACTTGGGACATATATATAGGGGTAGATTTTAAAAGAAGCGCGATCAGCCTACTTTTGTTTGCGCTCCAGGCGCAAACAAAAGTACGCTGGATTTTAGTAGATACGCGCGTAGTCGCGCGTATCTACTAAAATCCTGGATCGGCGCGCGCAAGGCTATCGATTTTGTATAGCCTGCGCGCGCCGAGCCGCGCAGCCTACCCCCGTTCCCTCCTAGGCCGCTCCGAAATCGGAGCGGCCTAGAAGGGAACTTTCCTTTGCCCTCCCCTCACCTTCCCCTCCCTTCCCCTACCTAACCCACCCGCCCGGCCCTGTCTAAACCCCCATCCTACCTTTGTCGGGGGATTTACGCCTCCCGGAGGGAGGCGTAAATCCCCGCGCGCGAGCGGGACTCCTGCGCGCCGGGCCGCGACCTGGGGGCGGGTACGGAGGGCGCGGCCACGCCCCCGGACCGCCCCGGGCCGTAGCCACGCCCCCGTACCCGCCCCCAAAACGCTGCCGACACGCCCCCGCAACGCCGCGCGCTCCGGCCCCGCCCCCGACACGCCTCCCGACACGCCCACTCCGAAAACCCCGGGACTTACGCGAGTCCCGGGGTTCTGCGCGCGCCGGGAGGCCTATGTAAAATAGGCTTCCCGGCGCGCAGGGCCCTGCTCGCGTAAATCCGCCCGGTTTTGGGCGGATTTACGCGAGCAGGGCTCTGAAAATCTACCCCATAGAGGGCAGTTCTAGGAACAGGGTTGAGAGGTTGGTGAAAGAATATCATGAAGATTTCAGGGGGGGGGGGGGGCAGGTGTTGGCTTAAGCATATGCTTATCTATCTATAGTGGTAGGAAACCAGAGAGGAAGATTACTGCACAAACAATATGAGGAAATAGGTCTTTATCTGCCGTCATTTACTATGTTACCTGGAAATGAGAACTGATTGGTTCTTACAGCCTGGGGAAGACCTCAATTAAGTGTACCCACCACAGAACCACACCAAAAATCTCAATTAAAAAAAAAAGCATTTTATTGGAAATCCTAAAAGGACAGCAGTCTTACTATGGACAAGTATTCTAAGTTATTAAGGGGTAGGGATGGGCATTTGGGAGAAACAAAATAGGAAATGACAATGACATTTCCTATTTCATTTCATTGCATTCTCAAAACAAAATGATTCACAATTTTAAAAAATGTGATTGGTTTTCACATTTTACAAATAAAAACAAAAAAAGTGATCCGTCGGACCAAGGCCCAGTGTCAAGGGGATAAGTCAAGGCCTCACCTAGGGAATAGAATGAGGACAAAGCAGGGGCCTCAGCCTACCTGAGTATGAGACTGGAGCCTTGGCCCAAGGCTAGTGCCTCGCCTAGGTGTAGGCTGCGACCTGATGCAGGAGCAGTGGCCTAGGTCTGAGTGCTATAGAAATCTGTGAGACTGGCTCCCTAGAAGGAGTCTGAACTTCTGAACTATGACAGGGCCTGGCCAGCATTGTTACATAATGAGGCAGTAAGTGAATAAACATCAAAACCAGGTATTAGCAGTTGCTAGAGGGCAGGAAGAGAATCTGAAGGACATAAGTGTGCTGGTCTACTGGCCTGTATAGGTATTTCTGGGTTGACCCTCTGTTAGAAAGAGAAATGGGGTAAATGAAACTAAAAACACACCATTTCTAGAGAAACGAAACCTAAGAGCAAAGAGCTTAAGAAGGGTGTAGTCAGCAAACCAGAATGTACTGGTTTGGACTACTTGGAAGGGTTACAAGACAGGCGTGATATATAGCCAGTCATGTATACAGATAGTATATAGAATGGGAGGATTCATACAGGAATTTGTAGAACTGTTTCAGTTACCCAGCGTTTTGCAAGGTCTTTGTTACCAGTTCTACCCAAGAAGAAAGAAACAGCTTTGCTAAAATATTCTTTGCATTTGAATAAGGAAAAAAACATTGTATGCAGCTCACTGCTTGAGAGTTAAATGATGTCTTTTCCATTTATGCTGGCTTTCTATTAAATTTTAACTCAAATCAAATATCTAAATTTTATGTCTATATGGATTATCTCTTCCTGTTATCAAGACTCAGGTAAGAAAATGAACTAAAAGGAAGAAGACAAACTGGGGACAAACTCCTCAAAGGTTTAGCCCAGGATACTTCTGATACTTTCCCTCGAGGAGAGACAGAAGGGTTATTTTTGTTGAAAATACCGGACTCCATAGTCAGAGTTTGCGCTTTCTTGCTGGTCAAGGAGTAATGTGCATTCTGTCCACAACCTCCTGTAGTCAGATGTACAAGTAGAGCCTGTCCTTGGTAGTCAGATGTGGGATATCCCGTTCAGTGGTAAGGAGGAGACCCAGCTGAAAGATCCTAGGAGAGAATCACTATTCTTGAATGTTGCAACAAACTGTAAGTAGTTAATTTTGGTTTTGCTTTTGTATTTGTCTTTGTATATACATAGTATGTCACCTCCATTAGAAATAGTTTGTAGGAGTAATCCTTTACTTTTGAAAGAAATCACAAAATATAGTGATAAATGATGTAAAGTAAGTAAAAAGAGTTAATTCGCTGGCCACAAGCTGGAAGTTTAGACCCAGCTGTTTTATTAGTGTTATTGAAATTATTGGAGGGAGCAAAAAAAGGACTGTCACTGAATAAAAACCTCCATATTTTTGACTTATGGCAAAAAGAGCAGAAGAATATTACTAGACAGTCTTCTGTCCAAGGTGATAAGCCCCCGACCTATGGAGATAAGACACATGAGGGTACATCTGGACTTTATCCTGTATTACCACAGTCCAGGGACAGAACTGTTGCAGATGGTTTTAAATCCGTAGGTCTTGATAAACCATCTCATGCAGGCAGGATATAAGGTTAATCCCCAAAAGGCACAAATTTGACAAACTATTAGTTTAG
This sequence comes from Rhinatrema bivittatum, assembly GCF_901001135.1. Lineage (NCBI taxonomy): Eukaryota > Metazoa > Chordata > Amphibia > Gymnophiona > Rhinatrematidae > Rhinatrema > Rhinatrema bivittatum. Next base: position 729,999,102 of record NC_042616.1, on the reverse strand, counting down.
ATATGCCAGAACCTTTGGTTTAACACCCTACATGGCCCATAAAGTGGCAGTAAATGCAGCCCACACTGCGCCATGGATACATGTCTCTGGGGCTTTGCAAACATGGGATATAAGTGACCCATCCGCATATTTTTCTGATGCTATATATCCTAAGAATGTAGACTAGAGGGAGGAGATGGGCCCTGAGAGGGATCCTGGGGAAGTTAATCATGAAAATGCCTTGCCCAGACAATTGGGAGATCCTAACTTGACAGTGGGATAGAGGTTGAGAGAAACCTTGCTAGACAGGGGGATCTTTGGGGGATGCATCTTTTGTCCAGAGAACTGGGTGCCAAAGCCCCAAAGAATTAGTGGCTATTTTGTTGACCCTGGGTGAATAATTTGGCAGGATGGACTGAATCTACGGTAATCTACACAGATGACCCCATATCCCCAGCATGGCTCGGTGGAAGTGAATCACATGAATACTGCCCATTTGTGTATTGCTGGCAGTGTGGCGTGCCCTCATGGGACATGAAATATATGACAGAGGGATTAAAAGTGTGGGAGAAATATGCTAAAAAGAGCAGTGGACTGTTTCCTATGATATTTGGTAAAAGACAGCCAGGACAGTCAAGATCTCAGATGTCAAAGAAATGTCCCTTGGAGTTTTACTGATCTGGCCACCCTTATTGATAAATTGCCACCTTTAGAGAAGGGTGCTAGTATTTGGATTGGCGATTTTGAGCACCATACCACAGTGTTCCACTTTGTTTTGGGGACATAAAGGTATTGTTGATGAACTTACTTGGCGTTGATGCAGATACTGTTTTTAGAAGGCTGGCATGAGTACTATTAGCTTGAGTTGTGAAAATGATGGGGCTGCTTTTAATCCATATAGACCAAAGTTCTGGGCCACTCTCCGAGCTGTTTCCGACCCAGCGAGATTGTTTGGGCCTGATGGCTTGTCAGTGGGACCCTAAGGATCAGTATACATGCTTTTATCACCTCATTTCAGGAGGAATGGGCTACACCGGTTGAGAAGTTTTGATAAACCTGGAATGCTTCCTTTATTTTATCAGGCACTTAAGAATAGTTTACCAGCCCCAGTTAAGAAACATTTAGAGTATTTGGTTAGAATAGAAGGAAAGCCATGAGCTGTAATGAGTGTTCATATCACCCACTAGTGTAAACAGTACAAAGAAGAACAGAACAAACCAGAAAAAGATCTCATCCAGTTGCAGAGCAAGGTCTACACTATGCAGTTGGCTGAGAGCAAGAGCAAGGAGAAAAAGAAGACAAGGGAGGAAAAGAGTAAGTTGAAAAGGGACAGTGATTTGGAATCGGAGCAAGATTCAGAACCAGATCCTGGTGATCCCGATGATTTTTGGAGGATTCCATGGAATACAGGATGGGCCACTTTTTTCAGGGAACAATTATGAATTGGACTGACAATGTGAGGAGTTGGGGGAAGAACACATAATTTTGGTTTCCCTCCTAATGATTAACCCTGCACTAGTCCCCATCGGAGGTCAGGGGTTACCTGTTGGACCCGTGGCAAAATAGGACATTCTTCAGCTGAGTAGGCAGGGCAGCTATCACAGTGGTAGACTGTGTGTTCCTCCTAGGAGACACGTGGGCCCTCCCCAGTATTGGGATCCAGCTGTGCAGTTGAGAAATTACAGAGATAGCCAGCAGCAATGTCTCCTAGGGGTGGTGAGTGTCCATACTGGCCTGAATGAACCTTTTGAAATGCTTAAAGCCTATACCTTTCCTAGTTGATTCAGGGGCTACTAAATCTGTCATCATCCAGTTGGTACCGGGAGCAAGATTAACTAGTGAGACTCTTGACACTCAAGATTTTGAGGGTTGTAGTCAGAAGATATGGGTAATGTGGGGTTCTGAATCCCGCATATTCTCATTATTGTACTCCCCTATGTGCCCCATGAATTTAATGGGGAAGGATTTGCTGCAGGATTTTCAGTTTAGGATAGACTTTGCACCCAGAGCCCCTGATACCTTGGTTTTGCAATGTTTAATGTAAATAGAGGACACAGGCAAAAGGAGTCTGCTGATGTTCCAGACGATACTACTAGCCAGCCAGAGTGTAACCGTTTTCCCAATTACTGGGCATGATACTGTATAGGCAATCCACGACCAACCGTTTAGAAGAGTAAAATCAGTAAAGCATATACAATTGCTTCCTAGGGTGCCAGAAACAGGCCCCAAGAGAGCACAGTATAGTCTTAGTAGACAGGCTATAACAGGAATTGGACCAGAGATTGACAATCTTCTTAAACATGGTATCACAGAGTTGAGTGATTCTCCTTTTAATACTCCCCTGTATCTTGTGCCAAAGGAAGAGATGAAATGGTGCATTGTCCATGACCTCCGGGGCCTAAATGATTTGGTACTGTCAGAATTTCCTAATGTTGAGAATTCAGCTACTATCCACCAAAGTGTTCATCTGGGATAATATCATACTGTGCTGGATTATCTAATGCCATTTTTTAGAAACTCTTATATTCTGATAATTGCCATGTATAACCTTTGAGTATCAAGGCCAGACTTACCAGTGGTCTAGGCTTCCACAGGGGTACATTGAGAGCTCCTCTGTATTCTCACAAATACTATCCCGAGATCTGGAGAGTTTTGAGAACTCCTTGCCAGAGGACATGCAGTTAATTCACTATGTTGATGATGTATTGCTCTCTGCTCCTACCCCAGAAGTCTGTTTAGAGTACCCAGAACTTTTGCTTGACCATCTCATGCAGGCAGGATATAAGGTTAATCTCCAAAAGGCACAAATTTGCCAAACTGAAGTTTCCTTTTTAGGCTACCCTGGGATTGCACGGGAAGAAGCTTCAATATTCCCTGCAGAAATAACTGAATTAGCTTAGTAGCCCTAGCACTGTCAAACAGTTAAGGGGCATTAGGGTTGTGGACTCAGCTCAGCTGGGGAACCCCCATGGGAACAGTCCAGGAATCTAGGGACAGGCTAGACTAGAGGATCTTCTGCCTATACCAGCCAACTTCCCCGCAGGTTGAGCCCTTGGGTTCTGGTAACCAGCAGGACTTGAACAAGGGAGAGACCTAATGCTAAAGCTGGACTGGAATCTGGAGTGAAGGCAGAAGTCAGGCAGGACCAAAGAGGCAGGCTGCAAGGCTGTTAGCTGACGCTGGATACGACTGGAGACAGGAGCCATAGGAGACTTGGGATGCAGGCTGCAGAGCTGGAGGCTGATGTCTGGTGGGTCTGAAGTTCAGTCAGAAACCAAGGTCTGAGATAGAACACTGGAACAAGACAGGAGTTAATGATACTAGCAAGCTTGAGACAGGAGGCCTGGGAGCCAGGGAACAATGCTAGAGAAGGCTTTGGAAAGCCATAAGGCAGAAGGCTGCAGAGAGCCACAAGGAATACAAAGCGAGAAGGCTTTGGAAAGCCACAAGACACGAGGGGCCATGTAAGGAGCTGAGCAGACTCAGACTCAATGACAAGGCCCCAAGTGTAGACTGAGGCAGGGCTAAATAGGCAGAGATCTGCTGAATCATGAAGTCACCATGACTAGAGCTGGAAAGAGGGTAGAGGCAGCTCTCGTAGGACCTCTGGTGGTTGAGAGACTGAATGACAAGCAGAATCACAATAAGGGGATTGTTGGGACTTCTGAATTTTTGCTGTTTATAGATACCAGGTTTTGGTACATGTATGGCCCCCCTTAGGAGAGATTTGAAGGGAAACCCAAGTGGAAATACCCCCATTGTTTTATCCCCCAGCGATGAACATTTTAATGAAATAATATCCCTTCTTCTCGACACCCCATTCCTTTCCCTGTTAAACTTGCAGTTACCTATGAATTTGTATGTTTATCTTAATTATGTAGGGTAGGCAGCTGCAGCTTGCCAGGATAATCATACTATTCCTATTGCATTCTTATCCAGCACCTTTACCCCAGCTGAAAGAGCCTTCTCCCCTTGTGAGCAGGGGCTGATGGCAGGAAGTGCTGTAGTTCTGAAGTTCTTAGCTCTTGCCCCAGGAATGTTGATTAAATTACTTATTTCCCATGATGTTAAGGTGTCTGCTGTGGCCATGCATACGGTAATGTCTAAATTAATCTGGGCCTGCAATTTAAAACATTGTGAAGAGACAGTTTCCTGCTGTAGGGAAAGTACAACAGCCATGCCCAATCAAGGTATACACAGCCCTTTGGGACATATCCCCAAACCCCTGTGTGCCTATCTAGAATGGCATTGTGACTTCGCTAATATGACTGATACTTGTAAAGGGTTTAGGATTTTGCTTGTCTGTGTCTGTGCATTTTCCCAATGGATTGAAGGCATCCCCTGCAGACAGGAGACTGCAAAAGTAGTGGCTGACACACTGGTGACACTTGAAATAATGGGAAATATCCATTCAAATACAAAACAAACATTTTTTTTATTACAGCAGCTCAAAACATATATAAATACAACACTATCACTCACTCCTCATGCATACATTAAAAATGGAGCACACCTTAAAAGCAATGCTTCACAATGTAAGACAATTACCATCACAATACAACAAATATCCCAAATGCTACATTATTCCCTCCTACCTAGAAATGCCTTTAATTTAATACATACCCCTTTAACATAATGTATATATGTATCACAGTTATACCTTTTCCATTCACTTATAAGATTGCTTTCAACCTAATACATGTATTACAGGTGTTGTAACATCTATCGTGTAACCAAAACAGTTATCAGTTAAATAAAGGCAATCAATAATCACCCCGAACATCTCAAACCAAAGTGTATTACATCAATAAGTGGGTGAACCATATCATTCTCAGATTTGGCATTCCTCATAAAATTGTTACTGAAATCATTATCCACATTTTCGAAATACTCTTTTGCAGGACTTAAAACAGCAATTACTGTTTGATTGGAGATATGTTAGTATATATTCACCCACCTCCAATGGGTTAGTGGAACGTCGTAATTGATTGTTGAAAACCAAATCGTGCCAGTTAATAATAGCGACTGGTCAAACATGGTTGCAGGCTCTCCCTGCTGCACTACTAATTCTCAGAAATACCCCCTTGCAGGCATGTAAAATTACCCCGTTTGAGTTATGCTCTGGTACGGCTCTATGTGCCCCTATGACTGGATTGCCACCTGCAGGTTTTGTTGGAAACCTGCAGGTGGCAATCCAACAGATTACTGCCATACGTACAGTTTCTCCCCCTCTATTGCATCCTCCTTTCAGATACCACGCTGGTGATCTAGTGTACCAAAAGAACTTTACCCATAAAACTTTGAAATCCCTTGTTTATACTGGACCGTTTCAACTTGAGACAGTGACTCCAACGGTTGCCATCCTTGCTGGAGAAATGCATTGGATGCGCCTATTTGATTTATGTCCCTGTCCCTTTGTGATTCATGGACAATAATTTATACTCCCCTTGTGGATTTGAGGGGTTCCTTCGTTTGATTTGTTTTATTTTATACTGCTTGAAACCTTGCTGCTGATTTTATACTTTAGGTTTGGCGTGCAGGTATTATGTTAGGCATGTTCCTGACAAGGGAACTAATTTTTTTCACTGCTTTTCTGTATTCACCTTGCTGTGTCAAATTGCTCAGTCCTAGTCTTTCAAATTCATGGTATGAATCATTTAGTTTTCATGTTAATCTTACAGAAAATTGCATAGTTTGCTCTCGGACCTTTCCAACTTCTAAACTAGTGGGGTTTCTTTTTCCTATGCTTTTTTCATCCCAGCAGTGTCTTTTGCATGTACTTACCTGTATTCTTGAATACCCTTATAATGAAAGTAGAACCCAGATAGCAATGGCTTCCTCTGCCTCTAAGCTTTTCTGTATCAATTCTGACCAGTTTTCTCATTTGAATGCCCCTAATTTGTCCAAGTCAGAAGTCTTGCCCAAGATTAAAACCACATGGAAAGCTAGGGGCCAGAACCCACAAGTTAATACAGCCGAATATAACACAGCTGAGGACTACATAAAAAATGTAAGCACCCTCATAACTCATACCCAAGTACTCTTTTCTATCCATACTGTTACGTCCTGGAAGTTTGGTAACCATTCTTTTTGAAACTTTCCCCATCTCCTGTGGAAATACACTATGCGTTGTCTACAATCATTTTTCCTATCGTTAATACGATCCCTTCTAGTAAACCTTAGTTCACCAGTGACAATGGCATTACACTCCATACATGCTACCTTTTGTATTTTTAATGATGGTTCTGGTCAAGGCCTTGATTAGTGCCCATACTGTAATACCACTGTTTTCACCCTGCATTTGGTTGCTGGACTTAACTATATTATGGACCTTTTTTTGGCAATGTGTAGAGGAGAAGCTCATCTACAGGCACCTCCCACATAGGTGAAATGGGAAGTGCACCCTTGTTGAGCTAGCCTCTCCTATTGCTGTTTTTCCTCTTAAAGATAAGCCTCATGCCTCCCCTGATACTTCAGGTGCCCACACTGGAGAACTAAACGCTTTAATTATTTTGCCCAAACTAAAGTCCCTAACAAATTTAAAATCTTTTTGAACAGAGATAGGATTTGCTTTTTTTTTTGCCCCAGGAGCTCAGGCAGCTGCCAATATGAAGTGGATTCAATATAATCATTATTATGCTTTATTAAAATGTATTAATCTGACCACAGATGGTCTTAATGCAATTAGAGAAGAATTAGCTGCCAACACATTAATGACTCAACAAAATAGGTTAGCACTTGATTATCTGCTGGCTGCAAAAGGTGGTATTTATGTCTTATTCAATTCTACCTGCTGTACTTATATGCCAGCATATTCTGCTGATGGCGGAATCTTAACAACTGTTATAACACAACTTGAACAACTAGAATATGATAAGTGCAATGTGGCTAAACCTGTTGATTTCTCTGCTGACAGATGGTTTGCTGATCTCTTCTCCTGGTGGGATTTACTGGATGCAATGTTCAAGGGCTTATTGTTAGCGAGATTTTCAATTGTCCTATTATTGTTCTGCTGTTTTGTCTCATGTGCTGTTGCTCTCTGTCAGTGAATTACAACCCATATGACCACTATCATGGTTGTCTCGCCCACCTCCAACTTAGTCCAAGAGAGGGTTGCATTGCTCACAGTAGACAACCCCATTGTGGAAGAAGCTGTGTAATGGCTTCAATTTGCTCTTTTGTTTCCTTCTTTAGCACAATCCTTCTCTTCCCCGGTAGTCCACAGTGCTGAAGAACCCGAGAGTTGAGTTGCCATCTCCCCATTTGGTAAGTGAGGAATCCCTGAGTAGGAATTCCTCAAGAGGGAAATGTAGAACTCTGCGAGACTAGCTCCTTAGAAAATTATTCTGAACTGCTGACCTGTGACAGGGCCTGGGCAGCACTGACACATACTGAAGCAGTAAATACCAGAACCGGGTATTAGCAGTTGCTAGAGGTCAGGAAGAGAATCTGGAGGACATAAGTGTGGTGGCCTACTGGCCTGTATAGTATTTCTGGGTTGACCCTCTGGTAGAAAGAGAAATGGGGTAAATGAAACTAAAAACACACCATTTCTAGAGAAACAAAACCAAAGAGCTTAAGAAGGGTGTAGTCAGTCAGCAAACCAGAATGTACTGGTTTGGACTAGTTGGAAGGGTTATAAGTCAGGCATGGTATGTATAGCCAGTCACATATGCAGATAGTATTAGGGATGTGAATCGTTTTAGGACGATTAAAATTATCGTCCGATAATTTTAATATCGTCTTAAACCGTTATGGAACACAATACAATACAGATTCTAACGATTTATCGTTATAAATCGTTAGAATCGTGAGCCGGCACACTAAAACCCCCTAAAACCCACCCCCGACCCTTTAAATTAAATCCCCCACCCCAAATAACTTAAATAACATGCGGGTCCAGCGGCGGTCCGGAACGGCAGCGGTCCGGAATGGGCTCCTGCTCCTCAATCTTGTCGTCTTCAGCCGGCGCCATTTTCCAAAATGGCGCCGAAAAATGGCGGCGGCCATAGACGAAAAAGATTGGACGGCAGGAGGTCCTTCCGGACCCCCGCTGGACTTTTGGCAAGTCTCGTGGGGGTCAGGAGGCCCCCCACAAGCTGGCCAAAAGTTCCTGGAGGTCCAGCGGGGGTCAGGGAGCGATTTCCCGCCGCGAATCGTTTTCGTACGGAAAATGGCGCCAGCAGGAGATCGACTGCAGGAGGTCGTTCAGCGAGGCGCCGGAACCCTCGCTGAACGACCTCCTGCAGTCGATCTCCTGCCGGCGCCATTTTCCGTACGAAAACGATTCGCGGCGGGAAATCGCTCCCTGACCCCCGCTGGACCTCCAGGAACTTTTGGCCAGCTTGTGGGGGGCCTCCTGACCCCCACGAGACTTGCCAAAAGTCCAGCGGGGGTCCGGAAGGACCTCCTGCCGTCCAATCTTTTTCGTCTATGGCCGCCGCCATTTTTTGGCGCCATTTTGGAAAATGGCGCCGGCTGAAGACGACAAGATTGAGGAGCAGGAGCCCGTTCCGGACTGCTGCCGTTCCGGACCCGCAGGTTATTTAAGTTATTTGGGGGGGGGTTCGGGAGGGTGGGGGATTTAATTTAAAGGGTCGGGGGTGGGTTTTAGGGGGTTTTAATGTGCCGGTTTTTCGATTTTTCGATTTTTCGATTTTTAACGATTTTTAACGATTTTTCACGATATTTTACCCCCCCAAACGGCAACAATACGATTCCCTCCCCCTCCCAGCCGAAATCGATCGTTAAGACGATCGAGGACACGATTCACATCCCTAGATAGTATATATGATGGGAAGATTCATACAGGAATTTGTAGAACTGTTTCAGTTACCCAGCATTTTGTAGGGTCTTTGTGACCAGTTCTACCCAGGAAGAAAGAAAAGGCTTTGCTAAAATATTCTTTGCATTTGAATAGAGAAAAATCATTGTATGCTGCTCACTGCTTGACATGTAAATGATTTATTTATTTTCCCTTATGCTGGCTGTCTACTAAATAAATTTAACTCAAATCAAACATCTAAATTTTATGTCTATGTGGATCATCTCTTCCTGTTATCAAGACTCGGATAAGAAATCAAATTAAAAGGAACAAGACAAACTGGGGACAAACTCCTTGAAGGTTTAACCCAGAACAGCCTTCTGATACTTTTACCTCAGCGGTGAGACAGAAGGAAGCTAAACAGCACAATGCCAGGATCTCAGCCGAGAACTCAAAAAGTATTCCACTTATCTGCTCCATTGAGGATCCAACATTGTGGACTACATGCAGGGCCAACACTGGAGCTCAGTCCAAAGGCTAGGTACTGACACCTGGACTTCAGCCTAGGCCAATGCCTGGGCCCGTGCTCGACACTGAGGCCTTGGTCTAGTCTGAAATCTAGGTTTTGGGACCCAGTCTCCAGATCAGGCCCTGGCCTAGGTCAAGGCCCTGGTGTTCAGACCCAGCCTCTACATTGGGCGCTGGTGTCCACCTGTATCAGGGCTGAGGCTGCAGTGTCAGGTCCTGGTCTCTGAACTGGGCCCCGACATCGAGCCTGGGCCTGGGCCTGAGCCTTAGCATTGGCCGAGGCCCTGATATCAGGCATAGGCTGACGCTTCAGAACCAGGTCTCAAAGATTGCCATGACCTAGGCCTATACAAGGCTGAGGCTTTGTCCTGGGCCTTGGCCTTGTCAGCATATCCCTTCTGGACCAGGTAAGTGGGGGCTGGGGTGGATTCTGGCCTGGGCATTTTTTCAGGTGGGAGGGATGAGTAGTGGAGATGGGCTGCCTCAGAAGGCCCTGTTTCTTTTTTTAAATGTGTTTTTGTGGTGTTTTTTTATTTAATGCTTATTTCATTTTGTAAGCTAAAGAAAATTAAATAAATATTAAATGAAATGAAATTTGTGGGAAGAAAACACCCCAATAGTGAAATTAAAATAACAAAACAATTTTTTTACCCTTGCACACCCCTATTAAGGACGTAAAGTTCAATGGAGTTACGCGAGTAAATGTAACATACTATTATAGCGATTTTCAAAAGTCATTTTCTCACATAAAGTACTCTTACATGTGCAAAACCTATTATCAATTCAATGACATATAGTGTAGCAATGTTTCCAATGCCCACTTACACACAAACAGGCTGATACAGTACGGATGCACTAAATAAAGCACGTCTGCTTCTCTGCCCACTTTTTGAATGCACGCACAAGTCCCTCTCCATGGCATGCAATACATAATGCAAATAAGGGGTCATGCTAAAAGGAGGCCCTAGGGGCAATTATGAGCCCCTAGTGCCTCCTTGGTCCAGGAGAGGTGGCTGTCAGCGGGGTTTGAAAATAAACGCTCAATTTTATGAGCATCCGTTTTCTGTATCCGCTGACAGCCATGGATTAGGAAAATGGATGTTCGTAAAATTGAGCACCCATTTTCCTAACCTGACCAACCGGCACAATTTTTAAAAAAAATTTTTATTATGTTTTTACCTTTTTGGTTCCTCCAACTTAATGTCGCTAGGATATTAAGTCTTAGGGTGTACAGAAAAGCAGTACTTTCTGATTTTCTGTACATATTTTCTGGCTGCTCAAAAATTAACGCCTGCCCAGCGCTAATTTTTTAGTTTAAAATGTGCGGATTGGCTGCACATGTTTTTTCAGTATCCCAGGCAAATAACTAATAGCCTCATCAACATGCATTTGCACGTGATGAGCACTATTAGTTTACGAGAGGGTTGGAAACGCGCTTTCGACATACTAAACCCTTACTGTATAAGGGGTAGTGGACGCGCTTGGAAAATGCACGTCCAAATCACGTAAAATGGCACACTAGCCCAGGCGCACTTTACTGGATCGGCCTGAAAGAGATCCATATTCCAAATCACTTAGCCAGCTAACACAGAAGTTAACTGGCTCAATGAATATTTGGGCACATATCTGACTAAATTCTAGATGGCTAATAAGTTAGATGACTAGAATTTAGCCGGAAAGCTAGGGACGTTCCAGGGCATAACTGGGAGGAGTTGAGTTAGTCAGCTAAGTTAACCAGCTAATTCCAATATTCAGAGTTAGCCGCATGACTTAGCCAGCTGAGTTTAGTCAGGCCAAAGAGCTATCCTAAAGTTAGCAACTATAGTTAGCCAGCTTTCTTTAAGGTAGTTAGCCATATTCAAAAGTGTAGCTGCACTATTGACTACATTTCCAAAATTAGCCAGATAAGCTTATCCGGCTAGCTTTGCTATCTAGACTGTGTCTGAATATGGACCTCATAAAGTGAATTCAATGCATAAAACCCAGTTTTAAGCACATAAATCCTTTTGATAATTCCTGCCAATGTGTAGGAAATCAATGCTAATCAACCAGCAGGTACTATCTACAGTTCACAGTCTCACAATATGTTATTTTATTGAATAATGCAGTACAGAAAAGACAGATTGTCTCAACATATAGCTGACAGAGGTGGCACAGCAGGTCTGGATTTATAGACCAAGGGCCAGGACCAACTCCTTGGCAGACAAGAAGTCTGGCCAAAAGGACCACTTCCTAATATACAGGAATCACAGACATAACCCTCTGCCATTTCAGCACAGGTAAGCTGTACCAGTCTGTAGACTCCTTGTGTGTGTTGGGAGGAGGTATTATGGTGACCCAAAAGGAGATTTCCGGCTACTTGTGTCCTTGAATCCATTACACTAGCTCCTCTTAACCCCTTGAGTCTGTTGTCCACTTGTTCCAGCTCCAGTGAGATGTGCCAGTGCTAGCCAGAGACTCCATCATTATGGACAGCAATGTTTGTGGCTCAGGGACTCAATAGTTTGCCACAAAGCATAAGCAATACTGCCAAGGTGACTATGCTTTTGTCTATAGATGAGATGATGTGGTCTCTGCATTCAGATGGAACTCCTGAAACATGCATAGATTGTTTGGTCCAATCTTTACTGGATCAGAATGCCTGAGTACCCTGCTAGTGGAAGACAATTACCTGGCTGGTTTAATCATAGAAGTGGTGGCATACCTGGACCTGGGCTGGAGAGTGGCACTGGAAAGGTTTTGACTGACACACAAATTTAGCCTGTTCTTGCTTCTCCAATGCTGACTGGCCTGCGAATCTTATCTCCTTTACTTAAGGCTGAAGAAAACACCAGTCACAGTAGCTGTGTTGGCATAGCCTCTGTCTCTTGCTTTTCTTTTGATAAAATAGAAGGCACAGAAACAAAGCCAGCAAACATTTGGACAGCCCCAAATATCATTTCAACCTGTATAAGCAAAACAAAGGAAAAAGCAAGGAATTGTGATAGCAGAAAGATTTAGCACCTGCGATACATCAAAATGGCACAATCCACTGAGGAGAAAATGCTGGAGTTAATAGCTCTGTCGTCTCCCAAGCAGACGGCATCATTTTGCCACAGAGGAAAGAAGACGAACCCGAAGACCTCCAAGGCCTAGGCCTGATCCTAGGCTGAGGCCCCTGCGTCAAGACCCGGCCTGTGGTTTGCGTCCCAGCATCAGGTCAGGGTATGTACTGTGATGCTGGATCCCCAACAGAGCAGGTAAGTTTTTCCCATTTTGGGGGTCTCAGTCATGGCCCCGGAGTTAGGCCTGGGCCAAGACCATGGTATCACACTTGGGCCTAGGGCATGTTTAGGCGAGGCCCATCTCTAATGCAGATGTATCTTTCTATCTAACAGCATGAGAAACTGCTGATGCTGAGGATATTTTCAGCATATATAAACTCATTTACTCGAAAAAGGCTACGATTTTCTCAAGAAAACATGAAAAGGATGATTGCATTGTCAATTCAAAACAAAAAATGACATTTCACAGTTAAAAGTTAGCAATATGTCTTTATCTGATAGTTGATTTTTCAACTTGGTAAATTTTATATTTGCATATAGTCTAACTATTGTCTAAAATAAACAATGTAAAAGGTTTTTAATTAAAACATGTATTCTTTTTTGTATAGTGAGAGATTGGAATCTTTATGCAAAATTATGCAATTTTGCCACAATAACTGCAGAATTTTGAAAACTCTGCCAAAGAAATGGTTAATCTTTAAAAATCTGCCACAAGAAATCTAGAGCTCTAACCTTAAGAATTCACATCCCACTCACACTTCAAGCATGCCCACTCTCACCCACATACACCCAGCCATTTGCATGCAGTATTCGACTTATAATCCGTATACTCTTTCCTGTGATTTAAACCTCATGATTAATACTAGCTAGACAGAGATGCAGGCAGGCCCACATAGCAAAGCAACCTTTTATATGTTCAGGGTTGAGCGATATGAAACAGCACATGCTGTTTGGCACGTACATGTAAAGCTGAGCGTGCAAGTTATGCTGTCATTTTGAAAAGGTTCAGTAAATATTTGAACACTGATGTACAGCTTTTCTTCCACACCCACATAAAGGTGCATGTACTTTTAGTGACTTGAGCACAAAAATATGTTTTTACACTGGCATAAATCTCCCATATTAAAAAAAAAAAAAATTACATGGGGATTTCCATAGTAACATAGTAATGACAGTAGAAAAAGACCAAATGATCCATCCAGTTTGCCGCACCGTGCAGGTTAATCCCATGTTTCTGTTCAGGGTATTGACTTTTGCTCCATGCTGTTGCGTCTGTCGATCTCAGACGGCTTCGACCTCTGTGCCTCACCTTTTTTCCTTCTCTCTCCTCAAGCCTTGAGAAGATGGCTGCTGCTGCGTCTTCATGCCGCTCTCTCCGGTGTCCCCAGATCGACAACGGCAATGGTGTTCGCCATGATTTTCCTGAGGGCCTCCTAGGGTGCGCGTGCGCACGCCACCCACGTCTTTAACCACATCATGGCGGGAACCTCAGGGGCGTCCCCTCCGAGTGACGTCATCACATCCTGGTATTTAGCCTGCCCTTTGTTTGCTAAGAAACTGATAGGCCGATACAGTACAGTGCGCTCCGTTGGAGCGCACTGTTAGCCTGCTCTTGGACGCGTGTTTTCCCTTCCCCTTATTCAGTAAGGGGAGGAAACCACGCGTCCAACCCGCGGCACCTAATAGCGCCCTCAACATGAAAATTCATGTTGATGGCCCTATTAGGTATTTGCGCGCAATTCAGAAAGTAAAATGTGCAACCAAGCCGGTCATTTCTTCCGGCACCAGGAAAGTGTACAGAAAAGCAGAAAAAAATGCTTTTCTGTGCACCCTTCAACTTAATATCATAGCGATATTAAGTCGGAGGTCCCGAAGAGTAAAAAAAGTTAAAAAAAAAATTTGAATTCGGCCCGCAGCTGTCGGGCTGAAAACCGGACACTCAATTTTGCCGGCGTCTGGCTGTCAAACCCTCTGATAGCCGCCGCTCCTGTCAAAAAGGAGGCGCTAGGGACGCGCTAGTGTCCCTAGCGCCTCCTTTTGCCCGTTTTTACTGCTCGGCCTAATTTAAATACTGAATCGCGCACACCGGCGAGTGACCGGTGCGCACGCCGGGAGAGCGGGCATTCGCCCGCTCTCCCGCGGACTTTACTGTATCAGCCTGTGAGTTAGCAAGGATTGGATTGCCTCTGGTCTAAGCTGCTCTGCCGCTTCCCAGCTGCCGCAGGAAGCTCTCTCTGCCCTTCGGAGTATTCTTCACTAACCTGGGTACCCGCTCCTCGGGGGCCCTTCTGCTCTATTTCAGGTACCTATCTAGGATACTGGGTACTCGCTCCTCGAGGGCCTGCTCTCCCTATCTGGTGCCTACCACTGATCAACTTTTGCCTGCCAAGACCTTCAACTATACAGCTGTCTGCTTCAGTGAGTACTAACCCTTTCAATCTGTCTCACCTTCAGTTTCAGTGCTCTGGTTCCTCATCCGGGACTTGTCCCTGCTACTCCGCGCTGCCTATCACCTACTCGAGTGTGAGACTGGTCTCCTCTGGTGAGGACCCCTGGACAACTTCATTGGATTACCTTCACTGCTGCCCGCTCCCCGGGCAGTACCATCAAGCTGTAAAATAAATACAACTTCTCTGTGTCTGCGTGTATAGAGTCTAGCCTAGTACTGTGGTTCCTCATGGGGCTCCTCCCCGTGGGAGTGGCCATCACCGCAGTACCCAAGAATCCACTCCAACACCTCGTAACCATAACACATGCAGGTTATCTATAAATAAGCCTTATGTTAAGGATAGTAATTGCTGCTCTGTGCCAGTTACCCATGTACCCTTTTCTTCATTTCCAACCTCTAGCCTTTAGGGATTTGCAGTGTTTATCCCACGCCCTTTTAAATTTGTTTACTGTTTTCATCCTTGCCACCTCTTATGAAAGAGCTTTCCAGGCATCTATAACCTCTTCCAGAAGGATATTCCAGGGATTCTTGATGTTGGTTCTGAGTCGTTCACTCTGGAGTTTCAGATCATGACCCCTAGTTCTGCAGTTTCCTTTCCAATGGAAAAAGTTCATAATTCATGCATCATTAAAACTTTTCAAGTAAATGAAAGACTGTATCATATCTCCCCTGCACCTCCTCTCTTCCAGGATTTACATATTTAGATCCTTTAGCCTCTCCTCACAAGTCTTTTGATACAGAACCCACATCATTTTGGTCTCCATTCTCTGAAACATTTCCATCCTGTCTCTATTTTGAGATACGGGCTCCAGAACTGAACAAGGTGAGGCCTTACCAAGGACCTGTACAAGGGCATTATCACCTCCTTTTTCTTATTGGTTATTCCTTTCTATATGCAGCCCAGTATTCTTCTGTCTTTAGCTATCTCCTTGTCACATTGCTTTGCTGCCTTCAGATCGCCAGATACAATTACCCCAAGGACTCTCTCCCAGTTCATGTACATTAGTCTTTTACCCCCCTTCACATACAGCTTTTTGATTACTGCACTCCAGATGCATGACTCTGTACTTCTTGGTATTGAATCTCAGCTGCCAAATCTTCAACCACTCCTCAAGATTTCTTAAATCACTTTTCATTCGCTCTGCTCCTTCAGACGTATCCACTCTCTAGCAGATCTTAGTTTCATCCACAAATAGACAAACTTTACCTTCTATCTCTTCCTCAATGACATTCTCAAAGATATTGAACAGAATTGGTCCCAAAACCAATCCTTGTGGCACTCCACTTAACACTGTTCTATTTTCAGAGTAGGTTCCATTTACTATTACACACTGACTCTTCAGTAAACCAGCTTGTAATCCACTCCACCAACTTGGCACCCACTCCCAAGCTTCTCATTTTATTCATAAGCCACCTATGTGGAACTGTATGAAAAGCTTTGCTGAAATCTAGTTACCCAATCAAAAACATCAATCAGATTTGTCTAACAGGACCTTTTCCTGGTGAATCCATGCTGTCTTGGTGATACGATCCTGTTCGCGGAGACCATCCCGCGAGCAGGCCTCTCCACTCTGTGCTATCCCTATAAGTCGCGGCCAGGATGCTTGGATTGCACCCTGGCCTTCTAGCTACCACCGCCACCTCCCGTGGCAAGAAGTGCCATCAGAATCTCCTCCATCGTGGCAGGAGGCCGCTTTTGATGTCCTTAACCCATGGCGGAAGCAGCCACTGCTGGCGAACATTTTCAAAGCCTAGTGCCACCCCAGGATGCTCCCACCATTGCAGCCTAGGCCTTTGCCGCAGCCTCCACTTCCGCGGCCCAGTGGCCACTATCAGGGATCCTTTTTGCGGCCTGTGCTGCCACCAGGAAGTCGCCGACGGGATTCGCTCCTGCTTTCCCTGCAGCAGGGACGCCGCTGTCCGTGGTGCTGTCTTACTTCCTGGGTCCTCCTCTAAGCGCTGGTGCACACCTCTTCACTGCATTTAAAGGGCCAGTGGCAGGAAAAGCCAGTGGCCCCCCCAGAAGTCTTCAGCTGCTTCATTTCCTGTTTCAGCCCTATTTAAGGGCTCACTTCCAGTTCCTCGAGGCCTTCGGATCTAGAATCCACAGTTGTCTGTGTTCCTCTTTGGGTCAAGGTCCTCAGTTGTCTTTACTTGTCTAGATGGTTCTTCATTCCGTGTTCCTGATCTCCTTGTCCTGATGTTCCTGGTCTTGTTCTCCATCGGAGCTCCTTCATCGCCTGTTCCAAGTCCTGATGTTCCAGATGTCCTGATGTTCTGTGGTTCCGTTCCTGAAAGTCCTGATGTTCCATGTCCTGATGTTCCAGATTCCTTGCATCCACCTTTCCTGGTGTGCCACCATCGTGGTCCATGAGCAGCACATGGGGGGCTGTGTAGGGGGCTTCGTGGTACAAGGCCTTCTTCTTGTCTGCAGCACAAGCCTCCAAGAGACTTCTGTTTTTAATGCCTTGCTTCTGAGAATCCAGAGTCTTGAATCCAGAGTTTTGAATCCTGAATCTTGAATCCTGTCCCGGTCTTTGGAGCCCCTTGTGTCTGCTTCCGTCCATGCCTAAGATTCTGCCAGAACCTGCTCTACTTCAGCGTGGTCCGCAATCAGCCACAGGCAGCTGTATAGGGCGCGTCCCGGTGCAGGCTTCTACTGAATCTTCTTCATGTTCCATTCTCAAGTTCCACTTACTCGCCTGGAGTCTGCTTCACGTTCAGCGTGGTCCACGACCAGCCATGGACGGCTGGGTAGGGCGCGCTGCAATGCAGTTCTCAACCAGTACTTTCGTCTGAATCCTGAATCCTTGCCTGAGACCTTCTGTGTAACCTGAATCCTTGTCCGAGTCTTCTGAGTAACCTGAGTCTTCGTCTGAGAAATTCCTAGTTCCTGAGTTCCTGTCTTGTCTTGTTCCTGCCCTCACCCTCCATCTGGCCTCATGCACTCATTGTTCCCAAGCGGTGGGTCCAAAAGGGCTACTGAGTGGCTGGAGGGCTACTCTTCTGACCAGCATTGCATTGCTGGGTCACACTGGTGCATGTAGGTCCAGCGGAGGACTGATCCTGCCTTGTTCCTGCTCTGAAGTTCCTTGCCTTGGTTCTAGTCTTGCTTTGTTCTTGCTCTACCTGTGCTTACATGCTCTCACCTCCCACTGTGTGCCTTGGGGCTCCTCCCTGACTCATGCCGTGGTTCAGGGGCTCACGCTCTCCCATGAGCTAGCGACCGCGCCTCTATGCTCTCAACATCAGCCGAAGGCCGCGGTTGCAACACTCGGGTTCAGCAACCCACCGAATTCTAAATAGTTCACTAACCAAGATTTTAGTGAACTAGTTCTTAATTAACTAGTTAGTAAATAATTCATATTACTTCATCTGTAAATTAACTAATTGTAGGTATTTACAAAACTGAGTTTAGGTGAGACAGCCATTTTACTTTTCTAATATTTTACCATGCTTTTAGAACTGGATAAAGCAAGAATTTTGTCTCATTAAAAGTATTGCAATTAAATGCTTATATTGTCAAAATATTTTTAGCACATTATTTTTACCTACTGGCTTTACTTCTTATGGGAATATGATTATTTTAACTCGTATGCATGACCTGATCAAAATCATTTTGATTGATTGGAAGACATGTGCAATGGTTTTGAACCTACTGGAACAGGTGCCATCTGCATGCTTGACAGAGCATACCTTATCTAAAGCATGTTTACTGTTCTTAAAACACTATGGGCTTCTAAAGATAACTGGAGCTTATACTATTGTATGTATTGTACATTCTGTACATACTGTACACAAAGGGGTAGATTTTTAAAAACTACGTCCGCGCGTACTTTTGTTCGCGCACCAGGCACAAACAAAAGTACGTCGGATTTTAATAGATACGCGCGTAGCTGCGCGTATCCTTTAAAATCCGGGGTCGGCGCGCGCAAGGCTGCCCAAAATCGGCAGCCTGCAAGCGCAGAGCCGCGCAGCCTGCTTCCGTTCCCTCCACCCCCCGCACCTTCCCCTCGCTTCCCCTACCTAACCCACCCCCCCAGCCCTATCTAACCCCCCCACCTTTGTTAGAAAAGTTATGCCTGCCTGAGGCAGGCATAACTCGCGCGCGCCGGCCACTTGCTGGTGCGCAATTCCCCGGCCCGGGAGCAGTTTTGGATTCCGCGGCCATGCCCCCGAAATGCCCCGGGCCAGAACCATGCCCGTGGCCCAGCCCCCAGATGACGCACCGCCGTAACACGCCCTGACATGCCCCCCCCCCAGGAAAGCCCCGGGACTTACGCGCATCCCGGGGCTTGCGTGCGCCGCCGAGCCTGGGGCAGGTTTTTGGGAGGTACGCGCGTATCTTACGCGCGTACCACTTTGAAAATCTGCCCCAAAATAAGAACTGTTACATTTAACTTAACATTTCTAAATTGTGAACATCATTAAGAGGAAAATCACAGTTTTAACCTTTCCTACTGTTCATTTTGTAGGACCAGTGATAATGAGGTCCATAAAGCATGGTTGGTTTGTCTTAATTCTGAAGTTCTGAATACTTGTGAAGAAGTCAACTAGAATTGTTGGACATGACATGCATATTTTGTACAGAGGCGATTTACAACTCTGGTAAAAATCATGAGGACAAAATAGAAAAATGTTCCTTAAAGTCCATTTATTTTACAGCAACTAAAAAAGACTAAAATTCATTCACTTGAGAATTGTTTCACATTACATGAAATTTAACACAGTCTCCTAGGAAGTCATATATTCTTACCTTCTCTGCTAGAAAATACAAAGAATGTAAATTTCTTTAAAGGCAAGATTAAAACTTTTGTTGATGTCTTTTCTTCAGCACCTACGCTGATTTAGTCTATTGACTATGGTGTGGGAATTAATGGAATGAATTTGAAACAGTTTTGAAATCTGAATTAGTTCAGGTTGGTTCTCGTTTGAATAACTCATCTTGCCCATTAAATCCTTGTTCTACTGCAGTTTGAAAGTCATGCTTGACAATTTGTCTGAAATGTTATCTTCATTAGTAAATTGTTCATTGGCTGAGGGTCATATTCCTGAAGTATTAAAATCAGCAAGCCTTAGACCTATTTTATAAAAAGCCTTCCTTGAACCCTAATGACCTTAGAAATTATTGGCCGATATCTTTGTTCCCTTTTTATCTAAGGTAATAGAATCTGTGGTGCAATTGAATGACTACTTGACTAAGAATGAATTTCTTGTCCGTTCACTATATAGATTTCGATCAAGACACAGTATTGAGACACTACTACTCTTATCTGTAGATACATTTGGTAGAGTTTTCGACACCTGCTAGAGATTTTTATTGAATTTTATTGAAATCTCTTTAGCATTTAATACATTAGAGGGTGTGCAAACTGGGGTGTGGGCCACCTAGGGGGAGCTTAAACAGTCCTAAAAGAGGAAACACTAGCTGCCCAATCAGGAAAAAAATTGGTTATGCTGTTGAGAATCTTGGTGCCTTGGAGGCACTACAAGCTTAGTCTCTTGTCCTGTATGTTTGTCTTATTAGATTATAAGCTCTATTGAGCAGGGAATGTCTTTTTTGTGTGTTTGCACAGCACTGCATATGTTGTGTAGCACTATAGAAATGTTAAGTAGTAGAGATAGTAGTAGTAGAGAAGGAGCTTCCAGAAAGTAGTGATATTATTGTAATTATGCCACGGGTTAGCTATGTATCTCCTTTGCTGGCCAGGGAGACAGGCTGCTCCTGTGGTGGCGGACCCAGGTGGAAAGCTGTTTACGCTGTAGCAGAAATGGACATTTGAACAGTCACTGTGGTGTTCCACAAACCAGGAAGATCTGCCACCCTCAGGCCTCAGCCTGGGAAGGGTTCTTGCTGCTGATGGGTCCTTTCCCAGAGAGAAAGAGAGAGATCAAAGCTGTTGGCTGCTGGGAGAAAAGAAGTGGTGAGGTTGGGAAGGGGCTTGGGCAAAGAGGCCAGAGATCATAAGTGGAGGGAAGAGAGGGAGGAGGTGGGGAAGAGAGAATAAAGGCAAAAAGTGTAAATAGTCAAATATGCAAATCAAAACATGAGAAAATAAAAAAATATGAGAAAACTAAGAAAAATACATAGAGAAAAAAAAATGTAAAAAAAAAAAGTTGGGCAGAGTGAGATGGAGTTTTTCTCAGTTCCTAAAAAATTTGGCTGCCATCTAAGTTTTTTGAAAAATGTTTCAAAGCAGTGTGTCTCTGTGTTTGGTGTGCTTTGGTCTATGTTTGTGCTCTGTCTCTGTGGGTGATGTAGTCTCTCTGCCTGTGACTCTCTATGTCTCAGTATGGTGTGTCTGCCTTTATTTGTCTGGGTGTGTTGTGTCTATGCCTCTCTCTGTGTCTGTCTATGTGTCTGTCTTTAGTCTGGGGATGATGTCTGTATTTTTCTATCTAGATGTGGTATATTTGCATCTCTGTGCCTGTCTAGATGTTTAGTTTCTGTCTCTCTGTGGGGTGTCTGTGACTGTGTGCAGGATGCTTTGTCTCTCTATGTCTGTCTAGGTATGGGGTGACTTTGTGTGTGGGGTTTCTTTGTCTGTCTATATCTGTCTGGGTTTCTGTTTCACTCTGTTGATGTAGGTGTGGGAGTGTTTGTGTCTGGTTATGCGGTATCTGTTTCTCTCTGTGTCTGTCTGGGTAAGGAGTGTCTGCCTCTCTGTGTCCATGTGTGCACGTGTGTGTGTGTATGAGCTAACTCTTTTCAGTAACTTGAAGAGAAACAAAATGGGAGTTTGGATCCTTGGGTTAGCAGTGTGGCTGCCTGGGTAATACACTTCACAGATTCATGTGCGTGTGAGTGTGTATATACATATATATTAGGGATGTGCAATCGTTTTTGCCGAATTGGAAAATTTCAAAGAAATAGTCCAATTCAGCATGGGTTGGAGGACCCGAATCCCGAGATGGATTTTCCCCGAACTTCAGGGAAAATTCGTTGTTCAGGTTAGCGCGGGGGGGGGGGGGGGTGTGGTGGTGAGGGGCACATTTATTTGCCAAACCAAACCCACCCCAACCCTTAAAATTTAGTTAATTACAACTCCCCCACCCTCCCGACCCCCCCCCCCCGCCCAAAACTTGCCTAAAGTCCCTGGTGGTCCAGCGGGAGTCCTGAGAGCGATCTCCCGCTCTCGGGCCGTCGGCTGCCAGTAAACAAAATGGTGCCATGGCCCTTTGCCCTTACCATGTGACAAGGGCTACCGGTGCCATGGGTCAGCCCCTGTCACATGGTAGGATCAATGCACAGCCAGCACCATCCACTGACAGTGCCTTTGACTCCTGCCACTACTGGTACCCTTTTGCCCCTTTATGGTGCCTTTGGCTATTCATGCCACTTGAGGTGCCACGTTGACATAGTCTTAATGCATTGGCATGCCTTCACACGTCTGATGTCTACCTACCAGTTTTATTAGAATTGATAAAACCCCAATTTAGAGCCCAAAATAGGCTGCAGTGCTTCTCTCACAGCCTTTAATGGCAAATGAATAAACAAACAAAACAAATAAACAAAGTTTTGTTTTAAAACCAAAGAAATGAATCGGGATGCCCACAAAATGAATGAATGAACCCAAGCATTAATTTTAACTCTGCACATCCCTATGGACTTCAAAGATCTGCACATTATCAAGGGGGTACCAATACAGGAAAAGTCCCAGGGGTAGATTTTCAAAGGGGTACGCGCGTAAGATACGCACTTACCCCCCGAAAACCTACCCCAACCCCCCCCCCTGCGTGCGCCGAGCCTATTTTGCATAGGCTCGGTGGCACGTGCAAGCCCCGGGATGTGCATAAGTCCCGGGGCTTGCATGGAGGGGCGTGTCGGGGGGCGTGCCAAGACTGACGCGGCATTTCGGGGGCGTGTCGGGAGTGACGCAGCATTTCGGGGGCATGTCCGGGGGCGTGGTTCCGGCCCGGGGGCGTGACAGCGGCCCCTGGACCAGCCCCCGGACCAGAACATGGAGCACGGCAGCCGGCCCGGCGCGCAAAAAGTTACGCCTGCTTCGAGCAGGCGTAACTTTTGTGATAGAGGTAGGGGGTGGTTTCGATAGGGCTGGGGGGGTGGATTAGGTAGGGGAAGGAAGGGGAAGGTGGGGGGAGGGCGGAGGGAACGGAGGCAGGCTGCACGGCTCGGCGCGCGCAGGCTGCCGATTTTGGGCAGCCTTGAGTGCGCTGACCCCGGATTTTAATGGATACGCGTGGCTACGTGCGTATCTATTGAAATCCCGTGTACTCTTGTTCGCGCCTGGTGCGCGAACAAAAGTACACGTGTGCGCAGATTTATAAAATCTGCCCCCCAGAGTATAAGAATCTCCAAAGTAAAGTGTGAGGAAATTTGGAAAGAAAGCATTTTCTAGTACCATAGATTTATATGGCTGTGTAACTATTGACTCTGTATTGTTTTCTGTATGGATTGCAGCAGACATGGATGTATAGATTGCATCTTGTACATCAGTAAACAGTTTTATTTTTTGTAGCATAGCTTGATGTGAACAGTGATAATTTTATAGAGTGGAGCATGTATCCTTAACCTGTGGACCCCAAAGCTTTTGTACTTCCCCACTGAAGAATACCAGGAGCTGCTGCAAGCTAGCCAATGCTCTGGATCAACCAAATGTGCCCCTTTGCCCACGCCCAGCATGGAACAGGGTTACACAAAACAGAAATTATTCTAGTTAATGCATTTAGAGGAAATAGAGGAGTTACATGGACTTTCTTGTATGACTCAGTGTACAGATCTCATGAGTTAGTATATTCTTACCAATACTATTCAAAATAATCTTGGACTTCGGAAACAAATAACTTCTTGATTAATGTGAAAAGTAGAATTAGATTTTAGAAAAAACTAAAACTTAGAACAGTTCTTTTAATAGGGTTATGCATTCATTTAAAACAAATAAGCATTCTAAATCAAATCAGGTAGATTTATTTTGGTTTGTGAAAAACAAATATGACCAGTGCCCCAAAATGTAACACACATTTTTGTTTGCATTCATTTCCATTTCCTAGTAAGGTCTACGGGACAAGCGAAACTGCAAGGGATTTTTTTTTTTTCTTTTCAAGGCAGCTAGGAAGCAATTATGTCACACATTGACCCTAGACTGAATAAAGCCAGGAGAGGAAGGGAGAGGAAATAAGCCAGAAAGCAGGACCAATCAAAGTGAAACATTTTTTAACCAGCCTATCCTAGCTAGCATCTGCCTGGATTGACAGTGACTTCCTCTTTTATTTCAACTTGAAAGTTACATCAGGCGGGCAGCACCATTAGTGCCCGTTTATCTCTTGGTGGGAAGAGAGGGTAGTTGGATTTTCTGAGCGAAAGATGAAGAAAATTTGAGAAAAAGATTGAGGAAAAACTGGAACAAGGTAAAGTGAAAAGTGAAGTGGGCTCTAGCTCTGCTCTTTCCTTTTGTCAGACACATTTTTTACTATGTTTCAGAAATCTTTTGTCTGTTTTGCACACAGTGTTATAGCATACACAGTGTGGATTTAAGGAGAATAAAATCTTAATCCATCAAAGCATTCCATCCCACAATTAAACTTGATGGAGTACTCCATAGAAAGAGTTAACTTTTAGACACTACAGTCTCAATCGACATAAGAACATGCCATACTGGGTCAGACCAAGGGTCCATCAAGCCCAGCATCCTGTTTCCAACAGTGGCCAATCCAGGCCATAAGAACCTGGCAAGAACCCAAAAACTAAGTCTATTCCATGTTACTGTTGCTAGTAATAGCAGTGGCTATTTTCTAAGTCAACTTAATAGCAGGTAATGGACTTCTCCTCTAAGAACTTATCCAATCCTTTTTTAAACACAGCTAGACTAACTGCACTAACCACATCCTTTGGCAACAAATTCCAGAGTTTAATTATGCGTTGAATAAAAAAGAACTTTCTCTGATTAGTTTTAAATGTGCCACATGCTAACTTCATGGAATGCCCCCTAGTCTTTCTATTATCCGAAAGAGTAAATAACCGATTCACATCTACCCATTCTAGTCCTCTCATGATTTTAAACACCTCTATCATATCCCCCTCAGCCGTCTCTTCTCCAAGCTGAAAAGTCCTAACCTCTTTAGTCTTTCCTCATAGGGGAGCTGTTCCATTCCCCTTATCATTTTGGTAGCCCTTCTCTGTACCTTCTCCATCGCAATTATATCTTTTTTGAGATGTGGCGACCAGAATTGTACACAGTATTCAAGGTGCGGTCTCACCATGGAGCGATACAGAGGCATTATGACATTTTCTGTTTTATTCTCCATTCCCTTTCTAATAATTCCCAACATTCTGTTTGCTTTTTTGACTGCCACAGCACACTGAACTGACGACTTCAATGTGTTATCCACTATGACGCCTAGATCTCTTTCTTGAGTTGTAGCACCTAATAACCCAAGCACTATAGCTTGGGTTATTTTTCCCTATATACATCACCTTGCACTTATCCACATTAAATTTCATCTGCTATTTGGATGCCCAATTTTCCAGTCTCACAAGGTCTTCCTGCTATTTATCACAATCTGCTTGTGATTTAACTACTCTGAACAATTTTGTATCATCTGCAAATTTGATTATCTCACTTGTCGTATTTCTTTCCAGATCATTTATAAATATATTGAAAAGTAAGAGTCCCAATACAGATCCCTGAGGCACTCCACTGCCCACTCCCTTCCACTGACAAAATTGTCCATTTAATCCTACTCTCTGTTTCCTGTCTTTTAGCCAGTTTGCAATCCACGAAAGGACATCACCACCTATCCCATGACTTTTTACTTTTCCTAGAAGCCTCTCATGAGGAACTTTGTGAAACGCCTTCTGAAAATCCAAGTATACTACATCTACCGGTTCACCTTTATCTACATGTTTATTAACTCCTTCAAAAAAGTGAAGCAGATTTGTGAGGCAAGACTTGCCCTGGGTAAAGCCATGATGACTTTGTTCCATTAAACCATGTCTTTCTATATGTTCTGTGATTTTGATGTTTAGAACACTTTCCACTATTTTTCCTGGCACTGAAGTCTGGCTAACCGGTCTGTAGTTTCCCGGTCTGTAGTTTCCTTGCAGCTCATTTTCACTTACCTAACACTCAAGGTCTTTACACAGCAGACCAAAGTTTTGATAACATCTGCTACAACACGTAACCAAAAAAAGAAAAAAAAGAGTCTGATGAATTTTTAAATGGAACTTTTTTTTTTTTTTAGGAATCAGCTAAATCTTTTCTGCTTTTTAATTAAAAGTAAAGAAAATGGAACTTAATTATCCTGTAAAGATTAGCTTGTGGGCATCTTCCTGTAAATTACTTCTAATTGAAAGCAAATTGTAAAATGACATTCAAAGTACTGTCCTTTAAAACACAGCTGTTCAATTGCTGATTTCTGTGCATTATCATGCTTCCTTGATGCTTTACACCACAGCAGAGTATTTCAGCAATTTAACTGATTTCTGGATGGATTTCCATTTAGTACATCTTAATCATATTTATGCCCCACCTTTAAACAAAAAAAAAGAAAAAAGATATCATCCATATTCAAATGTGCTGTAATCCCTTTAAAGGTCCTTCCTCTGTACCTTCCATCTCATGTCTTCACTGTCAGAGGTTTGGTTGAACCAATCTATATCTACATGGTCAAATAAAAGTGATTATCATTATTATTATTCTTTGGCTACTGATTTTGGGCTACCAATTTTTTGGATGCTATTAGTAGTACTACTAACTAGCAGTGTAGAGAAAACTATACCTTTTCCTCCACAGTTAAAATGGGTTTCCGGTAGATAACATTTAAAAAAGAATAACATTTAAAAAAGAGAGAGCAGCTTTTAAACTAAATCATGGGGAAAGCCAATGGGTGCTCAGAAATGCATGGTTTAGAGCAACGATTCTCAACCTATGGATTGCAACACACCAGTGTGTCGCCAAGCACTAGCAGGTGTATCACGGCTCCTGGTGTCCCACTGCCCCAGCTGTGCTTCATTTCAACTTTTTCCTGCCCCCCCCCCCCCCCCCGGGCCAATGGAAAGTCTCCCTTCTTCCTGCCCCTGCTGGCCAATGGGAAACCTCCTCTCTTCTTCCTGTCCCCGCAGACCAATTGGAAGCTTCCTCCCTTTTTCCTGCCAGTGGGAATAGGAAGAAGGGAGGAAGCCTCTGATTGGCCTGTGGGGCAGGAAGAAGGGGGTCATCCCATAGCCCATAGCCCATAGCCCAGGGGTGGGGTGGTTTGAGGCGGGCTTGGAGGAGTGGCAGTGTCCAGGCCAGTGGCAGCAAAGAAGCCCAACCCCGCTGAAGCAAGGTCGCCACTGGCTAGCCTTGCTGAAATTAAACACGGTGGTTAGCCGCAAAGAGAAGAGGCCAGCTGCACCAGGATTTCCCACTTCCAAAGTGGCAGCGAGCTGCAATACAGAAGGGATTCCCCAACAAGGCAGTGAACCGCAAACACGAAACACGCAAACAGATTAGACAGGCTCTCCAGTACAAATGGCACACGATAATGCTGGGAGATTTCCATTACCCCAATACAGATTGGGTAAATGTCACTTCAGGACATGCTAAGGAGGAAAAGTTCACATCAGACTGCTACAAATCCCTATAAAGAAACTACATGCTAGTAGCAATACTGCACCTCAGACACATGCAGGCAGAACACAGACCGATCCTTACCTAATACAGAAATAAAAGACTACAATTTAGAGACAGAAACATGTAAAACAAAACTGAAATTGGAAGCCTGAGAAACCAGACTCTGAACAGTGGAAAGTTAAAGAGCAAAATACAAAATTATAAGAAATGCACATACCCAAAGATGACATATTCTAATCACTAAAATCTCAATATAATTTTTTTTTTACCTATGCTGTCTGATCTTTTTATTTTTCTAATCGATTGGTCAGGTCTGTTTTTTTCCACTTTTCCCTTGTCAGTCTTTTCCTAATTCTTTCTCCAGAGTCACTTTTCTCTTTCTGTTTCTTCTCTCTCCTGTCTTTTTCCCTTCCTCTCTTTCACACACACACAAACTCTCATGCTTTCTCACAGATTCCCTTACATGCACACAAGCTCTCACGCTCCATGTTCTACCACGCACACAAGCTCTCACTCACACACCCATGCCCCCATTCTCTCACATACACACACAAAACACTCAGGCTTCCATTCTTACGCATACATAAATATCCACACTTGGGCTCCCATTTTTTCACACACAAACACCCACACGCAGGCTCCCATTCTCAGATTCACACTCAGGTTTCCATTCTCAAACTCAAACCCAGGCTCCCATTCTCACACACAGACAGGCTCCCATTCTCAGGTACAAACACCAACACTCAAGCTCCCATTCTCTCATGCACGCACTGGGGCTCACCGTCAAATTCCTTCTTCCACCGCCGCAGGGATGAGCTCCCTCCATGGCTTTATTCCGGTAGGCCTTCTTTGCTGCCATGGACATGGGCTCCCATGGTGGCCTTGCTTCAGTGGGACGACTTCTTCGGCACCAAGGGGATGGGCTCCTGTGGTGGCCTTGCTTCGGTGGGACAACGTCTTTGCCTCCACAGGGATGGGCTCTCTCCTTCAGCCACCGTGATGAATTAGTCAGTGGTGGACATTCTTCATGTCTTGTTTGGTGTTGGGCAGTCCTGATTGGGGCCCAACACCAAACAAGGGCCTAAGCTCAAAGGAGGTGGGCCATAGCCCACCCAGGCTCACCTGTGGCTATGCCCCTGCTTGGAAGCTCAGATAAAATTTATTCCATGCATTAAAAAAGGTTGAGGGAAGACTGAATGACTGCCAACATGGTTTAATGATGAGGAGAATGAAGCTATTAAAGCCAAAATGGCATCTTTCAGAAAATGGAAAGCAGACCCAAATGAGAAAATTAGGGAACAGAACACGCACTAGTAAGTTACATAAAACAATAATAATGCAGGCCAAACATTTTTTTAGAAGATTTGAGCCAGAGGCAAAAATTAATAATAATATTTCAAATATATTAAAAGCAAAAAGTCGGAGGCAATCAGTTGAACTTGTAGATGATCAAGGAGTAAAATAATTGATCAGGGAGGACAAGGAAATATCAGAAAAAATAAATGAATTCTTTGCCATGGAATTTACTGAGAAGGATGCTGGGTCCTAGACCAGAATTGTTCTTTGGTGAAATGTTGTACAAGCTTATTTACTAACAACTATAGATTACTGTAATGCATTGCTGGTGGGCCTATCTAAATATCAGATGAAGTCCATTCAAATTCTGCAGAACGCAGCTGCATTGCTGCTTTTAAGTAGCAATCTTAGAGATCATATCACCTCTCTTTTTCAAAGTATACACTGGTTGCTGATAAATATAGAATTATCAGAATGTCTATTATTTTTACCTCCTATAAAGGAATATGATTGAGTAGAGACCCATAAACACGTATTCTCATACATTGGAGCACAACTATAATATGGTCTTCCACAATATCTGAAGTTGGTTGAGGATGTAAAAGTGTTTCTAAAACAACTAAAAGTGTATCTGAAAACTGAGGAGTTTGGTGTACCATAGTGATAATTTTAATTTCTTAGAAGATTTGAAGTGTATTTTGTGAATTTTGCGTGATGTGCTCCTTTTATAGTTTTTTACGTTGAGATCAATATTCAAAAGTTTTCCGTTTACCTAAGTTAGCCGGATAGACAGACATATCGCTGCTTAGATAGTTAATATTTATCCTACTTTCTTAGCTGCTATTGAGCAGGCCTAATTTAGGCCTGGATTTTCTAAGGTTGCAGACCTTAGAAAATCCGGTGGTAACGGGGGGCGGGGTGGCGAAGCGGGGGGGGGCGGGCCTGCGAAAGTCGGCAGCGATCGCACCTCCGCGGTGCAATCGCTGCCGGCTTTCGCTCCCAATAGTACCATCGTAAAAGGTGGTGCTATTGGGCGCAAAACCGGCAGCAAAAAAGGCCCTTACCTTTTCGCCATCAGCAACGTCTTCGTGGCAGCCCCGACTCCTCCCCTTCCGATGCGGACCGCACCCAGAGCCCGCGTGCGATCCCTTTTGAAAATGACCCCCTTAGGTGTATAAGTTATCCATCTAAGTCTGAAGATTGCTACTTAGCCGGATAACATATCCGGCTAAGTAGTACCGCCCCAATCTGCTCATCTGGAAAAGGAAGCAATGAGAGGGGTGACAAATCTGCAGATCACACAAACTTTTTCAAACTTGGTAAAACAGCAGCAGATTGTGAAGAATTGCAGAAGGACTATGCAAAACTATGAGTATGAAATGTAGATGAAATGTAATGTGGACAAGTGCAAGATTATGTACTTAGAATAAAATAATCCCAAATACAGGTACACATTGCTGGGTTCTGTATTAGAAATCACTACCCAGAAAAAGACTTCAGAGTCCTTGAGGAAAATAGTTTAAAAAAATTAATTTCTGATTTATATTCTGACTTTGATGACTGGTCAGCCGCTTCAAAGTGGATTACATTCAAGTACCATAATTAGTTTTGTCCCTTTCCTGAAGGCATTCAATCTAAGGGGTCTATTTATTAAGCTGTGATATTTATTCAGAAAGCAAAGCTACCATGGGATTCACCAACCTGCAGTACCAGATACTACAAGTTTGTGAATCTTTGGTTATTTTACCATCAGGAAGAATATTGCAGCATAGCTAACCCCCATCAATCAATATGCAATGACAGCCCCACATCTTGGGGCTGCCATTTTTAAAGAGGCTGAGCAGTCCACCTAAACTCTCGTCACAACTCCTGAATCCAAAAAACAACTGGTGGTATAGAGGGCCGAGGACCTAGGGCCCTGGTTCTGGGCCCTGGCTCTTTGCTGCACTGGGCCCTTGTGGATAAAAATGTAAAAGTTTCAAGGCTTAAGCTCTGGTCCCTAAGGAAGCCCCATTCCTTCCCCAGAAATTACACCTCTCTGGTGCAATCTTTGGGCTTCAGTGCAGTAGGAGAACAGTCCAACAGTAACTTTCCTCTCTAGAATCTTCAAATAATTCATTGAATACTCACTGTGGGAGAATGGTGGACAACATCAACAAGGCCAAGAAAAGGTACTGCCAGAGTCTTTTGATGGTGTTCAACATAAAACCAGTTTATTGAAGCTTAATAAATAAGATCCAGGACAAGATGGCAAACATGGTGAAAAGAAACATTAGAATGATAACTAAAAGAGCAGCAGTATCTTTATCAATAATAGCCTTTCTAAGCCAGATAAGTCTACCCGGCTAAGTTTAAACCTGCTCTATTTGGCGTCTAGACTTACAAGTATACTTATGTGGCTAACTCCGAATATTGCTCCACCCCCGATCTGCCCAGTACACACCTACATTTTATGTATGTAACTTTTAGCTGCATAAGAGACTAATACAGATGAGCAGTAGCCACTGGACATATATGAATATTCAGCAGCTGCTGAATTGGCTAAATAACACTGAACGCACTTTGAATATCGGGCCCCAGGACATTTCTTTGTGCTTTCTTTTTCTAAGATAACCTTCAATAATATAACATCTCCAATCCTTCTGTATTCCATATATTTTAGAAACAAACACACCATACCAGTAAGTTATCTATAACTGTTAAATTTCAGCATAAACAACATGCTCACAATAAGAAATTGCCATGCTGGGTCAGAACAAGGGTCCATCAAGCCTAGCATCCTGTTTCCAATAGAGGCCAAACCAGGCCACAAGAACCTGGCAAGTACCCAAACACCAAGAAGATCCCATGTTACTGATGCCAGTAATAGCAGAGGCCATTCCCTAAGTCAACTTTATTAATAGCAGTTAATGGACTTCTCCTCCAAGAACTTATCCAAACCTTTTCTGAACCCAGCTACACTATCTGCACTAACCACAGCCCTGGCAACAAATTCCAGAGCTTAATTGAGTGTTGAGTGAAAAAGAATTTTCTCCGATTAGTCTTAATTGTGCTACTTGCTAACTTCATGGAGTGCCCCCTAGCCTTCTATTATCCGAAAGTGTAAATAACCGATTCACATCTACTCATTCAAGACCTCTCATGATTTTAAAGACCTCTATCATATCCCCCCTCAGCCGTCACTTCCCCAAGCTGAACAGCCCTAACCTCTTCAGCCTTTCCTCATAGGGGAGTTGTTCCATCCACTTTATCCGCACCTTGGCCTTTGAATCTGAAAAGAATATGCATTATATCTTTATAGATCCTAAACAACGTAGATGATAACTTTTAAAACAGCGCTTGGGCACATGTGCACACATTTGTCAGCCTGCACACAGGGACGCGGCCATTTTATAACATACGCACATTTATGTGCACATGTTATAAAATAGCCTGACCATGTACACATGTGTGTTCAATTTTAAGAAGATACATGCTTGTGCAGGCAAGTGCCATATCTATCGCATAAGTGAGGGAATTTTAAAAGGCATGCGTGCTGACGCTATTGCCAGTTTTCCCAGTTCGTTCCCATTTTTCCCAGAGTAGGACTTCCAAACCCCAATAGTTTTTTAGCCTGCTTTCCCCCTGTTAGCCCTGACCTTTAAAACCCAGATGATCTTTTTAGTTTTTCTTATTGTCTAACTTACATGGCATCCATAGCAGAAATAAAGTTACACGGCTGGGGACCCCGGTACGCGCCAGTGCATGTAAGTATTTACATGCAAATTTCATGGTTAAATCCTGGAACACACATGCCCCTCCCAGACCATGCCCACGCTCTGCCCCTTTTTGGAAAGTTTTAATTTCTGCGTGTAGCAGCATGCGCATATCTGGGAAGATTTTAAAATCCGCTTGGTGTGTGCTAGCACAACATAATCTTGCACCTCCTTTTAGAGATTTTCTTGATGCAAAAACAGCTTTATGTAAAACAAATGCCATTTGTCAATTATTCTGTATTTGCCACTTTGTGATGTAGTGCCTACCTCTGGTTCTGTATTTTTTTAAACTTTTTTCTCTTAATTGTTGATTCTTTAAGATTAGTTTCCTGGTCTTCTGGATTCTCTTAATATTGGAGACTGTATAGAAGTTTATATGGCACTGTTTATTTTACTTAATTTTGATGATTGTTTTTCTTCATATTGATTATTTTGTCTATAACCTATTTTCTATACAAATGATGTAAGAACATAAGAAAATGCCATACTGGGTCAGACCCAGGGTCCATCAAGCCCAGCATCCTGTTTCCAACAGTGGCCAATCCAGGCCATAAGAACCTGGCAAGTACCCAAAAACTAAGTCTATTGTTTTTTTATTATTCGTAACTCTTAATAAATATAGAATTTTTTAAAAAATAACTCAGTTGATAGTTGAAAATAATAAAAATATTACAATTTCCCTTACTGTTCTGGTTTAAAAAGAATGTTTAAAGGTTTGAAAACTCATCTTACTTACCAATTTCCAATATATATATCTAAGTTGGGATTTTGCTTTGTTGAGTTTCATGAAAATCACACACATGCACTACAATGATCCAGGCAAAATATAAACACAGCACAAATAATTGAGGAGTGGACTCTGGAAGGAGAATTTTAAAAGTAAGGAGAATAGAAAAAATAAAAGATAGATACTTTTAAGTACAAGAATCTATGAAAGTATAAATCAATAAAATATCAGAATATTTATTTGCATGTTTCATGTGTGTTTTAAGGTATTATTTTGATTTAGGTTACTTGCTTTATGTATTGTGGAACCACCTGGAGCTGTATTAGCTGGGTGGCATAGAAATGTTAACTAAAAATAAAGAAATACATATCAGGGCATAAATAAACAGAATTAGGAATAAGACCAAAACAAAAGATAATAGAAACAGGAAAAAAGTAAGATGAAATTTTGATCAATCCTGCTAGAATTACTTTATCAAAATAATATGAAAGGTCTATTCAATTAATCAGCAGTCAGCTCACAGATGTTTGTTATTGTTATTTGTAAAGGCCAGAAGGGAAGACAGAAATCAGCTATCTCAGTAGAATAATCTCCTTTGATACCTACATGTGCTCCCCTTCCTGAAGACTTCTATTATTCCCCCTCTCACCCACACTCTGATGATCTGTGTATTGTTTTATCTCCCCTTTTTCATTTGACTGTGTATGTTTATATTGTACTCCACTCAGAACATAGGAAGGGCGGGTAATACATGTCTTTAAATAATTAAAGGGATAAAAGTACCTAGGAAGAAAAGCTTTCATGCACACTAAGGTCGTTTAGCTTGCATACACAATAACATGCTGAAGCTGGGGGTTTGTTTCATTTTGTTTTCATTTCATTTCATTTTGATTCAATGTTTTGGATGTTATTTTTAGTGCATGTTATTTGCATATTATTTTACAATAGCATGCACTAAAATGTTTTAGTGTGTATGGAAGTATGTGCTAAAAGCTGACAGCCAGCCCTGCTCTTCCCACTTCCCATCCCTGCTAACTAAACACACATCTAAAAAAAAACCAGGCATCCCTTGCATCCCTCCCATCCCGTCAGCCTGGGCCATACTCCAAAATGGCATGCATTTAGTTGGCTGACTGAGATGGGAGAGGAAGGCAGGCCAGGAAGTAAATGAAATAAAGGAAGCACTAAGAAATTGTGTTTCTTTTATTTCATCTACAAAGTGAAAGAAAACAAAATAGGGAAAGACTTTGGTGTTTCCCATTTTGGTTTAAATGAAAGCACATCCCTTACATGCAATGCATAAAGCTCTAGCATGCATGTTAAAACCAGTGCAACAATGTGCAAACACATCACACCCATTCTATACAATCTCCACTGGCTTTGAGTAGAACCAAATTTAAAACCCTATTGAAAACATTCAAAGCCTTAAATGAAAAAGGCCAGACCACCTGAAAAGAAAAGTACTTCACTATGCACCTCCTAGACTGCTGAGGATATCCCAAGAAGTTACTCCTTCACTAATGGAAGTAAAGTGATCAGACACATGACATAGAACCTTCTCAGGTATAGCCCCGTCCCTGTGGAACTACAAACAACTCTAGCCAAAATGAAATGAAAATTACCTCTCCTTCAGAAAGCAGGTTAAAACTTGGCAATTGACCACAGCCCAGACCATGAATTAGTCTGTAAAGCAGCACCTTTTCTGTAACAGTCCACTTAAATCTACACCTATGTATCAACACCTATTCTATTATTGACTCGATTTACATTAGACTAAATCTATTTTTAGCAATACCTATTCCCATCTGGCTAATTACGTCAATACCTTTATTCAATGCATATCCTAGAATCTTACTCTATCTGGGGGATCACACTTCCAGCACATTAAGAATAAGTACTGCATTCCACAATTGTCATAATTATTGTACCAACATATTATACCTCCTGTATCCCTCTACTTAATGATGTTACTTTGTATGTTCTGTATACCACCTTGTGTGAAAGTTAACTTTCAAAAGGGAGGTTAATAAATCATAATAAATAAGTACATAAATGTGTTGCAAATTTGGCTTTATTGGGATAAAGGTAAATAGCGTGGCATGGTTTCCTCCATATGCTATATAAGGTCTGATTAACTACCACTACTGCAGGTTGCATATAATGTGGCTGCATTTTACGCAACCTGTATTGACAGGGAATAAGTCGTTGAGATCACATTTCTCCCATCTTGCACTCTTTACACTGGCTTCCAATTTTTAATGGTGCATTAGGTTTAAAATAGTGTGTCGGTTTTTAAGACTCTTACAGTGTCAATTATTAAATTGCGATAAGGCCAAAACGCCATAATAAATAAATCATTGCGAGATGCATGTGGAAATTTTTACATTTTTCCCAAATAGGAGGAGTTTGGGCAGAGTAAATTAAAATGAGGGGTGCTTGGTGTTCCATGCCATACCATAATGCATGCTATCGCGGATTTAAATGCTGGAAATACCCCACCTTTTTGCCTGGCGTTATGCCCGAAATTGGATTTGCGCTAAAAATTGCAAATCAGAGAGAGAGACACATATTAGTTAACTTTTTATAACACTGTAGAAGGGGTAACTAGCAACTAGGGGTGAGCTTCTGGTGGTGGTCTAGGGTTTGGGGGCAGAGGTACAAACAGTCTACCTAGCTGCTAGGTAGATACTTGCATAACATTGTTTATGAGATTAAGGGGTAGATTTTAAATACTTGCGTGATTGCGTACTTTTGTTCGCGCACCAGGCGCGAACAAAAGTACGCTGGATTTTATAAGATACGCGCGTAGCTGCGCGTATCTTATAAAATCCGGGGTCGGCGCGTGCAAGGGGGTGCACATTTGTGCAACCTGCGCGTGCCAAGCCCAGCTCACTACTTGAGCATCATTTTTATTTTTATTTTTTTTTTATATTTTCAAAATGAAATGAAATGAAAAAGGGTATTTCATTGAAATGTCCTTTTTTTGTTTCAAATGGAAGCACGTTTGTGTAAGCATAACCATACAAACCAAACAGATCTATTAGGAGATGACTTTAATGACTAAAACAAAACAAGGACACACACACATACACACGCCAAATTGTATCACTATAATGGGTGCAGGAGGGAGGGAAGTAGGAATAACATCCTCATAAGAAAGCAGAACATATAGTGACCAGGTTGCTGAAATATTGGAATCCAATTACGGCTCATTTTTTCTGTGGTGTGCCTCCTAGGTTCCACAGGTTATGGGTACCAACTATGGCTCCTCTCTCTGATGACTGTCCAGAAAAGTCTGGCATGCAAGAAATCCAGTGAGCCACTACATAATAGAGTGGGTCTCTGGCATGTAACAAAGTTGCTTCAGGTATTTGGATCGATCAAGAGGTACCTTACATTATTTCCCAGAAAAAAAGCTGATATGATTGTGCTTGCCTGCTATTCTTTGCAACAGTACCGCAGTAAATGACTGCATAGAAGCTGAAATGAATCTCTCTCTCCCCATGATCCCCCTGCCAGATATCAGGAAGCACCCAATGGTTACCTCTGTATGTGTCACTAAAGATATCTGCTTTGAAGTAGCTGTCTAGTCATGAAAGGCAGACTAGAAATCAAAAATTTAATTCAATTAAAGTGAGGGAAATATGTTCTGTTTTCCTAGATACCTTACTCCATCATTTTTGGGGCTATGAGGGCAAATAAATGACGTGCTAGAATATGGATAAATAGATTTTTTTTGGCCTGTCTGCTGGGAAACTGGAGGGCATACCTACAATACCGGAATGTAATCTACTTTGAATTGCCTGAAAGGTAGAATACACAGTACATAACACAAATAAATACATTTCCAAAAACATAAATGAAGAATCTAAGCTGGTGCCTTTTTCCCACCAGTGAAAAATATCTCTCAAATATCTCCTCTTATGACAGCTGCTATCCAGGAAACCTGAATCTGTCCCACATTCCCCTCCAGAGTCCAAAATTCCAAGAACCAACCCCATAGGGAAGGGAGATGTTGGAGAATGGTCCTGGCATCTTCAGGATTCACAGTATGCCTCTAGGAGACAGATTCAACTTACCATATACACTCGTGTATAGGTCGAAATGTTTACCCCCAAAACCGGTCATTAAAATCGCGGTCTTCTTATCATGGGTCAATACACATAATGCCAGTACCGTAATTCAAGATGCTCGAGTGAATCATTTACACGTTCTTCCTCCCGATCTCTTAACGCCCACGCTGCTATGAGAACAATGACAGCACTTGCAGTTGCGCAGGCACGTCCTCCCTCCTCCCCAGCCAGGGTCTGATTGGCGTACTTAGGGAGGAGGGAGGACACACTTCAGCGACTGCAGGTTCGTTGTCGTCCTTCTAGCAGCAGTGAGCATTCGAGGGAAGGGATCTGGAGGAGTTGTGGGGGAGAAGCTGTCCTACCACTACACTGGGACAACGTGGGGGAGGAGGAAGGACATGCCTGAGCAAACGCAAGTGCCGTCGTTGTCCAGATAGCATCGGGTGGATAAAGGAATTGGGAGAGGGGAAGGGCTGAAACAGGAGAGGCAGCCATGGAGGAGGGGAGGGAAGGATTCAGACAGCAGGGACAGCCATGGGGGAGGGAGGGAAGGAATAAAACAGGAGGGGCATCCATGGGGGACGGAGGGAAGGATTCAGATAGCAGGGACAGCCATGGGGGAGGGAGGGAAGGATTCAGACAGCAGGGACAGCCATGGGGGAGAGAGGGAAGGATTCAGACAGCAGGGAGAGCCATGGGGGAGGGAGGGAGGATTCAGACAGCAGGGACAGCCATGGGGACTGAGGGAAGGATTCAGACAGCAGGGACAGCCATGGGGGAAGGAGGGAAGGATTTAGACAGCTGGGACAGCCATGGGGAAGGGAGGAAAGATTTAAACAGGAGGAGCAGCCATGGTAGAGGCAGGGAAGGATTCAGAGAGCAGGGACAGCCATCTTACACTCAGGAAAATGAGCGCTGAGAAGAAAAAGAGAGCATCTTATACTGCATCACTGAAATGGAAGGTTATATAACGTGCAAAGGAGGCCAATAATTGTGTTGCTGCAAGAGAATTTGACATTAGTGAAAAACTCATCAGAGATTGGAGTACAAATGAAGAAAAGCTGCTAGAAATGCCAAAGTCAAAGAATTACGTTTCAAAATTGTGCCTTTTAAAGGAAAGAAGTAAAATTTGAATGGATACATTGTGACTTGTTTGAGCATTAGGATTTGTGCCCTTCAAATGGCAAAAGAAGTAAAATATTCAGTGACTGAAGATCTGAAAGTATTCACAGCATCGTCTGGCTGATGTTTGTGACTCACGAACCGATATGGATTTTGCCTTCGTCAGTGCACAAAACTTTCACAGAAACTTCCTAAAGAGCTTGATGAAAAGATCTGTTCATTCCACAAATTCATTATTCAGCAGAGAATAAAGAATCATTTCGATATGAATAACATTGGTAATATGGATGAAACGCCGATGACGTTTGATATGCCTGGCAATCACACTGTAGCTGGTATTGGTGAGAAGACCATACTTGTAAAAACAACTGGACATGAAAAGGCCAATTTCACGGTGGTCCTGCCTTGCCTGGCAAACGACACAAAACTGCGTCCGGTGGTAATATTCAAGAGGAAAACGATGCTGAAGAACCTAAAAATTCCAGCAGGTGTAAATATTCGGGTTCATCCTAAAGGCTGGATAGATGAGGAGGGAAAGAAATGGTAGCTGTG
Organism: Rhinatrema bivittatum; assembly: GCF_901001135.1. NCBI lineage: Eukaryota > Metazoa > Chordata > Amphibia > Gymnophiona > Rhinatrematidae > Rhinatrema > Rhinatrema bivittatum. The sequence continues at coordinate 729,960,238 of NC_042616.1, read as the reverse complement.
CGATGTATGAGGTAGGCGACCAGGCATGGGACTAGGGAAAGGACCATCACTATCGGTGTGGGATATGTTCTGCACACATATAACAGAGAATGTGAAGGATGATGCAAGAAAATGGTGATCACATTAACAGTGATTCCAGGAAGTCTGACATCAATGCTCCAGCCCTTAAATGTCTGTCTCAAACTGTTCAAGGATGAGATCCAAGATGGCGTCTCTGAAGCAGGACGTGTGAGAAGTGAGCTCCTGAGCTGAAAGAATTTCCACGAAACTATGCCGCATACAAAAAGAAAAGGGAGAGTCAGGGTAGAGACCTCGACAGCCCCGACTCCCTCTTCTACACAGCTCTCTATCGGGAACTTCTTCTCGCCGAGCAGTGCTAATGCCCCGGGAGATGTGGCCGATTTGGGCGTCAACGAAGAGCAAACGCCGATGCAACAAGGCCCAAACACCTCGCTGAGCCCTGGGGCTCCCTTCAAACCTTTGCCTCCCGGACTCGCCCTATCCCCGGATTTGGGAACGGAAGCCTGACCGGAGCTGCCGGACTTGCCAGACTCCTTCGAGGAAAACCCGTCGGAAGTAGGGCTGAGCCAGAAAGTTAGAGGGGGAGGAGATCCTCTAACTTCAACACCGGAGGAGAGCAAGGGCCGAGCAGAGGCCTCAGGAGAGAGGCAAGAACCCCTCATGGAGAGAACAGTGAGTTATAAAAATGTTACAAGCGTTCCACAAACGTCTAAAATAACTTTGGAAAATGTGTGGGTAGTCCTTATGGAATTAAAGTCATCTATCGAGATCTTGAATAAAACGTTGGTAGAAACGCAGAATCGCGTTTCCCAGATAGACCCGGTACTGTCTGAGCACAAAGAAAAATTTCAGTCTCTTGAGAATAGAGTGGAATCTGTAGAGAAAACCCAAACAGGGCTGATATGTGGAGATACTGCGAATTCCAGGAAAATTGAGACATTGGAAAACCAATCGAGATATAAAAATCTTAGGATACTAAACTTCCCCAGTGTTAAACTAATATCTACTTATGAGATGTACAAAAAATATCTATCTGAAGTTCTGAAGTTAACATCAGGAGAAATACCAGTTATGGAGAAGATTTTCTTTATAAATCAAAGAAAAATAGAGAATAAAGATCAAGAAAAAAATGGTTTGCAACAACATGAGATGGAAGACATCACAACTTTTTTGGAACAAAGCATGACTGAGCAAATTGAACAAAGGGGAACTTTATGTGTGAAATTTATAAATGCAGCAGACAGAGATAAAATATTAAGATTATCTCTTAAAAATAGAGAAAAGAAGTTTTTGGGTCAAAAAGTATGGACATACCCGGACATAACTAAAACTACACAAACACGCAGAAAAAAGTTTCTTTCGATGTGCCAAGAGGGGAAAACCCTTGGGGCTCAGATTGTGATTTATTACCCCTGTAAATGCGTAGTTAAATTCCAGAACGAGAGGTTTGTGTTTTTAGAGCCGCTTGAACTGCGCAGATTTATTGATGCAAAATTACCTAGACCTTGCTGAGATCTGTTAAGGGTATAGTAAGCACAGCATAACTGCTTGATGTTAGTTATAATTCTTTATTTTTGCTCATGTATAACATTTTTTGATCTCCCTTTTGCCTTATAATGGGGGTTTGCTTAGATTTCAGACTGTATTCTTTTGGAAAATTATTGTATGGAAATTTAATTCTACTTTAAAATATAAATAGAGTGCTGTTTGGGCTTTGATTTACCTGTAATATTATTTGTACCCATTCCTTGACAAGCCGAAATTGCTGTCAATATTTGTGAAATGTATAATAAAAAAAATCAAACTGTTCAAGGACCAATTGCAGGGAATGTGGCAACAATGGATGTGTTCTGGTCAAGCAAAGTTAACGAAAGGAGGGAAGCTGATGAAACCAGGTATTGATTTGATAGAGAAATGGGTAAAGGAAGCCTGGGAGTCAGTTCCACCAGAAACGGTCAAGAAGTCATTCCTGAAATGTGGCGTTAGCAATATGGATGCATCAGAAGAGGATGCCATCTATGAAAACAAAGACAAATCAGCATCAGATGATGATTCAACAGATGAAGTCAGTGAAGATAACATTTACACTGATGGCATCACAAAAGAACAGTTCCACAATTTATTCGGACATTCCAATGATGAAGAATTGGAAAACTTTGAATAAAAGAGAAGGATTCAAACAGCAGGGACAGCCATAGGGGAGGGAAGCAAGGATTCAATGCAGCAGGGACATTTTCTTAAGTTGTTAAATGATAATGTTTCTTAGGAGACAGTTTATTCTGCTTTTAAAAATTAAATAAAAGTTATTGATTTGTTTCTTAGTATGATTTCACCATTTCATAAGCCCCCTAAGTTTTACCCTTAACTTATCCATGGGTGACAGATAATTCTTGATTTGGGGGCCCAAAAAATACCCTCAACTTATAAATGAGATTGACTTTTACATGAGTATATATGGTACTAAAATAATCTCAGAATATACTAATGATGGAGAGTTTTACAAAATCCTCGGAGTTTGCAGGTCTGTATGCACTTAATTTTCAAAAGGAAACTCCCCGCAGAGATTTCCTTTGAAAATCCTGGGCTGGTGGAGTCCATGGGTACACACAGTAAAGTACACACAAGTATCTGAAAAAGAAACCTCCACAAGTACTTGCCTTCCCTATTCCCTCCTCTTTTTGCTTGATGCTTTTGACAGTTGAGGGGAGAGCAGTTTTCAGTAGTTGCATGGTAAATTCCAAACGGTTCTCCACATGCTTAAAAGGAAACAAATATTTTATCACATTCAAATGAGAATTAACCTAAATTTCAGGGCAAGGCTATTATGCGCAATGCTGTGGAATTTCAGAATGTCACATTTCAGGGCATTCCCTTCTATTTTGACTAGCATTAGGTACCAAACAGCATTTTGTGTTTTTGCTCTTTGGGTTCACACAAGGAAGAAAAGGGCAAGGCCATGAAATACTTTTTTCATGTGACATCAAGTTATCAGATGACATATAACAGTGATGTCTCTCTTTTTTCACCCTAAGAATGAAATTTTGTAGGTCCTGTGTTAATCCACCTAAAATACACATAAATATTATAGGCAGATATTTAATGAAGAAACATTCTTGAACTTCCAAACCTATTTGCGGTTATACCTCATGATCTGAACATGAAACTTAGGCAGCCAAACTGGCCCAAGATCCTTTCCTGCAATAGAAGGTAAGAAAAATGCACCACTGATGACTCAAGAGCATCTTGGACCACACTTTGAAAATAAAGTCTAAACACCAGCCTCCTGATTGATGATTGCAGGTCAATATACAGCAACCAGAGCCTGTCCTAGCACCATGTTGTTGCTTTTTTAGCAATATACTCATCAGGTTTTTCAAGCTTTGTGTACATGAAGCATAAAACAAGAGAACGTCTGAGGTCAAAGAACATAGTACTGAGAGTGATCCTGTCAACACTTACTGTCCACATCTAATGCATCTGCATATCAAGAGGCTCAGATTTCTCATGAAAGCTGTTGGGAGGGATTTTTTTTTTTTTTAATCAGTCATGGAAAGAAGTGTGCCACACAAAGTCTCTATTCATGTAGATGCACCTCAGGCCAGAAATGGGTGATAGACACTGGGTAAGTCCAGAACTTTAAACTATAGCAAATCTAATTGATTAACAGAAAGTATAGTACATTTTGCAGACACAGCACACACACTGTTAAATTTTGGTCTTAGGTACATAAAGAGGTCTCATGTAGTTTCAGAAGATGGTCTTAGAGAGGATGGTTTGGGTATAAGAAGCAGGATTTAAATTATGATGCTAGTGTCTCCAACCCTGTCCTGGGGACCCCCCAGCCAGTCGGGTTTTCAGGATATCCACAATGAATATGCTTGAGAGAAAATTTGCAAGCACTGCCTCCATAACATGCAAACTTTTTCTCATCACCCTGGATCACAATGACCCTGCAAATTACAGGCCCATTTCCAATCTGCCCTTCATATCCAAAATCATGGAAAAAGTGGTAAACTCCCAACTCACCGATTTCCTAGAAGATAACAATATTCTACACCCCACTCAATACGGTTTTCGTAAAGACCGTAGCACCGAAAAACTCCTACTCGCAATAACGGACACCATCCTTAAAGGCATGGACCACGGCCAATCATATATACTTGCCCTTCTCGATATCTCAGCCGCCTTTGATACCGTGAATCATCAAATCCTAATATCACGTTAGCGGAGATAGGCATCTCAAACACAGCCCTATCCTGGTTCTCCTCATACCTTGACCACCGTAAATACCTAGTCAAGCTTGATACTTTTGAATCCGCACACATTCCCCTCACACAAGGGGTACCACAAGGCTCTTCTCTATCCTCCACCCTCTTCAATATATACCTACTCCCTCTCTGCCACCTCCTCTCTAAACTAGGACTAAAATTCTTCTTGTAGGCAGATGACGTACAAATACTTATTCCAATTCAAAAATCCATCAACGAAACCCTTCAATACTGGGAAACATGCCTAACATCCATCAATTCTCTCCTCTCCAATCTCCACCTAGCACTTAACACCTCAAAAACTGGAATCCTCATCCTCACAAACCAATCACTCAACTCATCCCACCAAATGACTCTCAACGCCTCACAAGCTCATACACTACCGCCCAGTGTCAGAGATTTAGGAGTCACCCTAGACAATCAACTCAGCTTCAAAACCCACATTAAATCACTTCTAAAAGGGGGCTTCTACAAATTACAAATCCTCAAAAAATTGAAGCCCCTTCTCCACGCCTGTGACTTCCGCACGGTTATGCAAACCACCATACTCACCAAACTCGACTACTGCAACTCCCTTCTCTTAGGCCTCCCTTCCTCTACCACTAAACCCCTTCAAATCCTACAAAATGCCATGGCAAGAATCTTAACAAACACCAGAAAAACTGACCACATCACTCCCATACTCCAAGATCTCCATTGGCTCCCCATCACCTTCCGCTCCCAATATAAAACACTTACCATCCTCCATAACACATTATACAACAACAATTCACCCTGGCTTGAAGACATGCCACAATTCTGTCAAGCCATTCGCCCCACTAGAAACTCCCTTGCTGGCACTCTCCAAACCCCCTCACTTAAAGTTGGGCACCTTACCGCTACCAGGGATAGAACCTTCTCCATTGCGGGCCCTACCCTCTGGAACTCCCTACCTGTCAAACTCCGCTTAGAACCGTCCCTGAGCCATTTCAAAAAAGGAATCAAGACATGGCTCTTTAAACAAGCATACCCCAATTCCACCCAATCCTAACCAATGTCCTCCTGAACCACCTCAATCCCAACCTAACCCACTACCTTTCTCCCATTCCCCTTTCTCCTACCTCACTCCACCTCTCCTTTATCCTATTGCCTATTCCCCCACACCACCATCAACTTCTCCCTTAAAACTATCACCGTTTGTACCCGGTTCCCACCACCCCCACCTCCCCCCACCTCCCCTCCCTCCCTACCCCCCCCCCCCTTAATCATTCTTTCGTGCACCTGCCCCTGTCCTACTGTAAATAAGTTTCATATACCAAATATCTCAAGTGCACATGCCAATTAACCTTGTATATTGGTTCTTTTTGTAACGCTGCCTGTTTGACTCTCCTCTCCTCTTCTTTGTATATCACCCAGTTAACCCCTCCCCTGTTCATTGTAATTTCCTTTCCTTTCTCAGTTATTTGTAAACCGACATGATGTGTCCTACGAATGCCGGTATAAAAAAGTTTTTAAATAAATAAATAAATAAATAAATAAATGTATATTCATTGTGGATATCCTGAAAACCCGATTGGCTGGGGGGTCCCCAGAACAGGGTTGGGAACCACTGATCTAGAATGATATCTCATACACACAATATAAGATTACAGTCTCCCAGAATAATCTGGATCATCCTACTATTGCAGTTTTAAGAAACAGCATTCCCCATACATCAGGCATGAGAATATAAAGAAAAAAGGGACATAATGCTTTATTCTAAGCTATAAGGAATGATAGATCAAAGCAACATTTACTTGCAGCAATAAACCATCCTTCTGAATGTCATACATCTCCATTGGTAAATACTCAGGTCATTAGACATTTTAAAGATCTTAAAGTTCAGGGCAGGGGCAGAGTGCAGGAAAATATCAGCCTGGGGGATATTTTTCAAAACTGGCCCATGGAGTATCTGACGCCCTCATGCACTTTCCCTGCAGCACATTTGTCAACAGCTCCCCAAAGCATGCCCCTGGAATCTGTCAGAATTGAGCCAAAATATCTGCAAAATGAACATCATCTTTTCTAAACAACTAAGAAGTTGAGCACATTCTAGACCAGGAGTGAGCAAAGCTGCGGCTTCCATTCCATCTATGCAAATTGATTGGACCCCCAACACATCTGCTTATGTCTGTGATAGAGATATATCCTGGATTCCCAGTCTGGCTCTTGAACCAGTTGCAAGTAATGAAATTGCCAGCCAGCGTCAAACACCACACTCAGTCACAAACAGATTTTTAGATTGCAAAAACTTTATTGGCATATACACACTGACACACACAAAGACACATATGCTTTCTCAGACCCAAAGACACACCCACATACAGATTGTGGGTATGTGTCTGTGTCAGAGAGAGACACCCACACACATACTCTCTCACAGATAAAGTGTGTGTGTGTGTGTGTGTCTCTCTCACTCTCTTTGACACAGACACTCGTGCATACGCAAATATGCTACTGTTTTGCTACTGCTTATGTGTTCACACTGAGTGTTCCCAGTCCAGCACTGCTGCATCATGCTATAAAGTTCTTGCTTGCTGCCAGTCCTTCCCAATCTGCAGCAGCCTTTCCCTTTCCCAAACCCATTCTTTAGGAGACTCTCTGGTTCCACGGTCAGCTGTTTCTCTCAGAGCTCAGTACAGTCACCTCAGACAGAAGCCTCCCCAACCCTACACAGGCATTTCCTCCTGGCTTACCCCCTTCCTTCCTTCCTGTGTTTGTGGCTTACCTCCATTTCTCTGCCACCCTCCCACCTCTCCAATGCATTCCCATTGACTGCAGGCTACACAGTCTGCTGTATTTATGGTTCCCCAGGTTCTGCTCTGCCTACCAACTCCAGGAGAGGGGGGACCAGAAGTGACCCATATTGTTTCCCAGGCTTACAAAAGAGAAAATTAAGCCCTGGCCAAGTCTGGGGAGAGCCACCAACCCAGGGCTGCTGCAAGGATATTAGTTGGCATAGGGGAACCTTACAGCCTTGCACACACTCCAAGCCCCACGTTCCCACAAACAATTAAAAATTATACATTTATAGTAACAGCTTTTTCATGGATAAAGAAAATTCAGTGTTCCAAAGTAAAAATATCATTTACAACATGTATAATATTTACATGCATTGATATGATACCAACCAGCAAACTTTGCAAAAAAAGGCACCTGCACCCATATGGTATTAGGACTATTGTAAAGCATGCTGGACTTCAGAAAGATTTGGGTAAGCTGAATTATAATATAGCAAACCTCCCATACAAAAACAGCACTAACTGCCAGCACTCAAACAGTAATAACCATACTTATTGAAAGGCAACATTGCAAATATTACACCAGGCCTTAAAACACCAATACACTTGATATTAGGGAAACACAACAAGATCCCTACACAGAAATTATACTATAGCAGAATATCTCACCTCAGTCACACATGCAGAACACACAGACCGTCACCAAATACAGATTAAAGAGACAATAAAGTTTAACTAGAAACACACAAACAAACCTGAATTGGAAACCATAAGACAGATTCCGTATGCAGTGCAACAATGATAAAATAGAACCATCACCATTCCTCATTAAATATCAAACAATAAAATCAAGCAATATAAATCATTAATTGTAACAGTAAAACAATACTCATAGAAAGAATAAATATTTCAAAGCAGATGATGATTAAAACATCCAATGATTAAAACTATAAAACATAAGATTTTAAAAAATGTTCCAATCAATAAAATATTTCAAAATAGCAAACACATCAAATAATACCCAATAATTAAAATTAGGGCTAAAAAATGTCCTTGCTTTCCATACTTGGGAACTTTAGATTCCAGTCACCCTGCGATTGTCATGGATTAGTCAGGGATAGGAGGTATGCACAGTCTTTCTCCTATTTCTTATTCATGCACACTTTCTAACATATATGTTCATTCTCACACAAACTCCCTTATATTCTTTCTCACACACAGGCTCTTGCTCACACATACACACACACACACACACATACACACACAGTGTCTCTCGCTGTCACATACACACAGGTACACTCTCATTCTGTTATACATATGCAGTCTCTCATATATACAAGGCTCTGTTCTTTCATACACACGCAGGCGTTGACACACACATGTAGGCTCTCTCGTTCTCGGATACACACGCAGGTTCTGAAATACACATGCAAGCCCCCTCATTCCCACATACACACGCATGTTCTGAAACACATATGCAGGCTCTTTTGCACACACGCAGGCTCTCACACACACTCATGCAGGCTGTCTCATACATACATGCAGGTGCTCTCTCATACAGACACCCAGGGGAGCTCTCTCTCATACACGTGCCCAGGCTCTCTCTCATACACACAAGTATACACACATAGAGCTTTCAGGCCTCCCCTTTTTTTCTAGCCTTGATTTTGGCTGCTGTGGGATGGCAGCACTGCTTCTCAATGCCGGAAAGATGATGAAAGATGGCCACAACTAGCAACTGCTCTTGCAAAATGGGGGGTGGGAGGGAGAGGGCTTCAGCTGCGCAGGCCTCTCTTCAAGCCATGGCAGGAGGTGCTTTGCAGTGGCCACCCAGGCCTCTCTTTGGGCCGTGGCAGGATGGGCTCTGTCACAATTATGCAGGCCTCTCTTCGCACCGCATCAGCATGGGGTCTGATGCGGCCACATAGGCCTCTCTTTGGGCTGCGTCAGGATGGGATTTGAAGCAGCCACACAGACCTCTCTACGGGCCACAGATACACTGACCTTTTCTTTGGGCCAGGAAGCTTTAAAAAAAAAAAAAAAGCACGTGAACAGAGAGATCGACCCACCAGGGGGTACCTGAATCTCTGATAGACCAATCTGCCCCTGTTTCAGGGGGATGGAGAACTACATTTCTCTTGCTTTTAATTAGTTTTGAATGCAGTAACTAAGTGCAAGGTTTGTAAATAAAATGACTCCAAGCCATAGGAAATATTTTCAAAGTGAAGCTCCAGGTAAGATGGAACATGAAACAAACATAAACAAGATATCTTAGCTGGAACCTTCACTTATTCAACAAGGACTTTAGTAAGGTCCTTAACTAATCTAACTAAATAAACCACTCACATAGTCTTACAGTTCTGGCTCTGACAGCAGGTTGCCAGTCCTCATTGGGTCTTTGTCTCTATTTATTTAGGAAGAATTATAAATCATCTTACATTATAATAAATCTCCCAAAGCAATATACATCTTATAAAACAATCAGACATCAAATTAATAGAACAAGTGAAACAAAAAAAAATCAAAACAGAATGAAACATAAGAACAACCAAAACAAAACACTTGAAATACAGTCATGTAGTAGCGACATGGATGTTGATTTGCACTATTATAATTTGGTGGTCACCTGAATTCTGAGGCCTTTTCTTATTATTTATTTATTATTTTTATATACCGACATTTGATCTCAGTCGAGATATCACACCAGTTTACATTCAGGTACTGTAGGTAGTTCCAAACATTGGTATTGTATATTTCACTAACCTAAGACAGGTCTCCAAAGCAGATTATAGATTACAGAATGGTTAGGCCAGTACAGAATGCTAGTGACTACATTTCCTTCACAGGAATGGATTCGCCAGTACAGTAAGAATAAATAAGACTATATTTCCTTCATAGTAAAGGGTCCTAGGTGGTGGAGATTGTTTTGTTTTTTTTATCAGACTGAAGGAAGGTCTGGTTAAACAGCCATGTTTCAGCTTTCTTACAGAAGGTGAGGTGACTGGGGCATGTGTGTAGACAGACTGGCCAGAGAATAGAGGCAGGCTAGGCTCTGGCTGGATTTTCATGCACTTTATTTATATACAACGGAATAGAAACAGCTCTTCATACCTTCACAGTTTATAAACAAAAAAGTATTAGAACATATACAGTCTCTCAATTTAGGTCTTCTCTATGTTCCTTCATTCCCCAAAGCCTCCTATTCCTTCCGGCTAGATGTACACCCCCAGACCATAATTCCCTGTTGTCTGAGGTTTAAGGTGGATCTGACCAGATATCTGCATCTGCACCTTTAAGGTATTCTGGAGTTTTCTTGTCTATGCTCCTTCACATATTCTCCCTCTCAGTTCAAACATTTTAAGTTGAGCACTTGCCCTTACTAAGGGTATACTCCTAAGAAGACCCATGTTTCTCTCTTCACTCCCCACCCTATGCCGGTTAAGGCTTCCCCTCCCCATTCAATTCTGACTTGACTGTCCTTAAGCTGACCCCTACATGGTTTTAAACTGGGGCAATCGTGCCCTAAAACCACTGGATAATGGAGCTCAGGAAGTACTGCCACTTCCATAATAGTTTGTCCTGCTGGTGTTGTCAGCAGCATCTGACTGGTGGGGTAGTACTGTCTGTGACCATGTACACAGATCAGCGTTGCCTTCTTTTCATTTATATCTTCTCGTTTGATAAGGTCCTTGTAGACCAGTGTCGTGCTATACCCCGAATCTACCAGGGCTTGGGAGGGAAGGTCATTTAACTCCACATGGACCACAAATTCCTTAGGTTTCCAATGTGGGATATTTACCAAGTTAGAATTTTGAAGATTTGAGAGAGTGTTTGCCTATTTGTTTTCCCATTTTTTGTTCTTGTTCTCGGGGGTCACCCTCCATAATCTGCTGCTTCTGGCACTGTTCACTAGCTTGCACTCCAACTCCCATAGGCAGTCTTTGTCCATGTGGTCCTCAGTCTTAAAGTAGGAGTATGCCCATAGGGTGGTTCCTGGTTAATTTTACTCGTTCCTCCTAAGGGCTTTTCCTGTTCTTCCTTTCCATATGGGCAATGTTCTTCCTTATATCCATTCCCTACAGAAAGGGCACAGAAGGATAAAGTGTCTATCCTCTTATTACTGGGTTGTACCAATCTCTCCAAAATCCCCCTTTTCTTTTGACTTAAGCATTGGCCTTGCTTTGGAGACTTTCCTTTGTCCATTTGGATTTTAGCCTATAGTGCCGACTGTATTACCATATTGATACCCATTGCTTCACTTTAATCATACCGTCAGTTTCTGGCCATGTGGCCTCTCCTTCCACAATTGAAGCAAGTGGGCGAGGCTGTGGCCTGTGGGTTGGGTCCCAATCCTGAGCTGTCCACTTATGAAGTCTGCTGCTGGGATCCTCCACTCTCATGTCTGCATCATGGGGCCCATGTGAGCTACCTTTCAAGCCTGCAGAACAGGTCAGGCATTATTTGGGCCTCACTAATGGCATCTGTCACCTCTAATGCTTTTTCCAAAATGAGTCCTGGATGCCAACAGACCCAATTTTGCATGGGCCGGTCGAGCTCATCTAGGAACTGTTCTAGAAGCACCTGGTTGGCTAACTCAAGGAAAGTCTTTGCCTCCGGCTGCAGTTACTTCCATCAATCATCTTTCAGTCGATGGAACAAGTTTCAGTGACGTTCCCCGAGCTGCAGGATACCCCTTCAGAACTGTTGCCTGTAGATTTCTGAAGATTATCTAGCTCATTTCAGGATAGCGGTCTTCACTTTCACATAGGTGGCCCTTCCATCTGATTAGCTGCTTGAAAGGCCACTTGACTTTTTCCAGTGTGAACATTTGCCAGGTACATGCTCCAGTTGCCTTTTGGCCAACCTGTCAGGTGGGAAATCCTTTCAAAGTTATTCAGGAAGATCTCTTGGTTCAACCCAGGGAAATATCTATAGTATCTGAATTTAATCTGCTTTGAAGTACTGAAAGGTGGAAAATAAAATAAAGAAATAAAGGAATAAAGAAAAACTCCTGTCTTCAATTTAAATAAATCACAATAAATCACAAATAAAGACAGGATAAGAGACAGCAAACATAAAGAAATGCAAAATTCTAATGAATCTCACTAATGTTAGGGTGTCAGCAAGCCAGGAAGCCAGTGTAAGACCACCTTTCGGGTAGTTGCCCGGTCTACTCCATCATCCACCCAGAGCAACGATATAGACAAAGTGTAGACGAGAAAAGAAATTATTTTTTTGTATTTTTAATTTAAATAGAACAGGAGCTAGAAGACATGCGTGTCATTGTAGTTTGCAGTGTTTGTGCCAACTGATTCTGTAGCCTTTATCGGTGGCTCACCAATACCAGCTGCTGGTCCATTTGCTCAGTCAGGATATGCACCGCCCACCAGCTTTTCTGCTGCCTCTCGGTAGGGGTTTGTAAGGCTCACTATATGCTAACCTATTGGTTCTGGTACCACAAATGTTTCTTGTGCTATTTCATGCTAGCCTACTGACTCTGGTACTATTAATGTTTCTGTGACATTTGGAGCACCCACACAGCAACTTGCCTTCTTCTTTCAGAAAAAAAAAAATCCTGCTGGTTCAGCACTGACTTGATATTAAGACCCTCTCTCCAGGTGGAGCTATTCTCCTTGGCCTGTTTTAAGCCCCTTTATTGGCAGCCACTGTTGCTAGGCCCCAGAAACCAGCCTCTTTTTGGCATGGGTTTATGGCTGTGCAAGCTTAGCTCAGAGATCCCTGAATGCAATGAGAGAAAACCAGGACTGGAACAGCCTGTTCATTTGACCTAGGCTGAGGTGGCAACCATATCTGTAGAGATACTGGTCCACCTTTAGGGGACCTATGAACAAAGGGTAAGCCTCACACTCATTCTTCTTCTCAAGGTGCAAAGCAAGAACATTTTACACAGAGCATGCTACAAATATTCAGTGAGTTTGTGACTTCTACAGACAGTTTTCCCACATATTTTTAGAAAATTCATTAGCTGGCAGAAGAGCTACTACACATTCAACTCTTTTTTGAAGTCATCCTATTCCCAACATTCTCTCATACAAGCTGGCTTTAGTTCAATGTTTCCCAACTCTCTCCTTGAGGTACATCTAACCAACTGAGTTTTCAGGATAACTGTAATGAATATGCATAACAGAGATTTGCATATACTGGATCTCCACTGCATGCAAATCCCTCTTATGCATATTCATTGTGGCAATCCTGAAAACCTGACTAGATAGGTGTGCCTCCAGGAGAGGTTTGGAATATACTGCATTTCCAGGCAGATCCTGTCTTCTATTTCCACATTTACCCAATTCTAATTAGTCTCCTAGCATCATTTCTAGAACTTTTTCTGAGATTAGCATAAATCTGTGAGCACCTGACTAGCTGACTTTTGAGTAACATCTTATATTTTTTTGTTTCTCTCATGTTCCTTTTGATGACAAATACCAGCAGAAAGCCCATTAGCAACATTGTCTTGCTTTGTATGCTAGAATAGCTATAAGAAGATAGAAACTTATTGGTCTGTCTATGCAACTTGTCTCTGCTCTCTCATAACAGCTAGGCTATCATTTGACCCAGAACAACTCTGCCAGGATTATTCACTTTAACTCACAACACCAATGGATTCCTAAGTTTGTCAAAGTTGACCTAGGTCTGATTACAAACCTAATCACAGGATGACACTTCAGGCAATTTCCAAGGGAATATTTTAATCTGGTGAAAAATATTATTGTGAGTAGTCAGTCTCTGTGTCTACTCCTGTTTTATGCATCAAAGACACTCCTCCATGTTGGGCAGCAATCATTAAAAACCATATTCTAAAAATTATCTAATTTAGAAGAAAATATGTAAAATTTAATGTGCATAAAAATGAGCATATAAGCATGTAAGTAGCCTCTACATGAAAATTCCGTATTTATTGAAAGTCCAAAAATGCATGTATTTTAACGTTCGTGTGCACATATATGCGTGTAAAAAAGGGGCGATCTAGGGGTGTTCTGGAGTGGGTCCAATATTTATGTGTATAAGTTGCTATGTTAAAAGACACACACATAGATTTTCCAATTTAGGTAATTTTATACCTGCTAATTTTCTAGTTTAAATGATTTTAAATGTGTTTATGGTGTAATACTGAATGGGTGGCAGGTCTGGGTGAACTGGGGGAATTCAAGCTGAAGAACTAGGAGGGTCTTGATGACCTGAAGAAGGACTAGGACTAATTGGTAAAACTCATAATTTCCTTGACTCATGCATGTTTTAAAAATACACATAAATCCTGATTTATGCAAGTCTTACTTTATTTTCATGCATAAAATGTACATTCATATACATTATTTCAATGTATTGTGAGGTAAAGATACGTGCATTTTCTAAAATGCACTTATAACATAAATGTGGGTTATAAAATACTAGCGAAGGTTTGCTCACGGCCATATATGCATGCATGTATATGCTGCCATAAACATCTGTTTGAAAATTATCCTCTTGGTGTGTAATGCATTTGTCTAGTAATGAAAGCTTATACACTCAAAGAGAAGGGTCTGTGCTGCAAATATATTTGACTTGTTCTAGAAGATCAGAGAAATAACCAATATTGGTCCTCAAGCACCTCACATACAGGTCTTGATATACATAAGAAATATTCATAAACTATACTTGCAAACAATGACGCCACTATAAATGAGGAGTCAGCTATGTTGCATGTTAGGGTTTCTCTGAAAACCAGCTACTTTCTAGATGTGCTGAAACTCTTTCCAGCCATTAAAGTCATTCAAATCCTTTTCAGCATACTCTCTGAGGTTTGTATCTGAATTTCAGGTAGATATTTATATTCTTCTACTGTCACAATCTCATTTACATTCTTGTAGCCATGTTATTTTTTTTTCATGTTGTCTTTGGCTTCTAGTGGATTGAGATGTAATGTAATCTTAGACATTGCAAGAACTGATCAGGAAAAATAAATTGTGATTTGTGCTAGGTATCTGGCTACTATGCATTCCTGTGCTATTCACCTCCTTCACTTTTTGCAAAGAGTTGGAGAACCAGTTGTTTTTTTTACAGCAGCAAAAGGAAATAATAAGGAGTTGGACTGTGATCAAAAGTGCTCAGCTTTCATTAAGACTAAATAAACACAATAGTCACATTGCTCTAGTTCACCCCATTTGTTTCTTAATTTCAGACAACTTTGAATGACACTAGTTATTAACAAATTGCTTCACTTTTTCATACAGTTGAGGTACCATTACTTTGTTACATCTGGTTCCCCACAACAGCCTAACACATCTGGTTCTCCACAACAGGCTAACACAAAAAAATCTTTAAAAATACAATTCTTTTTTTGTCCATAGAGGTTTTCTTGAAAATGTGCATCTGTCAAGTTGTTTTACCTAATTTCTGTCATCTGCTTTCTCTAGTACATATGCCATATAGCCATATCTAGTACCCTTAAGTAAAATCCTGCTAATCTGCTAGTTTAATTATAAGTTAGTGCTGTTATTCTTGCTTTGAGTCATATCTGTCAGATAGTGGTGCAATCATTTTCAAGTTACATGAAAAACACAGTTTGTTTAATCTAAAACAAAACCAAAAACACCCACTGCAGAATTTTTTTTTTCCATTGACTTTCATTTCAGAAAGTAGTTAGTGAAAACCCTTTGGAAGAGCTGCCACAATGCAATCCCCTCCACCCACCCACCCATCCAAGGCTGTAAAGGTCACCTGTCAGGTCGTAGGATTATAGCAGGCCAAATGGGGCAGGAACTAGCCCCAGTCACTCTTACCACACTGGGTCCTTATTGCAAAAGACCTCAGCTGACACCGTAGCTGGTGTTGATTTATTTTATGGCTATATGGCATATGTACGTGCAACAGAATGATGCCAGCATCAGGGCCAGCCTGTGCCATTTTGAAACTGGGACCCAGTGGGGCAGGACTGACTGGGGATTGCTTTTGCTCCATTTGGCTTGCTTCAGCACCAAGTACTGTCTTTGGGAATGGAGGGAGTTGGGGGATAGAGCCAGAGTAATTATTTTTTTTATTGTGTCAGCATTGGGAGGGGGGTTTCTATTTGGGGTTTTTTTTTTTTCCATTTTATCTTTATTTTATGTAAACTAAATGAAACAAAATCCTATTAACATACAAAGAAAGACAAAACAAAGAAAAAAGTGATTAACCACAAAACAGTGTTTATTAGGCATATAATGATGTTTATCACACAATAATCGTATATTGGAATGATATTGCACAATATTTGTAAGATCACATAATCTATTCACCTAAAAACCACCCCCTGGTTTGAATGCATTTGAATGCATACAATTTTCTAATTCATGCAAAGCAGCTAATACACAGATAATCCTATGCACATAGAATAATGTGACTTATTTCCTGAAAAGTTAGCTACAACTCCTGAATTGTAGCTAGCATTTTGGGAAATAAGTCACATTATTTTAGGACGTGTTTATTGTGTAGTTCTGACTGGGGTGGGAGATCTAGGTGAACTGGGGGAATTCAAGCTTACAAAGCAACTAATGCGTAGGTAATCCTATGCACATCGAATAATGAGACTTATTTCCTGAAAAGTTAACTAATATTCAGCAGTTATAGCCAACTTTTCCCTAGAGGCATCAGGATGCTAACATGCATCCCTAAGTCTCTGGCCTGTTCCTTAAAGGGCTATCTGGCGCTGAAACATCTCCCTCCCAATGGGCAAAAATCCCCCCAGGGATCTGAGTAGACCCTGGCCACACCAATGCCACCTATAGAGGTGGCCCAATAGTTCAAAAAGTAAACAAATAGATGTAAGAATCACGCAGCAATGCCGACACCAACCTACCCTATAGACCCTTTGATCTACTGAAAGAGAACTATTTAATGTGTCTATAGTTCGATAGGCTGGGCTCGCCGAGACTCGAGAGTGGGTCTTTATGGTTGTTGCCCAGATCTTTGGAACTCTGTCCCTATCACCTTGCATCTTACAAACTGTACCAAAGACATTTAAGGACATGCTTAAAGCCTACCTTTTTGTGCATGCTTTTCATTAATTTAATTAACTGAAATGTCCGGCAGTGAACTGATGTTATTTGAAATTTTTCTTTTACAAGTTGTGTTTAATCCAATGTAGCAAATTTAATCTTTCTCATTTTACTTTGTTATATTTATTTATTGTTTTGTCTTAAGAATATAAGAACATAAGACTTGTCATACTGGATCAGACCAAAGGTCCATCAACCCCAGTATCCTTTTTACAACAGTGGCCAATCCAGGTCACAAGTACCTAGCAGGATCCCAAGAGATAGAGAGAATCCATGCTGCTTATCCCAGGGATAAGCAGTGGATTTCTGCAACTCCACCTTAATAATCATTGATGGACTTTTCCTCTAGGAACTTTTCTAAGCAGTTTTTAAATGCAGTTACCCTAATAGCTTTTACTACATCTGCTGACAATGAATTCCAGAGCTTAATTATGTGTTAAGTAAAAAAATATTTTCTCTTATCAATTTTAAATGTATCACCTTGTAACTTCATTGTTTGTTCCCTAGTCTTTGTACTTTTTGAAAGGGTAAACAACTGATTAACATTTACTTATTCCACTCTAGTCATTATTTTATAGACTTCTATCATATCTCACCAGGGCTGTCTCTTCTCTAAGCTAAAGAGTCCTAACCTCTTTGGTCTTTCCTCCTAGGAAAAATCATTCCATCCCCTTTATAATTTTGCTCATCTTCCCTGTAACTTTTCCAAGTCTGCTATATCTTTTTTGAGATATGGTGAACAGAACTGCCCACAATACTCAAGATGAGGTTGTTCCATGGAGCAATACAGAGGTATTATGATATTCTCTGTTTTATTCTCCACTTCTTTCCTAACAATATCTAGCATTCTAATAGCTTTCTTGGTTGCTGCTTCATACTGAGCAGAAGATTTCAATGTATTATCAACTATGATGCCTAGATCCTAGGCCTAGACTCATAATATGGAACTTTGCATTGTGTTGCTATAATTTGAGTTACTAATCCCTAAGAGGGTAATTTTAAAAGGAAGGCACATGCGCCCATAAACGCATGTATTGGTGCACAAGTGATGCTGCAATTTTAAATTGTGTTTGTAAGTTCGCACATATCATTTAAAGTACCCCTTCCATGCGTATTTTGGCTATGGCTTTAGCAGCTTTTACACACATGTGCAGATGGTTTTTAAAACATACTTGCGTGAGGGAATAACCAGTTTTTCCAAGTAGGTCACCAGTTTGTAGGGGTGTGCATTCGGATTGACCGCATTAGTAAAACGCAACTCATATTTTTTTTTTACTTAAAAAATTGATTCGACATAAACGATCGGATTTCCCACATATCGAACATAGATATGTTCGATATGTGGGAAATCGCGATTGTTGAGCCAAAATAAAAATATAAACCCCCTCACCCTCCTTAATCCCCCCCCCCCCCCCGACTTACCACAACTCCCTGGTGATGGAGCGAGGAGTGAGGACGCCATTTCTGCAATCCTTGGCGAGAAGCATGTGACGTCGGCGGCACGTCGAGTGACGCCGGCGTCACGTGATTCCCGGCTCGTTCGCGCCGGACGGCTCGTTCGGCCCAAAAAGAACTTTTGGCCAGCTTGAGGGGGTCAGGAGGCCCCCCCAAGCTGGCCAAAAGTTCTTTTTGGGCCGAACGAGCCGTCCGGCGCGAACGAGCCGGGAATCACGTGACGCCGCGTCACTCGACGTGCCACCGACGTCACATGCTTCTCGCCAAGGATTGCAGAAATGACGTCCTCACTCCTCGCTCGATCACCAGGGAGTTGTGGTAAGTCTGGGGGGGGGATTAAGGAGGGTGAGGGGGTTTAAATTTTTTTTTTGCACATATGTACATATACCCAACTCATTGGATTTTTTTTATGTCCATATTGGCCGCAAGTGGGACCCCCTTTCGGACATAAAAAATATGAACATAAAATTTTGCTCTGCACATCCCTACCAGTTTGCCCAATTCATATCAAGGTCTTTAACACTCCTCTGGTTCTTCATCCTGCAAGCCCCTCATTTGACCCCAAACCCTCATATTGTGCTAAAAGCCCTAAAACCTTTGATCTCCAGACTTGCTCCTCATCAGGACAAGAAGTAAAGTTATGCAGATAACAAGCCAACATGGTGAGGTTTTTTTTTTAATGTGGACTTATGCACATAAATCTTGGTCCTACCCTGGAATGCCCATGACCTACCCATAACCCATCCATGCTCTGCCCATGCCCCACCTCTTTTCCTCCCCCCTTGTTCTTGATGCGCGATTGGGTTGTATGCATGTATTTCACGGCTTCTTAAAATGTGCATTGCTCGTGTGAGGTGTATATACATGTTGTGTCCGTCGGTTCCCGACGCCCTCTCTCCGCCCTCCTTACCTATTTGGCGCCTCCCTCTTCATCTGCGGGAAGATTGGCTGCCGCGGTGTCCTTCTGCCGAGGTCCTCCGGCATCCCCAGACTGGCTAGACGCTGCAACCCGCCATGTTTCCTGAAGGCCTAGGGGCGCGCACACGGCTCGGCCCCGACTAAAGTACCGGCGATGGCGCGAACCTCAGGGGCGTCCCCCGAAGATGACGTCACCCGCGACTGATATATAAGGTCTTAGAATTTGCTAACACACTGAGTTAGCAAGGAATGACTATGGACTCGCTTCGACTTTCCAAGCTACTCTGCCTCCTCGGACTTACTAGGGGTACCCGCTCTTTGGGGGCCTTGCTCTCTCCTTTGTTTTTCAGGTGACAGTCTGGAACAGGTACTCGCTCCTCAAGGGCCCTCGTTCCCAGACTTACTCGGTACTTTCTTCTGCCTGGAAGTCATCACTGCCATCTACATCAGTGAGTTACCATCACTCTCTCAGAGCTTTCCCTGGAACCAGGTACTCGCTCTTTGAGGGCCTATACATTCCAGCTCCTGGGCTTCTATGAGACATTGTGTGAGTGCTACCATCTGGTT
The DNA here is from genome assembly GCF_901001135.1 of Rhinatrema bivittatum. NCBI lineage: Eukaryota > Metazoa > Chordata > Amphibia > Gymnophiona > Rhinatrematidae > Rhinatrema > Rhinatrema bivittatum. The sequence goes on along the minus strand of NC_042616.1, from coordinate 729,940,219 downwards.
CAGTACATACCCTGCCTACTTACTATATTTCAGTTTCTCTACAGCTCAGCCTCCAGGGATCACTGTTCCAGTAGCTAAGGGACTACAGCCCAACCAGGCATTCCAGCTCACTACTGCCACCTCTGGTGGTTCAGTATACTGTCTAATAAAAGAACGATTGTGTGTCTGTCTCCATACTCAGAGCCTGTCCGGTGGTCCCTCTCGGGATCTTCCCCCAAGGGCATGGTCATCTGCCACCGGTCCAAGGATCCACCCACAACTCTCCTAAATAACAACAGATTGCTAATCCCAAGCAGACTGTTAACTCCGAACTGAACAATACATGCGTATGTGGCCGTTTTTGAGTGAGCAATGCTTTTAAAATCAACCTATAGATGCATCCCTTTGCATTTGTCCACATTTGTTCTCTTGCAATTTCTCACAACCCTTTTGTGATTTAACAAATTTGAATAATTTTTTGTCATTGGCAAATTTGAATCATTTTTTGTCATTGGCAAATTTGATCATCTCATCACTGTTCTTCTTTTCAGGTCATTTATTAATATATTAAAAAGCAGTGGTCCCAGAACAGAAACCTGGGGCACTCCACTATTTGTCTTTGACAAAATTTATCATTTAGTCCTATTATCTGTTTTCTGTCTTTTAACCAGTTCACAATCCACAATAGGGCACTACTCCCTAATCTATCTCTCATAAGGGACTTTGTCAATTCCTTTCTGGAAATCCAGGTACATCATAAAAACTGGCTCACCTTTATCCACATATTTATTTACGCCCTCAAAAAAATGTGGCAGATTGGTAAAACAAGACCACTTCGCTAATCCATGATGGCTTTGTCCCATTAAACTATGGCTAACTATATGTTCTACAATTTTGTTCTTTAAGATAGCTTCCACCATTTTGCCTGGCACAGACATCAGACTCACAAGTTTGTAGTTTCCTGGATCATCTCATGATCCCTTTTTAAAAACTGGCGTTACATTGGCAATGTTCTAGTCTTCATGCACCATAGACGTTTTTAATGATAGTTCACAAATAACTAATATCATATCTACAATTTCATTTTTTTAGTTCTTTTAGCACTCTAGGATCTAGTCCTGGTGATTTGCTACTCTTTAGTTTGCCAATTTGCCCTAGAACCTCATCCAGGTTCATTGAGATTTGTTTCAGTTCTGCTGAATCATCATCTTCAAATATCATTTCTCGCCTGGGTATCTGTCTTACATCTTCCTTAGTTAAGACCGAGGCAAAGAATTCAGTTGGTCTCTCTGATATGACTTTCTCATCTTTTTTACCGCTTGATTATCTAATGGAACAAGTGACTCCCTTGCAGGCTTTTTACTTTGAATGTACCTGTAAAAGTCTTTATTATGAGTTTTTGCTTCCACAGCAAGTTTCTTTTCATATTTTCTCTTTGCCTTCCTTATCAATGTATTGCATCTAACTTGCCAGTGCTTATGCTGTTTTTTGTTTTCTTCATTCAAATAACTTTCCCACTTGTTGAAAGCTGTTCTTTTAGCTATTATAGCCTCTGGCCTCACTTTTTAACCATGCATGTAGTCATTTAGCATTCCTTTCACCTTTTCTAATGTGTAGAATACATCTGGTCTGGGTTTCAAAGATGGTATTTTTAAATAGCCTCTATGTCTGATGTAAACTCCTAACTTCTACAGCTGCTCCTTTAAATTTTTTCCTAACCATTATCCTCATTTTATCATAGTCACCCTTATGAAAATTAAATGCTGTCATAGTAGATTTCTTAAATGTCCTCCTTCCAGTTATTAAGTCAAATTTGATCATGTTGTGATCACTGTTGCCTAGTAATCCAACATATTTATCTCTCTCATCATCATCTCTCTCATTTAGACTAGGTCTAAAATAATTTCCCCCCTTGCTAATACTTGTACCAGCTGCTCCATGAAGCAGTCATTTATTTCAGCCAGGAAGGCATGGAAAATATGAGAAATGATCTAGCGAAGTTTGAGGAATGGTCTAAGATCTGACAGATAAGATTATGTTGTACTTAGTGGCTCGCAGGCTCCCCCTGAAAGCCGCCACACTAACCTCCAGCCCCCATCCTGCCCTAATGCCCCCCCCCCCATACACACACACACCGGGGGAGATCACCGAAGGAAGAACCGGCTGTCTGCTACATTCCACCACTTCTGTCCCTCCTGCAATGCCGGCGCAGCTCCCTCTCTGCCTATAATCCAGAAAGTCCTGGCACCCAAGGGCTCAACCTATGAGGGCTAGTATTGGTGAAGCTCCAGTTGGGCATCTGCTCCAGCCAGCTCTGCTTGCCGATGATGGCGACCTGCAGTTATCCCAACTCCATCTCAGCCTAAGGGTCCACGTCCGTAAGAGATGTAATGCTAAAAAATGCAAAGTAATGCATTTAGGAAGCAAAAATCAAAGGAAAAGGTACAGTATTGGAGGTGAAATTCTTCTAAGCAGGAAGGAAGAGCAGGATCTAAGGGTAATTGTATCTGATGATCTTAAGGTGACAAACAGGTGGATAAAGCAACTAGGGATGTGCATTCGTTTCGAACAAACTAGGAAATTTCAACAAAATTGCCTAATTCATCCTGTTCAGGAGACCCGAATCCCGAATCAGAGTTTTTCTCGAACTTCAGGAAGAAATTCGTTTTTGGGTTAGCACGGGGAGGAGGGGCACATTTATTAAAAACAAAAACCCCAAACCCAACCCAACCCTTCAAATTTACTTAATTACAAGATGGCGCCGGCCATCCAGTGCTCCTACCATGTGACAGGGTCTGGTCAATGGGACGGATACCCTGTCACATGGTAAGGGCAAAGGGCCATCAGCGCCATTTTGATTAGTGGCAGCCAACGGCCCGGGAGTGGGTGATCGCTCCAGGGACCCCCACTGGACCACCAGGTACCTGTAAAAAGTTTTTTTGGGGGGGTCGGGAGGGTGGGGGAAGCTAAGGGATTAGTTTTAAAGGGTCGGGGTGGGTTTAGGGGTTATTTTTGTGTGCCGTTTTTCCCGCCCTCCCCCAAAATGATAAGAGAACGCCACGATCAATATCGTGGGGTTTTCCTATCATTTTGGGGAGCCCCCGATTTCTGACGATTTTGAAAATATCGTCCGATATTTTCAATCGTCCGAAGCCCAATTCACATCCCTAGGGGGTACTCTGGACTGCTATTAGACTACCAAGGACACAATTCTTAGGTAAAGGGAGTCCAGTGGTCAGAGATTCTCTAGACTACCAGGGGATGATTTTGTGAGAAAGAAAGGGTGTGTGTGTGGGGGGGGGGGGAAACGGGACAACTAGACTATCAGTGTTGCTTTAGTGTGTGGGGGAGCCCGGATGCTGAGGGGGCATATAATGGTATGGATTTGTTTGGGAGTCCATTTTGAACAATGAGGAGTAGTTTGGGTAGAAGGATAGAGCATCACAACGTGATTCTTACATTATTTTTTTTTAATCTTTTGTACTAATAGGCTGTCTCTACAGGGGTCAGACCCCTGAAGGGATTTCTGTACATTGGGAGGGCGTTTCTGTGCCGTATGGCCATTATAGAAGCTGACAGACCCTGGCAAAATTGTCCCACCAGCCCACCTTTTTCAGCCTTTCCTCACAATATTATTACAGGGAGGGGCCAGATGTCATGAGAACACCCCCCTCCCCCTGCAATATTTTACCTCTTCTTCAAGAAGATATCATGGATCATTAAGTGACCCCTTTAGCTTGAAAATAATGTTTCTTTCTACACCTTTTCTCCTATCAGGAAAGCAGAATAAAATGCTCTGAGTCCTTGCACAAAAGGAATCATATTTTCCAATGTATACAAAGAGGTACAGTATACTGGTGAAAAGCACTATGTTGTATATAAATAAACCGGCAATGTATACACATATAAGGCTATGACTCCAATAAGCAAAAAGAAGAAAAAAAAAGCAAAGTGGGAAGAAAGAGGGAATCAAGTTCAGCCACAAATGACTTAGATTTTCCAGGAGTCAATCTGGCCTATCCCTATCTGGCTCAGATTATCCAATCTCCCTGGTTGAGATGGCATTCAGATTTCCTCTGAATCACATCACCTGTACCTACTATATGCATTATTCATAAATTAATGAGATGTAAAAGCTTTCTTTTTACTGGCTGAACAAGATGAAAACCAAAATGTTTAGTAGATTTTAGAGTCCTTGAGATAAAAATAAGTGTATGACTATTGGAAATGCAATATTCCATCCCATAAAAATAAATAGCTACAATGGCAGCAAGCAAAAAGGCTGATTATGTTGCCTGAAACATTCTGATCTTCTGTATCCAATCTGTTTGTGTGCTTCAAAAACATATTTTTTTGTTTACACTATGCACATACAGCTAAGCAATATTTCCTATAATTAAAAATAGAAATACAGAATATGGCAACGGATAAAGGCCTATCTAGTCTACTCAAGTTCACTCCTGGTGGAATGCCAGAGAATCCCATTGATCTCTGGCTTTCCCTCGATAGTTGCAGATTTGGTAATGTATGCAAAATGTAGGCATACTATCTCTGATATACTGCAGTAGTCTCAGTCTATTCTATGACATTCAGAGGTTGCAAAACCATCAGGGACAGGAGTAAACCATTATGGGACGGAATTGAACAACTCCAAAACCAGCCTGATTTTTTTTTTTTTTTTTTTGCAGTAGCAGCAAGAGGGAGAAAAATGCTACCACCCAATTATGTTCAGATATTTGGCTATTTATACAGTACACTTAGAACTTTGCAGATTAGAGATCATAGACAGATGCAATTAATTTCTCCCAAATAAATGTTACTTTGAGCACAAGAAGTAGCCAGTTATATTGCTTCTTTATTGTTAGATACATTTTTTTAACATATTTTAATTGTGTATAGTTCAATCCTCTTTTTGGCCACTTCCTGTTTTTTTTTAGATGTCACCTCTCCTGACTTTATTCGTTAGTTGACCCTACTACATTCCTATTATACCTGTATTGATGTGATGTCTGCATGTGATTCTCCTATCCCCCCCCCCCTCCATTTCTTTAGATTTATAATGGTAGGAGCAGCTTTCTAAAAATTTTAATCCCTAATATCTCTTTAGTGCTTCAATATGAATTTAAATGGAACAGGATTCAAATATTTTGATTCTTTCAATGATTATTTATTTATTTATTTATTTATTTATTTAAAGTCTCTTCTATACCGATAGCCGTTCGCACATCGTATCGGTTTACATAAAACAAGTAACTTTTGGGCGGGGCCCTTACAAGTAACAATCGAATACAAGTAACAAGTGAAGAATAAAGGGGAAAGGTGTGATAACAATTAGAAATGATTTAAGGAAGGGGCGAAAGTAAAAGGGTATCATATGCATTTACCGTAACAGGAACTATAGGTAATACTGAAAGGCATAACAGACATTTACAGACATGAAGGTGCAATTAACAAACAGGCATACATTTGAAGTTAAATGTGCATAAGCTGTTTTCCTTCCCCAGTCTAACTCTCATTCTTGTGGCAGCTAAAAGTGCTTGCCCTACTTTTATCTGCATTTGAAGGCCGCTTTTGGTCTGGCCAATATTATCCAGGAAAACACCTACCTACCCAGATAAATGCATTATAACATTGCCCTTTATAGATAAAGGGCCTGATAGACTAACAGGTTGCTTTTAAAAGCATTGCTTGCGCAGAAACAGCCTCATACACTTCTGCAAGCATCGCAAATTTTAAGAAGCCAAGAAGTACATGCGTACATACCCTGGGCGCGCGTCAAGAATAAGGAAGCAGAAGTGGGGCAGGCATAGGCGTTCTGGGGTGGGGCCAATAATTGTACGCATAACCCCTCCGAATTCTGCAAGACTGAACATGGCAACATGCATTATGTTACCTGTGTAACTTTACTACTGGTCCTGTTGAGGCGCAAGTCTGGAGATTTTGAGCCAGAGAGATCCTGACCACTGGGGAGGGGAAAGAGAGAGAGAGAGACAGAGGCAGGGGGACAGACAGGGAATCCAACACACTATCTATCTCCCACTGTAAGAGGGGCACATTCAACTCAGGGTGGGATTTTTGGGGGGAGGTGTTACATTGGTCAGCTAGGGTGCAAGGGTCTTTAGACCCTTGTAGCACCCCCCCCCCCCCAAAAACCCGCCCTGAGTTGAAAGTGACCCTCTTACAGTAGGAGATATATAGAGTGTCAGATTCTCTCTCCTCTCTCTCCTCTGCTCTCTCTCTCGCTACTGCTCGAATCTCTCTCTCTATCTCTCTCTCTCCTCTCTCTCTCTCTCTCTCTTCTCTCTCCTCTCTCTCTCTCTCTCTCTCATCTCTCCGTCATCTCTCTCTCTCTCCCCCCCCCCCCCACCCCCCCCCCCCCCCCCCCCCCCGGTCACTTTTGTGAGTACATGCATAAAGGCCAGGCATAGCAGGGATATTTTAAATGATACGCGTGTACTTGCGTACATGATATAAAATTAAGCGCATCTTTGCTCACATGCCCAGTACACACATTTATGGGCTCATGAGTGCTCCTTTTAAAATTTACCTATATTTTCTTCTCATCTCTCTGTATTGGAAAGTATCCCGATGAACAAGGCCCCGAAAGGTGACAGTTTTCCATAGAGTAAAAAGAAAGGATATAATGCCATCTATCAATAACCAATGGCAAAAAAGAAGACAACAGAAAACATAGTAAACTTAATAATGAAGGCAGAAAAGGACCAAATGGCCCATCCAGTCTGCCCTGCAAGCTTCATGGTAGTCCCTGCCGCGCCATGCAGGATACCCCTATGTTTCTCTCAAAGGTAGTAACTGCCACTCCATGCAGTTACCCCCAAGCTTTATGATAAGGGTATTAATATTTACAATCTCTCAAAACCATTCAACTATCAAACTCATAAATTACTGCTAGCAACATTTTTACTGGGTGAGAAGCCTTCTTGATAATTCAGACAATGCTGCTTGATGTTCTTTGCTTTGGAATTTTGGGATTTTGATGTGGAAGCTGTCCTGTACTTTTCTCTTATGTCTGCGTGTCAGTACCCCAGACTGTAAAAGTCAGGGACCATGTTGATTGTTGTCTGTATCCAGTTCCCCTTCCCCCTCCTGCCATCAAAATGGGGAGAAATGAAGTTGAATCAACAACAAAATGAAAAAAAAAAAAAAAGAACAATAGAATGGATAACAAATACGGAATGTATACTTTTTTAAAATCTCTGAAAGTGGCCTCCCCTGTAATGACTTACAAATAAAGATGAAAGTATTGTGGATCTGTGTGAGTCTACTTTGATACATAGGGATGAAGATAAACTAAGAAGGTAACTTACATTTTATAGATACACTGACCTAATAAGGAAGCATAGTTCTGTAAACTAATCACAAATGTATTAAATGTGTCCTATAAAAAGGTATCAATTACAGCTTGTTTGTTGACCTTAATTGCTATGTAAGGAAAGAATATAAATCAAAATATCACAACAAGTGTTACATCACCTTAAACTACTATAACTACTATAAAATGCTGCAGCCAGACTACTAACCGGAAAAAGAAAATCTGACCACATCACCCCAACCCTGATTGCATTGCATTGACTACCTGTACAGTCGACAATAATATACAAAGTACTAACAATAATATACAACATGAATCCAAAGAATGATTTGACGTGAATGTCATTCAAACCACATATTCCCATGCGAGCGCTCAGATCTCAGAACAAAGACCTGCTAGAAATTCCAACCATAAAAAAATTCACATCTAACACAAACGAGAGAGAGAGCATTATCAATTGCAGGCCCAACGCTATGGAAATCAATGCCAGATAATCTGCGAATAATAACTGACACTAAGAACTTTAAGAAAGAACAGAAAACTTGGCTATTCGATAATGTTTACTCTCGGAGTATTATAACCAATTCCCCCTCACTCTTTTAACTAACTATGGGGCCGATGCAATACAGTTAACCTGCTGTCGGACACGGGTTAAATAGTCGCGAATTCACCCCCTAATTCAATAGGGGGATTAGCGCCTATGTAACGCGTATCTGACGTGGAGTGAATGAGTAAGTGCTCATCACATGCAAATGCATGTGAATGAGACTATTACTCATTCACTCCAAATGCAAAAAAATAAATGTGTGTCAGAGACGCACATTTATTGCTCAGCTATTAACACCTACCTGGAGCAGGCATTAATAGCTGAGCACACTGAAAAAAAGTATAGAAAAGCAGAAAAAACTGTTTTTGTTTACTTTTTTAAAAGTAAAAAAAAAAGAAAAACAAATATCTGCCGGCCGCTTTGAAGACCGACGCCGATATGCTCGGCGTCGGTTTTCATAACCGGCTGGCTGCAGTAATGAAAACCAACGCCGAGCTTATCGGCATTGGTGTTCATAACTGGCAGATCGCCGATAACCGCGGAGTCACGTTAGCAAGGAGGCGCTAAGGGCGACCCTAGCGCCTCCTTGCTAGCGTGATCCCCTAATTTGCATATTGCATGGCGCCCCTCTTGAGGGCGCCATGCAATATGCAATCGCTACAGAAGAATTACACACTTTACACAGCATGTCTCAGACATGTTCGGTTTCCAAAATCAATGTTCCTGGATCTGCAGAGCAGTGATAGGTTGGTTTAGAAAAATACATCACTGCGATACATTGTCTCTTTGAAGACATTTCCTTCCAAGTTCTGACAAAGCAAACATAACTCCCTGGGCTGGCTGCTAATAGCTATGCTGTAACAATTCCTCACTGACTGTATTGTACCTGTTATTCTCTAAAGGCTTTAATGCCATAGAAATGGAGAGAGAGAGAGAGAGAGAGAGAGTACCTAGTTACTCGAGGTGAGGTTTAAGTAGTAGTATAGGGGTTAGGGGCCACTTTGACATTCAGAGTGAGTCATACGAACAGAACAGTACACTCTTGTGAAGATTTGATGTCCTTTGGAGTGAGGAAACTCAACCATACATGAGATTTGTACAATGTTCTCTCAACCTAGCTTGATGGACTCTCTTCCTGGGTAACATCAAGCTAGGTTGAGAGAACATTGTACAAATCTCATCTCTCCTAACTACTATAAGGGCCTTTTAGCTAGGTGCTCTCTCGCTCTCCCCCTAACAGCTTAAAATGTTGTTTGCGAAAACATCACAAACTGCAATGAAGCCATATCACACAGCTTAATGCAAATGAAAAAGGTATAGTTATTAACTGTGTGGTATGGCTTTGCAAATTGCCCACTTGGCCAGAAATCCTGCCCCAAACTCCTCCCCCGGTGTGGCTTTGCAAATTGCCCACTTGGCCAGAAATCCTGCCCCAAACTCCTCCCCCTTTTCCAAATTAGCATCACACCATGTGTTATGGTGCTTTTCAATAGCTGCCATTTTGAAAGATAGTGTTGACTGGCCCAGAGCTAGGGGGCAACCTGGATCACCAGGGAGTTTTTTAAAGATAACGGGAGAGTCTGGGGGAGGTTCATGGGGTCCTGAGGAGGCTCCAGTAGACACCTGGCATTTAATCTATGGAAGGGGAACCATGGGAGCATGGGCATTTGCAAGGGAGGGATTAACCAGGGAATCATTTTTGGCAAAGGGGAGGGGTTTGGGATGGAGAATCGAGGAATCACCACACGATTCTGATCATATTTTTTAAAATATTTTTTATTACTTCTAGGCTCCCTTGACAGGCAGGTGGAGGGTGGTCTTCCATGATCCCGGGGGAAATTTTTCATTTCAAGAGGTGTAGTTATTTTGAGTCACATGGCACTTTAAATAGCACTCATGGAGCATCCCTCTGTTCTGGGGAATAGTTAGCTACAGCTTTTGATTAGTAGCTGTTTGAAAAATAACGTGGCTTTGGTCAGTCGCATTATTTTATTTGCATAAGGTTACCTCTGCATTAGCTTGTTTGCATGCATTTGTAAAATGTATGCATGAACATCACTATCAAAGCATCTCATTGTAAAAGGGGCAGGTTTTGGCCCTAAATAATGAAAGATATCACACATGTTATGCGAAATCACCAAGATATGGCTATATCACATGATATACAACATTTACCATACAATAAACTCTGTTTTACACATGTTATGCCTATATTGTAGCTTACTAAATGACCCCCTTTCTTTGTAGTCCAAAGTCATTGACAGTAATGATATGTACGAAAACAATGCACTAAGGTAAAACAAACAATATGCTTACCCAAAAGGGCCCATAAAAATGTTTGTCTTTAATTTTTGTAGCTAATCCACTAGTCTAACTGTCAAGACTGAATATATTTTCACTCTTTTCAATACTGACATTGATGATACAGCTAACATTAAAATTAAAATTGTAATAGGAAGTTAATCCCCTTTGATATTTCAGACAAGCACATATCAGACAGTGAAATGATTACATGTGCCTAAGGCAGTGCATGGAAATCTATCTTATGCATATTCTTTGTGGCTATCCTGAGAACAAGAGTGGCTAGGGGATATTCCAGGACTGAGTTGAGAAACACGTTTGCTAAAATGGTCAGTGGTCTTTGCTGTAAAGTGTATGGGACAAACTTAAAGATCCAAACATGTATACCCTAGAAGAAAGGGGGGATAAATCAGGGATAAAAGTGGTATGATAAAGACATTAGAATGCCTTCAAGGTATCAGTGCACAGGAGGCAGACCTCTTTCAATGGAAAGGAGGCTCTGGAATGAGGGGTCATGGAATGAAGATGAAGAGGGTAGACTACATGTAATCTATGGAAATCTTTCTTTACAGAGATGCTGGTGGATATTTGGAACAGCCTCCCAAAGGAGGTAGTGGACACAAGGGCAGTATCTGAATTCAAGAAATCATGGGGAAAGCAAGGGGGATCTCTGAGGAGGTGGTGTTAACTGTAGAGTTGGGCAGAGCAAATAGACTGATGTCTTTATCTGCCCTTGTGTTTCTACATCTATAATAACTCCTTTACATGCAAATGTCGTTTACTGTTTTGTTTTTCTCTGAGATATTGATTTAAAATGTAAAGCAAATGGATCCTTCTGTGTATTTATGCAATGTTTACACACACACATATGACAAGCAGCAACCCACACGCTTATAATCAATCACAAAGTTTACTTTTAAATCATTTGAAATACTTTACTATCATATGTTGCACACACTGGATCAGTTTATTCTGTATAGTGGTGGTCACAAAAGAGATCATGCAGTTTAAATGGCATGAACCAGTTAGGTATCAGTGAGTGTGGTGCAATCTTTGAAGCAGAAAAACATAGACTATGACATCATACAAAGATTATAAGGCCCATTAAGTCTGTCCAGCTTGGTTCCTTTGGCAATGACATGGATCCCAGCAGAACGCTAGCTTTCCCTCCACTTCTTCACAGAAGATCTTTAGTGCTTTGTTAATGCTGCCTTGAATTCCGTTCTTGCTTTTGCCTGTTTTTCTCTGTAGACCTTACAGAGAAAAACTATTTTATGATATTCCCTACATGACCAGTCCCAAAATTTAGGAAGACTGCAGGTGAGCAGCATCAAGATAAATAGAAAATAAAGATTTTACTCAATTATATTATCTCCAACCATGTTTATTTTTTAAATATTACACAGTATACAATGATTATCATTTTCTTTTATCATGCATATTAATTATGTAGTGTACTTTCCAATGCTATGAGATATATAGTTATTTTACACATAAAACAATCCTTCTGAATGCTATAAAATAACCAGCATACATGATCTCCCTCACCTGAGTAATTCATTATGGCAATAATCAGAGGGACTGATAGCTTTAGTAGGCCGACAATATTAGTATTGAGGCCATTTTTAAATGAGATAAAACAGCTACAGTAGCAATTGTGAGGTCCCCAAATTCTACCAATAATAAACGAAATCCAAAAGATAACTGAATGTCAAGATTGGCCAATGGTGGGGCTTAGATTGTGGTTGGTTTGGGGAAACAGACCAATGTTGTCCTCACTGGGCCAAACTCACAGCATAAGGAAGAATTAGGAGCTAGAAGAAATAGCCAGGATCAGTAACTATGCTGCTGAGAATGAGAAACCAGACAGGTCTTCAATTCAATTTAACTTCTTTGATTTGTAATCGCCTTTCCCAAGGCATAAAGCAGAAAAATTGCATGAAATAAATACATAAAAAATAATAGATGATAAAATAAGCCTAAACAGTAAGGGGTAGATTTTAAAAAAGTGCGCCTTCGCGTACTTTTGTTGGCGCACCAGGCGCCAACAAAAGTACGCTGGATTTTAGCAGATACGCGCGTAGCCGCGCGTATCTGCTAAAATCCAGGATCGGCGCGCGCAAAGCTGCCGATTTTGTGCAGCCGGCGCGCACCGAGCCGCACAGCCTGCCTCCGTTCCCTCCGAGGCCGCTCCGATTTCGGAGCGGCCTCGGAGGGAACTCGCTTTCGCCCTCCCCTCACCTTCCCCTCCCTTCCTCTATCTAACCCACCCCCCCGGCCCTATCTAAACCCCCCCCTACCTTTGTCGGGGGATTTACGCCTCCCGGAGGGAGAAGTAAATCCCCGCGCACCAGTGGGCTGCTAGCGCGCCGAGACGCGACCTGGGGGCGGTTCCGGAGGGCGCGGCCATGCCCCCGGACCGCCCCGGGCCGAAACCACGCCCCCAGGCCCCCCCCGAAACAACGCATCCCGCCCCCAAAACACCGCGCCGATCAGCCCCGCCCCCGACACGCCCCCGACACGCCCCCCTCGAAAAACCCCGGGACTTACGCGAGTCCCGGGGCTCTGCGCGCACCAGCAGGCCTATGGAAAATAGGCGCGCCGGCGTGCAAGGCCCTGGTCGCGTAAATCCGTGTGGATTTACGCGAGCAGGGCTCTTAAAATCCGCCCCTAAATATACAATGTTTACCCCTTCACCTCAAAATACCCAAAGAAGACCTATAAAAGAATACAATCGTAGGAAGGGTAATTTTCAAAGAGAGTTCTGCAAGTAAAGCAGTGCTTTACCGGCAAAAAAGGCTGCATACATAATTGTGCAACTATGGGCCAAATTTTCAAAGGGTTAAGCATGTAAATCCTCAGGATTTACACGCATAAACGCTCCTCCACGCGCCGAGCCTATTTTGCATAGGCCCGGCAACGTGCGCAAACCCCAGGACGCTCGAATGTCCTGGGGCTTTGTGAAAGGGGCGGGGGTGGGGTGGGACCGAGGCCTCCGACAGAGCAGCCATGCCAGGGGATCGCGCACAAGCTACACCTGCCCAGAGGCAGGCACAACTTACTAAACAAAGGTTGCGGGGGGTTAGATAGGGCTGGGGGGCGGGTTAGGTAGGGGAAGGTGGGGGAAGGTGGGGGGGGATGGAAGGAAATTTCCCTCTGAGGCCGTTCCGATTTCGGAGCGGCCTCGGAGGGAACGGGGAAAGCCATCGGGGCTCCCCTTGGGCTCAGCGCGCGCAAGGTGCACTAGTGTGCACCCCCTTGCGCTCGCCAACCCCGGATTTTATAATATGCACGCGGCTATGCACGCATGTAATAAAATCGGGCATACAAAATGTACCCCACGAGCATAGGTTTTAAAATCCGGCCCTATATGCGTAGCATTATGTGTACACTCATTGTATTCATATTCCTTTATGCTCAAAGGGGAAAGGTGTTCCAAAGAGCGGAGCCTAGGTGGGATTGGGAGTTAGGGGCTAAGAGGATAACTTTCAGATCTATTCATGTCACTGCTTTTGAGTGCGTAAGTGGCCGCACAGAGATTTATCCTAGCATTTTATAAACTGTGCAGCAGGTAGCTTCACAGTTTAAAAAGTACAGTATAGTTCAGCTCTGAATATACATGTGTATGTTTCAATAAGGGTGAATTTTTGAAATGCAATGAAGATGTTTAACTTCTCTACCAATGTTATAAACATATGCATGTATAATATAGTTCTTGAGCAAAAAAAAATATAACTTACATGTAAAATCCTGATTCATATGAGGCAGGTATATTTTTTAAAATATGCACGTATACTTGAAAACACCAGTTTGTCGACACCTTCAAAACCTGCCTATGACTCAATGGCTAACCCACAGAGGCCCACCAGCAGACCAGAGCAGTCAATGCAAGAAACTTTGGCCAACTCTACCTATATTTCAATTATCTGGACAGATTTGGAGGATGTCTTTTCTACAACCCACCTACAGGCTGATGCAATACTGCCACGCTAAAAATGTACGTACAGACTAGACGCACTTTTTTAAAATGTTCGCACAATTGCCTCTCCCAGGTGCTTGATGCAATAGGAAAATGAGCCGCCATGCTAAAAAGGATGCACTAGGGATAAATTGTGCTTATAAATTGTAAATTGAGTGTCTCTTTTCCTAACCTGACCGCTTTAAAGGCCTTTTTTTTTTTTGCTCCTTCTGTGGTTCCTCCTGCTTAGTATCGCGACAATATTAAGATGGAGGAACCACAGAAAAGCACAAAAAAGCAGTATTGTTATTGTCTGCTTTTCTGTGCATGGCTTGGGGCACCTCAAAACTTAACACCAGCTCTGGGGCTGGCATTAATTTTTGAGCATAAAATGTGCATGTCCAGCATGCGATAACTTTGTACATTGGGCGTTCACGCTCATGGCCTCATCAACATACATTTACATAAGATGAGTACTATTATCTATGCGCTGATTCCACTATTGCATCGGTTGTAAGTATAGCGCGTCCAAAACACACATCAACCGCAATTTAGTGGCACACTGACCTTAGTGCCCAGTACTACATCGGCCTGCTAAAATCTGTGATATTTTTCTAGCCTGCTGTATGCTACATAACCTGGCCAAAACCAGACACATGTCTCCTCCAGAGGGACAGGATGAGAATCCTTATGGAAAGGAGGAAGAGGAGGAGGAAGAAGAAGAGCTGACTCAACAGGAACTGAAGAAGATATATTGCATGAGTAAAAGGCAGGCTGTACAGGAAAGGAACACTGATATGAAGACATTTTCAAAAGTGAATGTGCATTTATTTACATGATGTGCTCTATGTAATGAATAATAAAGAACATAAAGTTAGTGTTTCCTTGGCAGCCCTCTTTTGGTAGGTGGAAGAAGCTCTGCTGCCTTAGCTTGCCCAATTCTGGTCCTTCACCACAGCTGTGTTCTGTCACTGCTGATGCTGCCCTTGGAGGGCACAAGACCTGGGGGCTCTGGCACATCAGCATAGCTGCTGGAGGATCCTTCTGGGCTTCCAGTAAGCTGAAAAGATAGCCTGACAGTGGTGGAGGGCCTTGTTTCTTCAGCCACATGCTTCATGGGAGAGTTGGGAGCCTGTCTTTCTGTTCATGGTATTAATGGACACCATCATTTGAAGAAGACATATGGCAGTTGCATTAATGGACACTGTCATTTGATGAAGAAAGAAGAAATAAAA
This sequence comes from Rhinatrema bivittatum, assembly GCF_901001135.1. Classification (NCBI taxonomy): domain Eukaryota; kingdom Metazoa; phylum Chordata; class Amphibia; order Gymnophiona; family Rhinatrematidae; genus Rhinatrema; species Rhinatrema bivittatum. The sequence goes on along the minus strand of NC_042616.1, from coordinate 729,924,866 downwards.
AAGAAGATGTCCAATCTAGTCCCAGGAGTAGGGGCTAGATCGAGGCATCACGCCTCCAAGCCTGGGCCTTCCAAAGGACCTAGGCCAAGGTCACGGCAACCTACTGTGGCCTAGGCCAGTGCATGGCCAAGGCTTCAACCTGGGCCTAGGCCTCATCAGTGGATCCCTTCAGACTGGATAAGTGGGAGCTGTGGAGGATCCTGGCCTCAGCATTTTTCCATGTGTGAGGACTTTGAGGTGGGGATGGGAGGCTCCATTTTTTCATTTTATTTTTTTTTTTTTGGGGGGGGGTAATGTTTATTTTGTTGAGCCTTGCACCATCAAATTCAAAAATAAATTAAAGACTTGGCTCTTCAAGCAGGCTTACCCAGATTAGATCCCCTGCGCCATTAACCCTCTGCTGCATCAGTACTTGACCTGAACCTATGTATAAAGATTTTTACATTGTTCACTTGTTATCTTATACAATGTGTTGCTCTTGTTTGCCAATTTTTGGCCACTCCTCTTCCTTTCTCTCTGTTGTCCCAACCCCAGTACCTATTTGATGTATTTTCCACCTTCAGTTCTGATATAAACCGGTATGATGTAACCACTAATACCGGTATAAAAAAAGCATTAAATAAATAAAATAAATATTAAACACAATGAAATTCATGGAATAAAAAATCTCCAAAACCAAAACAAAAAATGAAACAAATTTTTTACCCCTGTATGCCCCTAGCATTTACTCAATGAAAATGGTTCAGATTGATTAGCATACAATGCAGTCTGTGCCTGCTAATCAAGCTCATGCATATTTAATGAGGATATCCTGAAAACCAGAATGCCTAGCTGTGCCCCATGAACAGGATTAACAGTCATGGATAATAGCAGGATCCATCTTTTTGGAACTTTTATATCCAGTCAGTTCTTTCTCCACAAAAATGGCAATATGGGAAAAACTTGATTGGATCTGATCCTGATGCCATGGATGAAGCTGCTATTCTACCACTAGGAGGTATATCATGGAATTTAAATGTGTAGATGAATACCTAATTATCAGAGGTCAAAATGAATATTTATGTGGCCTTGATCTTATTCCCTGGAAACCAATATGCCCCTACGTCTGAAAAAAGGAAATTATATTTGTCATTGAGTATCAGTTAGTCATTTAGATGTGACCTGGATCCCACAATATATCCAGCCCTGATTTTTTGGTCACACCCTGTCTTTTCTTCTACTAATCTGTATTCCTCTTTAATTATTTGAATGGGAAATAGCTGCTGACAATTACACTTCAGACCAACATCCAACATCCAGGTGCTAGACAAGCTCTGATGAATCCCTGAAATCTAATAAGTATTGTAGTCCATGCAGTTAAGCAATGGTGGAAGATAGTGAGGGGGTGAGCTAATAGATTCACCATGGAGTGATTGACTATTCTCAGCTGCAAGCTGTGGTCTAATGGTTCTTAAACAACACATGATTCTGGATGTCTTTTAGAGCTGAGATTGAGCAGTATTCCTGTAGGCAGATGTCCTTGAAAAGCAAGTGTTTGAGAGCTCAACGTTTGATATAATCTTTGAATGTATGTGCAGATGTGAGCAACATTGTAGAGTCTTTAATATAAGGATAGAATGTGTGTGCATGGAGAGTGATAGGATGGATGCAGCTCATTAATCAGACAGAAGTTTAAAGTCTTATAGGCCTTCCATCTTTGTAGAACACAAGAACATACCATACTGGGTCAGACCAAGGGTCCATCAAGCCTGTTATGAATCGCGCTGCCCGCGGGTTTCCCCGCGAGCAGGCTCACTCACCTCCGTTGCTGTTTCTTTACCCGACTCGGTATGGACGTCGCCGTCGGGCCTGCCCACGTGGCCTGAGCCGCAGACTGTGATCTCCCCTGCGGCCCAGAGGCTGCCTGGACTCATCCTCTTTACCATGGCTGGATCCGCAGACTTTCCTGTCTTCTTTGCGGCCCGGGACCGCCACCGACGCTGATGCCATCTTCGCAGCTGAAGACCGCAAAAGCCTCGGCCTTTCCTGGTGGCTGGAGCCGCCCTAGAGGCTTCCTGCAGCAGCTGGAGCCGCTGCCTATGTCGGGCCTGCGTCTCAGGCCAGCCCTGCCTCTTCTGCACGCAGTGCGTCGGTGCAGGCCACTGTCCGCGGTCCTGCACAGCTCTCCTGCTTCTCCTTAGGTGCCGGCGCGCGCCTCTTCACTGAATTTAAAGGGCCAGGCGCAGGAAGTGTGCCGGCTCCATCTAGGGAATGGACTTCCTGCCCAGCCCTATAAAAGGGCTGCTCCATTATTCAGTCTTCGCCTTGCATCAGAGTTGCTTCACTCTGGAGGTTCCTGCCTGCCAGAGCTCTGTCAGGTCTTCTTCATCTTCTCCATGGAATTCTTGTTGTTTCGTCTTGTCATGCCAAGTCATGTTTGCGCCTGAGGTCCCCGTCCAGGTGTCCTGGTGTCTCGTCTTGGTCTTCTGCTTCCTGATGTCCCAGGTTCCTTGATGTTCTGCCCTTTGCTGTGTCATCAACGCTCCTGAGCCTTTTGGTCCTGTAGGCCGGGGGTCCCTCGGATGGTTTCTTGCCCGAGCATGGACTAACCTACAGGTGGACTGATGTCCTGTGCTCTTGAGCCATCATGTCCTGCCAGCCGTTGGTGGAGCTTTGGAAGACATGGGCTCTGTTGTTGGAGTTCTGCTTTGACTGGATCCTTCCCTGCGCTTGTCCCGCTCCCAGCATGGTCCGTGACCAGCCTCCTCGGGCTGTGTAGGGCGCGCAGTGGGACAGGGTGGTCCGCGACTCAGTCCTGCGGGTGGGCTGAGTAGGGCGCCCTGAGAGACAGTGCAAACGTCCTTCCGCCCAGCTTCTTGTCTTGTCTGGACTTTGTCAGTTCCTCATCTCGTCCTGGATACCGTTGCATCACTCTTGGTATCACATCTCGTTCCTGATGTCGTCGCATCGACCCTGGTCCGGGATGCCATCGCATCGACCACTAGTCCGTGATGTCTTCGCATCAGCTTTGCTGTCATGTCTTCATCCGCGATGCCGTTGCATTGATCCTGCTGTCATGTCTTTGTCCGCGATGCCATTGCATCAAGTCTGCTGTTATGTCTTCGTGTCAAGGCCCGTCTGCCCTCGACCTCAGGCCAGGCCTGCTGCTCCATGCTGTTCCATGCAGCAGGTCCAAAAGGGCTCGGAATGGTCGGAGGACCATTCACATTCCAACATCATCATGTTGTTGGCCATGGGAGCTTGCCAGCCTGGCAGAGGGTAAGACCGTCAGCCATGGTGGAACACGCCGTCAACCCTCAGTCCGGTTATGGATATGGCTGGGGCCGGGCTGAGACCCATGCACACACTAAAACACCCCCATCACGTAACAGAATACGAGGCCTTAGCGGCCGTCCCACAACAGAATGCAAGGCCTTTCGAGGCTGCCTGTCACAACAAATCCCAGAATCCTGTTTCCAACAGTGGCCAATCCAGGCCATAAGATCCTGGTAAGTACCCAAAAGCTAAGTCTATTCCATGTTACTGTTGATAGTAATAGCAATGGCTATTTTCTAAGTCAACTTAATTAAGAGCAGGTAATGGACTTCTCCTTCAAGAACTTATCCAATCCTTTTTTTAAACACAGCTATACTAACTGCACTAACCACATCCTCTGGCAACAAATTCCAGAGTTTAATTGTGCGTTGAGTGAAAAAGAACTTTCTATGATTAGTTTTAAATGTGCCACATGCTAACTTCATGGAGTACCCCCTAGTCTTTCTATTATCTGAAAGAGTAAATAACTGATTCACATCTACCTGTTCTAGATCTCTCATGATTTTAAACACCTCTATTATATCCCCCCTCAGCCGTCTCTTCTCCAAGCTGAAAAGTCCTAACCTCTTTAGTCTTTCCTCATAGGGGAGCTGTTCCATTCCCCTTATTATTTTGGTCGCCCTTCTCTGTACCTTCTCCATTGCAACTATATCTTTGAGACGCGGCAGAATTTTACACAATATTCAAGGTGCGGTCTCAAAGTCATTATGACATTTTCCATTTTATTCATCATTCCCTGTCTTGCAGTATGAACATTCATAGTGCAAGACAGGAGACAGCAGTCCAGATGAAAACGGTGTGATAAAGGATCTGTTTAAATGCCCCTGAAGAAGCACTGCTTGTGTGAAACACGGCCGTGTTGGGCGCTTAGAAAATTCCTGGACTGTGGTTATATTTCAAATTTTAACTTAAAAAATTCCTCGGAAAATTAAAAAAAAAAAAAGTACATGTACATGAAATAAAATACTGTTGAAGGTGGATTATAGAGAAGACCAGTTGGTTTCAGTAGAAAACAACAACAGGCTTGCTGACACCTTCATCTAGGCTATTTAAAATTTATTTTTGCGTTTCCACTCATTTTGATTGATATATTCTAGCTTGGGTAACTTTTACGACTCCATTGATTATTGTAATTGAAATCTCCCATTATTACCATACTACCAATTTGGTTAGCTTCCCTAACTTCTCTTAGCATTTCACTGTCAGTCTCACCATCTTGACCAGGTGGACGGTAGTATACTCCTATCACTAAAATCTTCCCCGACATACAAGGGATTTCTACCCATAAAGATTCAATTGTGCATTTATTTTCATACAGGATGTTTATCCTGATGGACTCTATGCCATCCTGGACATAAAGCACCACACCGCCTCCCGGGTGCTCCTCTCTGTCATTGCGATATAATTTGTACCCCGGTATAGCACTGTCCCATTGGGTCGTCCTCCTTCCACCATGTCTCTGAGATGCCAATTAAGTCTATGTCATCATTCACTGCTGATCTCTTAACTCACCTGCTGCTATATTAAAACAGCAGGAGGACAATGGGAGTTGCAGCTGCTCACTTGCATCTACATTCCTCCCCTGTGGGGTCCCATTGTCATGCTTTGAATCATGTGGTTCTAAGCACGCCAATCAGGCCTTGGCAGGGGAAGAACGAGAATAGTATGAGAATTAATAAAACAACTGAGGAAACCAAATGTATCTTTAAAGACCTATAAAACCAAACAATGTTAATTTCTTTTTATTACATAGTAACATAGTAGATGAGGGCAGAAAGAGACAGAAATTATCTATCCAGTCTGCCCAGCAAGGTGTTTAGGGTTGTACCTGCCACTCTGTGCTTTGTGTTTAGGGTTGCAACTAGGTGCCATTTGTTTAGGGTTAAAACTAAAGCTCCATTCTGGTTTTCCCATGCCTTTCCTGGAAGCAAACTACAATCATTTCAATAAGGTTTTGTGTTGACCTGCTGATCCATGCATATTGTTTCGTTCTTCTTGCCAATAAAGGATCCTCTGTATTTATCTCATACTTTCTACTGTCTTTGTCCTTATTATCTCATCTGGGAGGGCATTCCATGCATCCATTAGCCTTTCTATGAAGAAATATTTCTGATATTTTTCCAGAGCCTACCTCCTTGTGGCTTCAAACTGTGACCCCTAGTTCTATAGTTTTTTAATTCCATTGGAAAAGGTTTAATTGTGTATGTATATCTCTCAGATATTTAAATGCCTTTATCTATACTCCCTGCCTCTCCTTTCCTATAAGGTATACAAGTTCAGATCTGGAATTCTTATCTCATATGACTTTTCGTGCATATCCCACACTATTTTGGTTGCCTTTTTCTGAACCTCCTCTAGCCTGAGGATAAGCGTTTGAATGTGAAAAATATATATATTTTTATTGTTTGATAGTTGTTGTTTTATAACTGTCATTTTTAGCTATGTGTATTGATTTTATGAATGTTATTTTGTAATCCGCAATGAACAAAATGGATCTCATGGAATAAAAGATGTAACAAATAATTGAAAATAAACAAATAGCCTATCTCTATGCTTTTTGAGATACACCTACAGAATTGAACACAGTACTCTAAGTGATGCCTCACAAATGACCTGTACAGGAGCATTATCACCTCCTTTTTTCTACTGGTTATGCCTCTCTCTCTCTTTGCAGCCTATCATCCCTCTGGCTTTAGCCACCACCTTGTTGCATTGTTTTACCACCTCAAGATCATCAGTCACTATCCCCTGAGGTCTCTCTCCTGACCAGTGAACAACAGCATCTTCCCTTCAGCCACCCTCCCCCCCCCCCCTTCCCCCATCATGTAAAATGCCTTTGGATGTTTGCATTCCAAATGTATGACCCTGTATTTTATTTTTTTTTTTTGCATTCTATTTTAACTCTCAAGCTTTTGACCAATCTTCTAGCTTTTTTAGGTCAGTTTGCATTTTGTCTACTCCCTCAGGCATGTCCACTCTGTTGCATATCTTTGTGCCAGCTGTATAAAAACAAACTTTTATTCTACTTTTTCTGCAATATTGTTCACAAAGATATTGAAGAGAACCATTCTCAGCACCAATCCTTGAGTCACCACACCAACCACCTCTCTCTCCCCTGTGTGAATTCCATTTACCATGACCCGCTGTTGTCTATCACTAAGCTACTTTGGATTTCCTTTGGATTTCTGCATCCTAAATACATAACTCTGCACTTCTTGGCATTGAATTCCAATTGTCAAACGTTTGACTACTTCTTGAGTTTTCTTAGATCATTTCTCATTCTCTCTACTCCTTCAGGCATGTCTACTCTGTTGCAGATTTTAGTGTCCTTCACAAAAAGACAAACTTTTCCATCTAACCCTTCTATAATAACACTCACAAAGATACTGAACAGAACCCATCGCAGAACACAGCCATGAGACACTCAACTTATTACTCTACCCTCCTCAGAGTAGGCTCCATTTATGGCCACTTTCTTTGGTCTGTCAGTCAACCAATTTCTGATCCATTCCACCACCTTGGGACTCATTCTAATGCTTTGCAATTTGTTCATGAGCCTCGCCATTATCTCCCACCCTACCTCCGTCTGTGCTCTTCCCAACCAGTATCAGTGTTATGACTGTCGCTGCCCGACATCTCCACTCCGCCCTCCTTACCTCTCTGGAGACTCCTCCTGCGGTTGACGGATGTTTGGCTGCCGTGGCGTCTGCCTGCCATCCTCTCTGGTGTCCCTGGACCGGCTTGGGCACTGCCTCCCACCATGCTGTTCAGCTGCCTTAGGGCGTGCGTGCCGCGCGGCCCTGCTTCAAGTACCTTCAGTGGCGCGAACCTCAGGGGCGTCCCTCTGTGATGATGTCATGCATCCAGGATACAAAAGGCCTACGCGATTACTAGCTAATCGAGTTAGCAAAGGTTTCCTAACAGATGGGATTCGCTCTCCGTACCTTGCAACTCTGCCTCCTTCGGACCTACTCTATTTGGGGTACCCGCTCCTCGGGGGCCTCTCTCTCTTTCTTATCTTTTAGGTCGCAGTCTGGAACCGGTACTCGCTCCTCGAGGGCCCATGTTCCTGGACTCGCTACTTGGACTCCACTTCTATCAGGAAGACACCGCTGCCTATAACATCTGGGAGTTACCATCTCTCTCTCAGAGCTATTCCCTGGAACCAGGTACTCGCTCCTCGAGGGCCTGCCTTTACTCCAGCTCCTTTGCTTCTCACTGAGAGACCACTGCGTGAGTACATTATCAATGAGGCTCTATTCCTGAACTCTGCATATCCTGCTACTACTCACAATATCAGTTCTCTCTATTACAGCATAGCCATTGTGGGATCGCTGTTCCAGAGCCTGAGGGACTACAAGCCCAACTGGGCTACTTTCCAGCTCACTACTGCCACCTCTGGTTGTTCACCAATCCTGTATAATAAAAGAACTAGCGTGTGTGTCTCCTACGCTGAGCCTGACCTGTGGCCCCTCACGGGACTTCCCCCCGTGGGCGTGGTCACCTGCCACAGGTCCAGGGATCTGCCCAAAACCCCCTTACAAATAATAACAATCAGTCCTTCCCCAAGGTCTTTCTTAGTGAATACCAAAATGAAGTGTTTGTTTAATCTTTCTGCTTTTCCCTCATCTTTCTCCACACTCTCACCCTTGCTTCCTTTCAATCTTATAATATCACTTATGGCCTTCCTCCTTTCTCTTATATAACTGGAAAATGTTTTGTCACCTTGCTTTGCTTCTTTGGCAATCCTTTCTTTCACTCAAGATTTTGCCATCCAGAATTCTTTTTCTGTCTCTTTCAGCGTCACCAGTTATTCTTCCCTGAGAGCCTCTTTTTGCATTCCTTTGTACTTTTGGACTGCTGATCTTTTCGCTTTCAGTTTTTCAGCTACCCCTTTAGACAACCGTATCGGTTTCCTTTTCCTCTTACTTTCATTCACTTTTCTCACATAAAGATTTGTTGCCTTTGTTATAGCTCCTTTTAATTTAACCCACTCTTGCTCCACTTCTTCCATCTTCTCCCAGTGTTCTAGCTCCTCCTCAAGGTATTTCCACATTTTATCAAAGTCTGTACTTCTATAATTCATGACTTTGATCTTCGTGTGAATTCTCTCTGTCTTAACTGTTATGTCAAGCAATACCATCTGATGGTCACTGGTGCTCAGATGGGCACCTACTTGGACATTACCTTACTTTGGCAATTTTAAGAATAATTAAATTAAATTTGAAAGTCAGGAAAAAGGGGTCATCTCACTCCCTCCCATTGTGTTCTTCCATCACTTGTTTGCAAGACAACTACTTTCAATGCATGTTTTTTTTTCCATATTCAAATTAGCCATGCAGTGGAACCTCTGTGTATGCTGTCTTTGTTCCCCCTCCATTCATTTTCATAGGAGAGGGTCCCTTTGTTGTGTGATACCTTGCTTTATGAAGCTCCATAACTTCTAAAATCTCTTGTTTCAAATTTATAAAGGCAATGGGAAATTGTCTGGATCTCCCTTTCACTTTGTCTGGCCTCCAAATGTTTTATTTTTATAGACCCTACAGTGGCTTAGTGGTGTCACGGACTGGCTCACTTCAGGGGACATGATGTCACTGATGATATCACAACTGGCCCTGCAAGTCTCCTCTCCCCCAGTGGGAGTTTTCCCTAGGCTCCCGCTTCTCTTACCAGTCTCCTCAGAGCCACTGCTGGTCTGTTTATGCAGCAGAAGCTTCAGCCTTGCTCCCACTGCACTCCCACTGCACTCTCACTGCACTCAGCCCTACCCCTGGAAACCTCTCTTCACTGACATCTATCCCAGGACTGAAGCAGCTTTGGTGACTGCAGTGGGAACCTCAACCTTGCTCCTGCTGCTTTTTCTCACCATCCCCCTCTGACTGCCAGTGCCACGGCTGACAGCGGGAGTCTCTCTACATTCCCACATTGGCTCTGAACGCTGTTTGCTGTGCCTTTCTCACTGACCCAACTAAGCCATTCTAGCAACAAACAAGAAAAAGCTAAAAAAAAAATTAGGTTCTCTTAAGCAGGGGCTACTGATCCTGCCATCTTGACTGCCACCACTTTCCCCTTTCTTCCTGAGGTACCTTCTCCTCTTAACAATTCCTGCACAACTTTGTTACAAACAATGCTCACCATAGGCCAGCTGTCTGCAATTCCTCTACCAGCATCCCCAGGTAATTGATTTATTTTGATTACTTTATGCCTGTTATAATACTTTCTCCAATCTGCTACCTGCTAGGTTTCTGTAGTGTCCCTTGGTCCTAGTACTATCTCAAATGGTAAATAGCTGTTTCCTAATTACCTCTTCCACTCCACTCATGATTTTATAAACCTCTGTCATATCCCCTTTCAGTTGTCTCTTTTCCAAGCTGGAAATCCCTAAGTTGTTTAGCCTTTCATCATATGGGAGCTTTTTGATCCCCTTTATTATTTTTGTTGCCCTATATATTTCTTGAGATGGGGTAACCAGTAATATACACACACAATGCTCTTGGAGCAGTTGCACCATAGATCTATTCAGAGGCATTATGATATTCACAGCTTTATTCTCCATTCTTTTCCAAATAATTCCTAACATTCTATTTGTATTTTTTAATTGCTGCAGTACACTGAGTTGGGGATGTAAAGGTATAATCCACAGTGACTCCAAGATCCTTTTCCTAGGGGACTTCTAATACGAAACCAAACATTGTGTACCTATAGTTGGATTATTTTTCTTTGTGTGTATCACTTTGCACTTATCCACATTAAATTTCATCTGTCATTTAGCTATGCAATCTCCTAATCTTTCAAGGGTCTTTTGCAGTTCCTTAGAGTCTGCTTGCCTTATAACTACTATATTTTTATGTCATCTGCAAATGTGATCACTTCACCCGTTGTTCCCTTTTCCAGATTGTTAATGATCAAGTTAAACAACACAGGTTCTAGTATCTGATTTCTGGCCTAATTACATGTGCTTTTTGTGTGCCTTGATTTTATTACTGAAGTCCAGTAGGATCAAGCAGGCATGATGTTCAGTGCAATGAACAAAAGTAAATCGCGTCTCTTTTACCTTCTTTGCACTTCAAATTTACTGCTCCTGTAAAGCAAGTGCAAATTTGGTGACATAGGGTTTAAAAAAATGTTCTAACCTGTGATTTCATGGTATGAGGTTTGCCCTGTAAAACTGTTCTGCCTGGATAGTATTCTAACCTTCCCATCTTTTTTAGAACTCCATGAGCTAAAAATCTATCTTCCCATCAATCTGAAGAATCAAGACCAATGGCAAGTGCTCTAAGAAGTGCCAAACAAAAAATACAGGTCCTTCCAACTAGCACCTCAAAAGCATTCTGCATGTAAATAGCCAGGCTGCAAACTTCAGCACTGAGATTCAGTGCAAAGCTGTTTTGTACTTTGCCCAGCTCTTCTTTTGTAAATGAGCTCCCTGTGTCTTTAAGGGACAAAGGAAGTATCTCTCTGCTGAGGAATCACCAGCAAGCAAAGATGAGTCGCATTCAGCGCCTCAGAAGGTTGGTTCAGGGTTTCAGATAAAGGAAAAACACACTCAAGAGTTCACTGCTGATCTGACTACCAGTGTGATTTTTGGGTGCCTGTTTGCAGATGTGGTGGAGTTATCAATCCGAACAGACACACAATCCAGGTCCAATGTCACTTCTCCTCATTATGTTAATAGTTAATACATGCAAATGAAAACACTTGAGCAATTTGATTTCTTTGAAGATAGTTTGCATATTGTCTTAGCCATAATGATGGTACACTTTTTTCAGCCTCGATTTATGCAAGGGTAGTTTAGTTCATTTTTATCAGCTCAAGTTCATTTTGGCTGCTAGTAGAGAGTGTGTGTGTGTGCGTGTGTGTGTATTTTCTACCTTTCTCCCCCTAATTATTATTCAGGTACCATAAGCAGATTTTTCATGCTATTGGTGCTTTTCTTAATTAAGAAACAAATGAATTTTCTGCAGCAAAAAATGATGGAACAACAGAATAAGATGCCAGAGGCCGATGTTCTGCTTCTTAATTGAAGCTGTTTCATTGTAAGGGGCCTGTTGCAAAGGTACAAGATGTCATGAGTTTAGGCCATGAATAATAAAAAAATGGTGACACTTAAAACAATATTTTCTCATCGTGAATTCATTAAATCATTTAGTAAATTGATAAGTCAACTAAATCATGAAATACAAATTGGCATGGCTTGAAGAAATATATGTTTATAAAACAGGTGCGTAAGTCAAAACGTTCCTTTTCTCCTCTGGCAAGAATAACGCCTTCCTTTAACATAAATTGTTCCTCACATCTAGAATGCCACAGATTATAATCTGCGGTGCAGACTGAATCTCTTCAAAGAAGATGATTCACTACCACTTGGGACTTGGAAAAATTTCCAGCAAAAATATATTTACTACTGTAACCAAATAAAAATAAATGTAACCAGAGTTTGAAAGTGCAGAGAATCATTGGGCATCTTGTTAATCCTGAATAACCCCATGTTACAAAAGGTGTAAAGACTTTACCCCATCTCTGATGCATATTACATTACCAGCTTCATTACAATATGCAGGAGGATCATTATTCTTTTGAGAATATGCAAAGTTGTTCTGTTGATATCAGTAATATCTGGAATTGGGCAGAGGAAGCAAGTGCATAGAGCAAGTTCAATAGTAACACTTAATAATACGTTCATGGAGTGACATCAGTCCAATTTAAGAAACCACAAACTCTTGCCCATGCATCAGTCAGCTCATAGCCTCACATAAATATTCTGTCAAACATACAAAGGTGAATTTTCAAAGGGGTTCTGAGTGTAAAACTAGCATATCTGCGTGTAAGAAGCATATCGCATGTATATGTTATTTTATTAGCTTTGAGAGTTTTACACATATTTTACTGGGGGGGAAAGGAGCAGTCTAGGGGTGTTCCAGGGATGGGTTCAGAGGTACACATGGTAGTTGTTATATTGTAAGAGATATATGTAGTTATATTACTGAACTTATTCATACACTATTACAATAGCTAATTGACTTGCAAAAGTGAAATCATACTTCTCTGTGTCTGCAGTTTTAGGGAGGAAGGCCTTGGTAAACTGATGGGAGTTCAGAGTGAAGTGCTAGAGGGTCTAGATGAACTAGGGTAGAACTGGGTGAACTGGTGGAGATATTGGCAAATTGGCGATTCCAAGTATACGCAAGTATTTTCAAAACAGTATAAGTATGACTTTCATAAATACCTGCCTCCACATTTAATGCTAGATGTTTATGAGTGTAATGCTACAATTATTTTGCACATAAAACATACGCATATTTGAGGGGTGCATTGCTCCACCATCGGGAAGAGTATCCATTGATTTATTCAAGAGCATCTAGCATTTTTCAGACCATCCCTTAGGCCCCAATCACTTCAGGTGGGTTTAGTCAACTCAGCACTATAAAAACCAGGCTGAGCATTTGTGATTGTGGTTGTATTTCTGCTTTGGAAGGAGAGGGAGGGATTTTTGTGGTCCTCAGCTTCAGGCCCCCACAGCCTGTTCCAGAGAGGATAGGAATTTGCTCTGCTTGTCAGTGTCCTTAGGAACCTGTTACAGGGACTGTCCTGAAAGAGAAGAGAAGAAAGTGTTTTTGACCTTTTTGGAAAGATCTTTGTTTTCCTGATCTGTTCCAGCTCAGGTGGGAAGTCACCCCTGCCTGAAGGAAATAGGAGAGAGTGCTGTTTTGTCCTGCTCTAGCAGTGGTATGAGGTTTTGCAGTTGCCTAGATGAGATTTGAGAGTGAAGAAGTATTTTGTTTTTCATTTTTGTGATGAGGAAACCTTTTTTACCACCAATTTCCTGCCCACCAGAAGAAGGAGAGGATTTTTGATTTATTGGAAGTCATTTTTGGACTTTGCCATCTGAAGTCCAGAATTAGAGGAAACCATCTGAGAGACTGAAATCTGTCCACCTACCAGTAAAGCATTTTTTTTGGTCACCCTGGAGTATGGGTTTTCCAGGGGTCCTCAGCCTATAGGAACACTGACTCAGAAAGAAATAATAGGGGACTAGGCACTTTGGACTTATTATTTTTTTGTATAGATTCTATAATTTATATTTTGCAAATTGAACTTTGATCAATTTTTCTTCATTACAGTAAAGTTTATTTTTGAGCATCCACTATCAGTGTCAAGCCTGTTTTTTCTACAAAAAAGTACCCTCTAGCTGGGACATCTGACCTGTGAGTACTAATTGGGAAAGATTTGAGAAACTGTGAAATATCCTAACCTCCATGACTCTAGGGCACTGGAGGTTTGTCCTCCTCCCCACCAGAAGAACCCCGGCACCCCAGTGGTCTTCTGTACTAGACAGAGAGAAAGGATATCCGGGAGAGACAGAGGCCCCCAGGCACTGTTGTGTGCCCCTACATTCCGGGAATCACTTGAAGAGGGGACTACATGGGTATGTTTATAAAATGGTTAGAGAAAATATGTGTTTTCTTGCATTACAAATAGTCACATGTAATGAAATATATGTATATACTTTCAAAACAAAAATATGCAGTATTTTAGGAATTGTGCATCTCCCGCCGCACTGTTTATAAAATACTAGCATTAATCTCTAGGCATTCACTTACGCATGCAAACTGTTGTGAACCCTCCCATGGCTGGAGCCACGGGAGGCTTCTTACCTACCTCCCTGTGCTGGCCCGATCCTCTGCCGCTGCTCTTCAGCCCACATGGTCAGGAGACCGCCCACTTACTACTCCTGCATGGCAGGCCTTGCCGTTGTGCTCTCCCGTGGCAGGTCGCCGCCGACCAGGCCATCTTCATAGCTCAGGAGCCGCCGCCATCTTGTTTCACGACCCAGAGGCCGCAGGCCTCGGACTCTCCTGCGGCAGGGAAGCTGCTCCAGCGTCATCTCTGTGGCGGCAGGGAGCCACCTTCCCGCATCGGGGCCTGTTCCTCGGCCCAGCCCTGCTTCTCCTCTCAGCGGCAGCATGGCTGCTGTCCAAGGTCCTGCCCCCCTCTGCCTAAGGGGCGTGGCCATGTCTTCTCCCTGCATTTATAGGGCCAGTAGGGAGTAGTCCCTCTGAAGCTCCTCCCTGGGCGTAGTCATCTTCAGCCCTATTTAAGAGCCTTGCAGTCACTCTAGCTTTGCCTTCGCAAGAAGTCAGTTCCTGAGCTGCACTGCTCCTGGATCCTCCGTTCCAGCTTCTGGTCCAAGAGTCTTCAATGATGTCCTTCCTCACTTCTGCAAGGCAATCCGTTCGTCATTGTCCTTGTCCTGATGTCTGTGCTCCAGTCCTGATGTCCGTAAGTCCCAAGATGTTCCATGTTCCAAGCCCCGAGATGTTCCGTGTTCCAAGCCCCAAGATGTTCTGTGTTCCAAGTCCCGAGACTTTGTGGCATCTGATGAAGACCTTATCACTCTCTTTGCTGATGAATATCAGTTCATTCAGAATTCTTATGCTATACCTCAACTTCTTCTCCCTGGAAATGGATAGGAGTCCATTCTTCCTTGATGACACCTCTTCTTCTCCCAGTCCTTTCAAAAGGCAAGGCACTTCTTGAAACACTAGCAACTGAGTCCTCAGGCCCCAGGGTGCTCAGTAACACAAAAAGTCAAAATCTTACTCAAAGAGAAGCTGGACGGGTAGAAAGAACTTCCTCCTCTGTCAAGTAAAACAGTTACCAAAACATGGGCAAAGCACTACATGGATAAGGCATTCTGTCTCCTTTCTTGTCCCAAGACTTTATGTAGAGAGACCTCAGAGGCTTATCCCAGAAAATAATCAATGTGGTACAGTATTGGGTATACTGCCCCTTAAAAGGTTAACTTGAAGTCCAACTGAAAACCCATACCCTAAGATGCTGGCAGTGGGTTATAAATTCTCTGCTCACACCATCTGCTTTCCCACATTGGGGAGCAACACCCAAACCTCTGCTTCACTACTCTTTCTGTACCCCCCCCCAGAATTTTGGTTCACTCCTTCTGGTAAGGAAACCAAAGGTTCCTTATAAAAATATAATGGACACATCTAGAGCCTGAAGAATAACTGCTGCTATCCATGCTTCCTTCTGTTTTTAAAAAGGTTGCTGCCCAGGGTTAAATTCAGACAGTATGCATCTAGGAGGCTTGGTGATGACAGTGTGAATGGTGGATCCTCTGTCCTGCACCCTAGGAGCTAGCGATATTTTTATACTGTTTAGCAAGCAATTTACAGTACACTGGAAGAGTAAAAACCTGTACAAGCAGGCAAATTAATGGATAATTTAATGGTGAAAAACTCAGGAGAGATGGAGGATGACTGTAAAGAACTGGAGCTGACAAGGCTGCTAATGCTGAGAAAAAGAAGTTGCAGAAGATAGGCCCTGTGGTGAATGACCTGTCGAAGATGACACTGAGAGATCATATATGAGTGGTTTCAATGGCACTTATAGACAAGCTCCAAAAAATCCAGACTTCAGTAGATAAACTACAGGACAAAGTAGGCACTTATAATGCTATTATTAGCGGCATCCAGAATAAGCTATCAGATCATAATGACTGCATGACTTCACTTGAGACCACTGAAAGGAGCTACTGGAGAAAAATAAAAGTGTGGAAGAGAAACTGGACGAGTTTGAAAACCATAGTAGATCCAATAATCTGTGCATTTTAGAGGTGCCGGAATTATTCCAGGGAAAGGCCTTAATCTGCTTCTGTGAAAAGTGGCTCCTAGAGTTTTTAAATACAAATGCCATGGACCGACCAATCCTCATAGAGTGGGCACATAGGTTGGGGTCTGGCAGACCAGACTAAGGGAGGCCTCAGCAAGGTATCGCTAAATATCTAAACTATACAGACAAAATGAAAATTTTGACAGCATTCCATAAGATCAAGGAACTAACATATGAAAATGGTAAGCTGTTGCTTTTCCCGGACTTCTCCGCTAAGATCGAGTTGCATCTGTCGCTGCTCAATGCCCTCACTCTGCCCTCTTTACCTCGGTGGCGACTCCCTCCGGGACTGATGGACGGTTTGATGCCGCGGCATCTTCTTGCCGTTTCCCTCCGGCATCCCCGGACCAGCACGACGCTGTGGATCCGCCAAGTTGCCTGCTGACGTAGGGCGTGCGGGCACGCTCCGATTGATGTACCAGCAAGGGCGCGAACCTCGGGAGCATCCCCCGAGATGACATTATCCGCTTCCGGTATAAAAGGTCTTAGTATTTGCTAACGAATCGAGTTAGCAAGGAGAAAGCCTTCGCTTCTCTGCGGAGATTCGTCCAAGCTACTCTGCCTCCTCGGACTTACCAGGGGTGCCCGCTCCTCGGGGGCCTCGATCTCTTTTCTTTATTTCAGATTGCAGATAGGAACCGGTACTCACTCCTCGAGGGCCCATGTACCTGGACACTCTGAAGATTCTCTACTGCCTGGAAGCTATCGCAGATACAGACATTGTGAGTTATCCTTGCTCTCTCAGAGCTTTCCCTGGAACCAGGTACTTGCTCCTCGAGGGCCCATGTTCCTGGACACTCTGAAGATTCTCTACTGCCTGGAAGCTATCGCAGATACAGACATTTGTGAATTACCTTCGCTCTCTCAGAGCTTTCCCTGGAACCAGGTACTCGCTCCTCGAGGGCCCATGTTCCTGGACACTCTGAAGATTCTCTACTGCCTGGAAGCTATCGCAGATACAGACATTTGTGAGTTACCATTGCTCTCTCAGAGCTTTCCTTGGAACCAGGTACTCGCTTCTCGAGGGCCTAACCCTTTCCAGTTACTGAGCCTCCTCAGGACCTTATGTGAGTTTTGTTATCTAGTTCTGGCTATGAATACAGCATACCCTGTCTACTCACTATCTATAGTTTCTCTACAGCTCAGCAACCCTGGGATCGCGGTTCCAGTAGCTGAGGGACTTCAGCCCTGCCGGGCATATCAGCTCACAACTGCCACCTCTGGTGGTTCTATTAACCTGTCTAATAAAAGAATTATCTGTGTCTGTCTCCATATCCGGGCCTGGCCGGTGGTCCCTCTCGGGATGTCCTCCTGGGGGCACAGTCATCTGCCATCGGTCCAAGGATCCACCTATCTACATTCCTCTACAGCTGAGTGCCCTCTCCAAGCACTCCGCTGGTAACAGTTTGCTACTTCTTCTCCCTCAGGAGTCTTCAGCAACAGATTCATAATAGATTGATAGCTCTACAATCTAACCTCTAACAGATTGTTATCTACTCCCTCTACAGGAGCTGAGCATATCAGATTGCTAACTCCTCCTTCCTCAGGAGCAGGTCCATAACAGATTGCTAACTCCGCCCACAGAGCATAACAGTTTGCTAACTCCTCCTTCACTGGAGACGTATTCATGACAGATTGCTAACTCCTCCTCCAACAGGAGTATCCAGCAACAGATCTACAACAGATTTACTACAGATCGTCACCACCCACCTGAAAGTTTTTCATAATGGGGAAACTCATTTGCTTGTTACAAGCTCTAAAGCCAAGGCGTTTGTCGATCAGTGAAATGAACTTTGCATTTTTGGTTCCTGTTAGCTATCATGATCATTTAGCTAGTAATCAACCTACTTATTGCATCAGTTTAAACACATTAAGTTGGCTTTATGCTAATTTTGGAGGCACCGTCCAGCTATGATTATCCGAGTATTGTCACATTTCACACCACTTATCTCTTACATAAGAACATAAGAAAATGCCATACTGGGTCAGACCAAGGGTCCATCAAGCCCAGCATCCTGTTTCCAACAGTGGCCAATCCAGGCCATAAGAACCTGGCAAGTACCCAAAAACTAAGTCTATTCCATGTAACCATTGCTAATGGCAGTGGCTATTCTCTAAGTGAACGCAATAGCAGGTAATGGACTTCTCCTCCAAGAACTTATCCAATCCTTTTTTAAACACAGCTATACTAACTGCACGAACCACATTCTCTGGCAACAAATTCCAGAGTTTAATTGTGCGTTGAGTAAAAAAGAACTTTCTCCGATTAGTTTTAAATGTGCCCCATGCTAACTTCATGGAGTGTCCCCTAGTCTTTCTACTATCCGAAAGAGTAAATAACCGATTCACATCTACCCGTTCTAGACCTCTCATGATTTTAAACACCTCTATCATATCCCCCCTCAGTCGTCTCTTCTCCAAGCTGAAAAGTCCTAACCTCTTTAGTCTTTCCTCATAGGGGAGTTGTTCCATTCCCCTTATCATTTTGGTAGCCCTTCTCTGTACCTTCTCCATCGCAATTATATCTTTTTTGAGATGCGGTGACCAGAATTGTACACAGTATTCAAGGTGCGGTCTCACCATGGAGCGATACAGAGGCATTATGACATTTTCCGTTTTATTCATCATTCCTTTTCTAATAATTCCCAACATTCTGTTTGCTTTTTTGACTGCCGCAGCACACTGAACCGACGATTTCAATGTGTTATCCACTATGACACCTAGATCTCTTTCTTGGGTTGTAGCACCTAATATGGAACCCAACATCGTGTAATTATAGCATGGGTTATTTTTCCCTATATGCATCACCTTGCACTTATCCACATTAAATTTCATCTGCCATTTGGATGCCCAATTTTCCAGTCTCACAAGGTCTTCCTGCAATTTATCACAATCTGCTTGTGATTTAACTACTCTGAACAATTTTGTGTCATCTGCAAATTTGATTATCTCACTCGTCGTATTTCTTTCCAGATCATTTATAAATATATTGAACAGTAAGGGTCCCAATACAGATCCCTGAGGCACTCCACTGTCCACTCCCTCCCACTGAGAAAATTGCCCATTTAATCCTACTCTCTGTTTCCTGTCTTTTAGCCAGTTTGCAATCCATGAAAGGACATCGCCACCTATCCCATGACTTTTTACTTTTCCTAGAAGCCTCTCATGAGGAACTTTGTCAAACGCCTTCTGAAAATCCAAGTATACTATATCTACCGGTTCACCTTTATCCACATGTTTATTAACTCCTTCAAAAAAGTGAAGCAGATTTGTGAGGCAAGACTTGCCCTGGGTAAAGCCATGCTGACTTTGTTCCATTAAACCATGTCTTTCTATATGTTCTGTGATTTTGATGTTTAGAACACTTTCCTGGCACTGAAGTCAGGCTAACCGGTCTGTAGTTTCCTGGATCGCCCCTGGAGCCCTTTTTAAATATTGGGGTTACATTTGCTATCCTCCAGTCTTCAGGTACAATGGATGATTTTAATGATAAGTTACAAATTTTTACTAATAGGTCTGAAATTTCATTTTTTAGTTCCTTCAGAACTCTGGGGTGTATACCATCCGGTCCAGGTGATTTACTACTCTTCAGTTTGTCAATCAGGCCTACCACATCTTCTAGGTTCACCGTGATTTGATTCAGTCCATCTGAATCATTACCCATGAAAACCTTCTCCATTACGGGTACCTCCCCAACATCCTCTTCAGTAAACACCGAAGCAAAGAAATCATTTAATCTTTCTGCGATGGCCTTATCTTCTCTAAGTGCCCCTTTAACCCCTCGATCATCTAACGGTCCAACTGACTCCCTCACAGGCTTTCTGCTTCGGATATATTTTAAAAAGTTTTTACTGTGAGTTTTTGCCTCTACAGCCAACTTCTTTTCAAATTCTCTCTTAGCCTGTCTTATCAATGTCTTACATTTAACTTGCCAATGTTTATGATTTATCCTATTTTCTTCTGTTGGATCCTTCTTCCAATTTTTGAATGAAGATCTTTTGGCTAAAATAGCTTCTTTCACCTCCCCTTTTAACCATGCCGGTAATCGTTTTGCCTTCTTTCCACCTTTCTTAATGTGTGGAATACATCTGGACTGTGCTTCTAGAATGGTATTTTTTAACAATGACCACGCCTCTTGGACATTTTTTACTTTTGTAGCTGCTCCTTTCAGTTTTTTTCTAACAATTGTTCTCATTTTATCAAAGTTTCCCTTTTGAAAGTTTAGCACGAGAGCCTTGGATTTGCACACTGTTCCTTTTCCAGTCATTAAATCAAATTTGATCATATTATGATCACTATTGCCAAGCGGCCCCACCACCGTTACCTCTCTCACCAAGTCCTGTGCTCCACTGAGAATTAGATCTAAAATTGCTCCCTCTCTCGTCGGTTCCTGAACCAATTGCTCCATAAAGCTATCATTTATTCCATCCAGAAACGTTATCTCTCTAGCGTGACCCGATGATACATTTACCCAGTCTATATTGGGGTAATTGAAGTCTCCCATTATTACTGCACTACCAATTTGTTTAGCTTCCCTAATTTCTCTTAGCATTTCACTGTCCATCTCACCATCTTGACCAGGTGGACGGTAGTATACCCCTATCACTGTAGTCTTCCCTGACACACAAGGGATTTCTACCCATAAAGATTCAATGTTGTATTTAGTCTCATGCAGGATGTTTATCCTGTTGGACTCTATGCCATCCCGGACATAAAGCGCCACACCTCCTCCCGACTGCTCCTCTCTGTCATTGCGATATAATTTGTACCCCGGTATAGCACTGTCCCATTGGTTATCCTCTTTCCACCATGTCTCTGAGATGCCAATTAAGTCTATGTCATCATTTACTGCTATACATTCTAATTCTCCCATCTTACTTCTTAGACTTCTGGCATTAGCATACAAAAATTTCAAAGTTTGTTTTTTGTTTGTATTTTTATTCTGCTTTTTAATTGATAGGGACAAGCTAGAATTTTCTAGCTCAGGTGAGTGTTTAGTTACAGGCACTTGGACTACTTTTCTAATTATTGGAACCTCACTGTCGGGATGCCCTAATTCTAATGCATCATTAGTATCCTTTAAAGATACATCTCTCCGAACCATGCACTGCTGAGCGACTGTCGGCTTTCCCCTTTGTTCTAGTTTAAAAGCTGCTCTATCTCCTTTTTAAAGGTTAGCGCCAGCAGTCTGGTTCTACCCTGGTTAAGGTGGAGCCCATCCCTTCGGAAGAGACTCCCCCTTCCCCAAAAGGTTCCCCAGTTCCTAACAAAACTGAATCCCTCTTCCTTGCACCATCGTCTCATCCACGCATTGAGACTCCGGAGCTCTGCCTGCCTCTGGTGACCTGCGCGTGGAACAGGGAGCATTTCAGAGAATGCTTCCCTGGAGGTTCTGGATTTAATCTTTCTACCTAAAAGCCTAAATTTGGCTTCCAGAACCTCCCTCCCACATTTTCCTATGTCGTTGGTGCCCACGTGTACCACGACAGCCGGCTCCTCCCCAGCACTGTCTAAAATACTTGAAGAACTGAAGGCAAGGCTGCACCATGATTCCTTCCTGATTGTGTAAAGCGATTGCCTTCAGTGCAGTGCTGAAGTTCAGGAGACTCCAGTGACAGGCTGAACACTGAAAACAGAAAGCTCTACAAGGGCCTGAGCAGTTTGTTTTGAACAAATGGTGACTGGGACCCGTTTGAGTGTTTCTAGAGTACAGTAATCACATTTCAAGAGGGGTGGAGATACCAGCATTCCATGGTTGGGTGCACTTTTCTTCTTCAGCGGAGGCTGTGTGGACAGTAGGAAGCCCCATGATGTTGGCTGCATCACACATCTACCCAGTGAGAGTGGTTGGCTGTTTCCACAGTAGGGAAGGGAGATCTTCTCTGGAGCACTCTGTTCATGACATGAACCTAACCCTCTTTGACCAGCATACATATCAGCCTGGAATCAAACGTTATTTTGGGATCTGGTGCACTTGTATACTGCTTCACCAATATGAGGCTGCAAACCTAGCAACAGGCAGTTTATTTGAGCCTTTTTTGAGTCTGGATACCTCTCCATAATACACACTGCTGGCTCCTGGAGACCCTTACAGGGTAAGAGCAGCTACATGCTGGTAACAACTGAAGAAAAGCATGTGCTTTGCCAAGATCACAGGAGATGCTGCTCCAAATTGAGGATTTTGAAGGTGGATTTGGGTGGTATGTTGTGCTTAGTATGGTTGGAGGGGTGTGAATATATGTATGTGTATAGCCATCTGATTCGAGGGGGAACAAATGATATGAAATTTGCTTCAAGAGAAGGTTCATGGTACGGTTGGGACCCAGGCTGGGGGTCTCATATTTTGGGATGAAATATGATGCTAATTGTACCTGATGACTAATATTATTATCTGTTCTCTTAACATTCATGGCTTGCATTCTCCTATCAAGAGGAAAAAGCTCCTCACAGATCTAAGGAAGAGTAAAGTGAACATAACTATCATTCAATAAACCGACTTGGAAGATAGGGAACATCAAAAAGTATAGACAGAATATGTTGGTCAGTGTTATTTTCCCTCTTTCTAGCTAGGCAGTGGGGCATGTTGATTCTTCTTGATAAGAATGTTATATTTGAAAAGGAAAAATTGATTACAAATATGTAATCATGACATGGGTTCTGCAAAGGATGAAGGCACTTTTTGTGAATCTCTATGCCTCTAATAAGTATTCACACAGATTCATTACTAATTTGGTGACCAAACTGTCTGGGAAGGGTATGCAATTATTATGGGAGGGAATTTTAATTTGATGGATAACACTTTAGTGGATTGCAAGCCTGCAAAAACACCTAGAAAATATCAATATGATTAGTGGGTGGGTTTTGGATGTTAGAAATTGCAACTGATTGACACCTGGTGCTCACTGCATCTGGAGAATAAAGAATTCACATATTTCTTTCATCTGCATAATGTGTGCTCTCGTATCGATTACATTCTTCTGGCTGAAACACTGTTTGACATATTGCTTTCTAGTACTATACCTGATGTCATTTATTCTGATCATGCATTGGTAACTATCACTTTGTCCTGATATCAGAGAGTAGAGGGCCCATGCTAGGCTGACAATCAATAGGAAAAGGCTTTTCCCTTTAATGTGGGCTAAGGACCATCAAGCCCAGCATCCTGTTTCCAACAGAGGCCAAACCAGGCCACAAGAACCTGGCAATTACCCAAATGCTAAGAAGATCCCATGCTACTGATGCCAGCTCCAGATCGCAGCAACTCATGGTGAAGAAAATCAGAGCAGGGCTTTAAGCAGCTCTGATGCTCTGAAGTACCCCATGACTCCACACCTGCTCCTCTTGCACAAGCTTCCGATTACAGGGAAACCCAAGTGAGGGGTGGGGTGGAGTGCCACAGGGTCTGACAGCATGAGACGGCTGCTGAGGGCCCTGCACTGATTTTAAGAACATAAGAACATGCCATACTGGGTCAGACCAAGGGTCCATCAAGCCCAGCATCCTGTTTCCAACTGTGGCCAATCCAGGCCACAAGAACCTGCCAAGTACCCAAAAACTAAGTCTATTCCATGTTACCATTGCTAATGGCAGTGGCTATTCTCTAAGTGAACTTAATAGCAGGTAATGGACTTCTCCTCCAAGAACTTATCCAATCCTTTTTTAAACACAGCTATACTAACTGCACTAACCACATTCTCTGGCAACTAATTTTATTTCATTCCAAGTTGCTACTGTGATCTGAAGCCAGCACTGAACGTGGAGAGAAGCGGCACCATGTCAGCAGGCTCAGATTTAGGCATGGTAGCGGCAGCAATGCTCCAGCACCTATAGAAATTTGATTCCAGAGGCAGTTGCCTATGTTGCTTATGCCTAAATCTGAGCCTGCTGCTGCCTACTGTGAAAAATGAGCACAAGACAGCTATATTTTAGCTGTATCAAATAAACACAAACATACAGTACACGGACCCTTTAATTAGCTCTGTAGTGCCACCTTTGAAGTGGTACTTCATAGTTTAAAACTATATAGATGTAAACCCCAAGGGCAGAGCAGGAAAGGGAGAGCTTTAGAATTGCCATGAGGCAAAAGCGAATTATTCCTCTTGGTCACTTTTTCTCCAATGGCAGTCACACATTACAGAAAATTTCTTCTATGTATTATGATTATCAACAATACAATTGTTTTTCCCAGAGCTAGAGAAGAGAAATAAGTGCCATAAAATTTGGTTATAGAAAAAAAGATAATCAATAATAAAAACCTGAAATACAATTATTGTTAATTCAGAGCAATACATACTTTGACTCAAATTCTCAAAATCAAAAGAGTTTATTTTTAAAATAACCCAAATTGAAGAAAGCATTTTGGTAACAAGTAAAATTTCTTTAAATACTTTCCAGGAACATCTTTAATAAATTCAAATGAAATCTTCAACAGGTAAGTGTATTTCCTTTAACTGTTTGTCTTTTACTATTAAATACTTTCTTTCCCCTTTTCAGGTTTTTCAAAGGACTCCAAATATTCACTTTTCTTTTTATTTTCTTTGATCTTGCAGCTACATGGATTCATCAACAACAAAACAAAGATAAGTCTCAGTTCAAATGATCAACACAAACGTTTAGTGCAAATTTATTAAACCAAGATAATGACTCTCTTCTCAGTTTTCAGTTCTTCCTCAGAAAATCACCGGGCAAATATACATTATTTTCAGTACTCAAGAGGTGAGAACCCTACATTTATTTCAGTCTTTCCTTGTGCCTCACACCGTTCACCACTTTTTCTGAGTCCCTGAATATTTCCATGTGTATTTCCTATCTGTGCTTCTCTGGGTTTCTGGCCAGAAATGTACTGGCTTTGTAACAGGAGTGCAAGAAATAGCTCATACTTCTGAAGTCCTCGATGTTGGTGCTGGAACGCATAGACATGTTTTCTCCTTCTTGAAATCTTTGATCATCTGGTCCGTGGGTCCTCTGGTTCATGTCTGGCCACAGCACCTACTATCCTGAGCTTTACCAAATAAAAAAGAGAGGCTATTTCCTATTTGCACAAGTTATCTTCTGGCAGAATCTAGGTGTGTGTATGCCTCATTCGCCGGAATGACTGAACAGGATCGTAAGCTAGCAAATAACAAAAATAAACAATTTAAAAAAAAAGTGTCCTTTTCTAATTTTTGCCAGATCTTCAATTGACTTTCCTTTTCTGGTTACTTATCTGTCAGTCTTCCTGCATTAAAACACTAGTAAAGATGGATTTTAGCATTAAATCTTCATTAAATGTTCTCACCCCAATTATTGACCAGGAGTTTTAGAACCAATCAGACCACAGTGCAGGCTTCAAAGAGAAACTGCATTTCTACAATAGCAGTTCTTCCTGCCAGGGTATTTTTGCCTTGGTCAGTTGTTGCAGCTTCTGGTTTCAGCCTTTGACTGAACAAATTCTTGGATTTAGTATCCAAATTCACAACTAAACATATTGCGCCGGATTTTAAAAGGGTTACGCACGCCGGGCCTATTTTAAAAAGGCCCGGCGACACGCGTAAAGCCCCGGGACACGCGTAAGTCCCGGGGCTTGCAAAAAGGGGTGGGGAAGGGGTAGGGTGGGGGCCAGAGACCTCCGACACTGCAGCCATTGCCACTGTATCAGAGGATCATGTGCCGGCAGGCTGCCGGCATGCGCAACTTCGCCGCAAAAGGTAAAATAAACATTTTGGGGGGTGTTAGAGTAGGGCTAGGGGGAGGAAAGGTTAGGGGAAGGGGTGGGAAGTTCAGGTTAGGTGGAAGGGAAGTTCCCTTCCAGGCCGCTCCGATTTTGGAGCGAACTGGGAGGGAACAGGGGAAGGCAGCTCGGCGTGCGCAAGGTGCACAATTGTGCACCCCCTTGCACGCGTCGACCCTGGATTTTAAAACTTGTGCACGCCTGCATGCGAAAGTTATAAAATCGGGTATACATGTGCACGCGCCGGGTAGCGCGCTAACATGTACGCCCGCGGGCAACCTTTTAAAATCTACCCCATTCCGTTCAAGCGTTATTCTCTCAGACTTTTACTACAGCAGATTGCTATTTCTGGGCATCTCTGCTGGTAAACCTTAAGGTTAAACTGGATTTCCTTCCATGCAGATTTCTCTTTTTGCTTACCCTCTCTTCAGTGGTTCTCTTTTCCTAGTAGAGCTGTACCTCTGTGTTAAAATGCAACCACATCTGCCAAGATTAAGGACTTTCCTTTGCAAAAGAATTTATTTTGCTCTCCGACCAAAAATCTAATTTTCCTTCTCTTTAGCTGCAGCATGCTTTTGGTCCTCTTCAAATTTCTCTGCCATTCTGGTGTCAGAAGGTACCATTCCCTGTGGGCCAGCGGACAGTGAGTATTAACTGTGAGAGATTGAAAGGACTGAAAATGGGTCTCCTGTTCCCCGTCACACCTTAGGCCCAGGAATTTTAAGCCTCCCCCCCCCCCCCCACTGAGAGAATCCATGTCCCAGGGTTGAAAGGATTAGTGCAGGATAACTGGGACTTAGCCCCAGGACTGATTGTGACCCCGGCACCAGTTTAGTCCTAACATTAGTGTAGAGGGCTACACTAACGTAACTTTATACCTCATATTTATCTTTTTATTTTTTTGAAATTTATATACCTCAGATTATAATTTCTAAGCGGTGAACAATAAAACATTCATAAAATCAGTTAAACAAATTATACATATTAAAACATTGAACAGGCAAATCAACCAAGTGAGTATATGCATCAATACTTCAAAAAAGATCTCTTCTTTCTCAACACCTTAGCCTACACCCAAACTATTCATCAGTTTCACCAAATTAATTTCCACTGAATTGACCTAAAATTATAAAAGGTTATCTGCTGTTCAAACATACTTTACTTGTAGAAATGACCTGTTATAAAGCTGCCCACCCAATCTACAGATAAACTTATGCACAGATGTCCTGCAAATGTTTACTCAGATTAAGCAGAGGTGTTCCCGAGACTGGGGTTGGGGATGCTTTTGCATTTACATTCATATGTTTGCATTTACAAATATCTGCATGTAAAATTTCCTGAAAAACTATCTGCATACACATTGTGGACCGGATTTTAAAAGGGTTCCGCGCATAAGGTACGCGCGTAACCCTTCTAAAACGGCCCTGCGCGTGCCGAGCCTATATTGTATAGGCTTCCAGCGCGTCCAAAGCCCCGCGACGCACGTAAGTCCCGGGGCTTTTTTGGGGTGGGATTGTCGGGAGGCGTGACGCAATCGGCGTGTCATCCGGGGGCGTATCGAGGGGCGTGGCACGGTTGGCGCATCGTCCGGGGCGGTGCCACGGGCGTGGTTTCGCCCCGGGGGCGTGGCTGCGGCCCCCGGACCAGAACATGGCGCTGGGCAGCCGGCCCGGCGTGCGCAAAGTTACACCTGCCTCTAGCAGGCATAACTTGTGCGACAGAGGTGGGGGGGGTGGGTTAGGTAGGGGAAGAGAGGGGAAGAGAGGGGAAGGTGGGGGGAGGTGGAAGGAAAGTTCCCTCCGAGGCCGCTCCGAAATCGGAGCGGCCTCTGAGGGAATGGGCAGCGCACGCAGGGCTCAGCGCACACAAGTTGCACAAATGTGCACCCCCTTGCGCATGCCAACCCCGGATTTTATAAGATACGCGTGGCTACGCATGTATCTTATAAATAGTTATATATTTGTGTACAGAAGCTAGAATCTCAATTTCAGCCCTCAAGAACCACAAACAGGTCTATTTTTCAGGATATCCACGATGAAAATGCATGAGAAATATTTGCATGTGCTGTCTCCATTGTATGCAAATATATCTCATGAATATTCATCGTGGATATCCTGAAAATCAGGGCTGTTGTGGCACTTGAAGATTGGAGTTGGCTTCCCCTGCTAAACACAGAATAGGTAAAAAGCCTTAAGCCTGGATTTACGCGCATGGCTCGGCCTTGCGCTTGCCGAGCCAGTTTTCGAAAGGGCCCGGCCACGCACATAAAGCCCAGTATGTGCGCAGGTGCCGGGCTTCTTTGAAGGGGTGGGCCGAGGGGTATGTTCTGGGCGGGCCAGGCCAGCTGAAATAAGTTGTGCAAGAAAGAAAAAAAAAAAGAAAAATGTAGGGTTTAGGAGGTGGGAAGGAGAGGGGAAGGGGGAAGGGGAAGGGAGGTTAGGAAGGGTGGGGGTAGGGAAGTTCCTTCTCAGTCCGCTCCTTAATCGGAGTGGACTGGGAGGGAACGGGAAAGGCCGGAATGCGTCACTGTGTGGAAATTGCAAAAGTCCTCCCTCCCCGCCTTGCGCACGCCGCCCGCACAAATGCGCAAGGCCCGTGTTTTTTATAACATGCCCCTGCCGGCGCACGCGTGTTATAAAATCAGTGCGTCCGATTTATAAAATCTACCCCTCTGTGAATCGGACCTGAAATGTATAAAAACACAGCACAGAAAAATTCATGGTTGCTACACAGGTATTTTCGCAAGGTTTCAATTCCTTTCTCAGGCCAGTATCTCAACACTTTAAACTGCCACTAAAAAAAGAAATGAACGACTACAGAAAAGCAATTTAATTTAATTATTCCCAAAGTCAAATGAGGCATTTAAGTCAAAAGGCAAGAAATATTCAGTTCTCCACCCAGTTGCCATCATATTTGGAAGACAGGATGAAATTATTTTTTTTTTTTGTACGAGTTAAAGAATCAGATTTTTTTTTTTTTTTTGGGGGGGGGGGGGAGGAATTATTGGTCCAAGAACAAATGAATTCCACTACCATACAACAACACAACCGTGGTATATTCCTTCAGACACTACATCAATATATTTATAAAACGACATTATTATAAGTGTTGATACATCTATTTTGAAATGGAAACTGGGCGAGAAGGCTCTTCTTCCTCCAGCTTCCTTCCTCTGAACATTACTGAACATGTTTTTCACTTTTCAGTCATTCAGCGCCAGATTCAACACACAGAAAGGCTTGCACGCTGATACCCTGAACCTGATCATCAATCTTCATTGTTTTTTTTTTTCTTCTGAAACGCACTGAAATGACAATACGACTTCATCTTTAATATTTAAAGATGCCAAAAAGAAGAAGAAGAAAAAAAAATGAAATGTAAGCTTAGTCATAGTTAATTGCAGTTTACTGCTTAAACAATTCTGCCCGCTTCACTCAGCAGAGTAAGAAGAAGCCTCTCCCTGCTTCCTAAACTTTATTTCTTCTTCTCACTCGATCCCTGACCTCCTCACGTGGTGTTTCTGCCAAATTCTTGGCGCTGGAAGTGAGGGGGAAGCAGCCATACCATAAGCGCGCTGATAAAGAGGAGATAGAAATAGAAAAAGCAGCTGGGTTATCTTTATAAAGTATGTCTGGGATTCAGAGACACAACAATGCTCTCTTCAGGCCATCCTTTGGCATCCTAACCCCATGCATTCAAGTGCTGACCTTCTTGAAGCCTTCTCCGTTAATTGGTATATATGCCACAGTTTTCAACGACAGTCTATGACCTGTGTTGTCTCAGGTTATACTGACGTAATAAGGCCAGCTGCCATGTGTTGCAATAGAAAGGAAACTTTTTCAGAGCTAGCAGAGATTTCACTGTGACATGCACGTGACCTTTTAAAGATCAGCCATTTGCTTCATGTTTTATCATGGAGAGTCTTTGAAAATAAACATAGCAAACTGTAATATTGTGTATATCTAATACAGAGTATGATCATACGAATACGGAGTATGATTTAATGCAGAGTATATTGTACTATTCTTTAGGCTGAATTCATCCAATTTCAGGATTTAGAAATAGTTCCAGCAGAAGGCTATTCATGGTCCACATTGAACAAAAATATTCAATTCCTATCTCATAATATACAATGCAGAGGCCTTTGCATATCTCAGCAAACAAAAAAAAAGAGCCAAACCTTTGTGCACCTTTTAAGACCATTCCCAACTCTTATTTGTGCTATACTCATTCAGTCTTATTACAATATGTATGACTCTCCTAGGCAGAATCAGTCTGCTGATATCACCAACATCTAGAATTGGGTACAGGAAACGCAATAAGCATATTTGCATCATGACACCAGCTCAACCCAAGGTCAAGAGGGTAAAAATATTAGCTCACACTTCATCACCAAACTGACTCATTTAAATATACTCCAAACCACTTATATGGCTTAACTCTATAGAAAAAAATGGGAAAACACAGTGTTATCAAGCCACTGTTGTAAACCTCTGCAAATGCTTAGCAATTCTGATTTCAAGTCTGTTATATCTGCAAACTCACTGAGAAATAGAAACCTAATTAAGGAAAAGTAAAACAACAAGGAAAGGAATATCTTTATATGATAATGTGCCCAGAGCCAGGATAACTATTTAGGTATCTCTCCAGGACTAATAAGGGCGTTATAAGGAAAAGATAATTAGCTTGTAGCACACATAAAAACATCTTTAGCACAGGCTTAATGAATTGTATTGACAATAGGATGCCGACTAAATATGATCTATCTGTACACCTTTACCCAGCCAAAATCCTAGAGGAAAGTAATCTAGACAAGAGTAGATACAATGTGGGTGAGATAAATAAAAATGGATAAAGACACCTTAGATTAAAGCTAATACTGTAATTATAAAGAGCCAGATGATACCTAGCAGAAAGCTTGTATGCATTATCATATATGTCCATAAAAGCTAAATTCTCTCTAATTTGAATCACTACTTTCTAGATCACACATGTCTAAGTCAGTGTAAATGAGTTTGATCCTTAAAAGTGTGAGACTACTGAACATTTCTGTGCAGTTAATGAATATAATCCTCTTGTACGTCAGTCACTTCCTTCACCCCCTAGTCAGGCTTCTTCTACTATATACCGTGGCCCCCTGCTCTCTTCCCTTTTTCTACCCTTCTCCTTTCAAGCAAGAGAGCAGGGGTTCAGAGATGAGTGTTCAGAGGAGAATACACTTTCAACACTGCCACTGCAGCAGGAGTAGGAGGAGGAAAAAGTGGTGCATCCAGAGGCCTTTGGTGAGAGAATGCTTTCTTTTTGTACAGATCACAACTTTCTCTTACTGCAACTCCCAAGTCTTCTCAAAGGGAAAGTGGTAGGCCCTTAATCATAATCTGGATAGCAGTCATTCAGTCAAGAGACAAAAGGAACATTTCCACATTCACCTGGATCAACAAGCGTCTGCCATGCTGTTCAAGAACTACAAGAGGCTATCACTGCATCCACATGGCATATGTCTGACATGAGAGAATTTGGGGGTAGATTTTTAAACATGCGCGTGTGCGTCCATGGGCGCCCGGTTTCTGGCGCGCACATAGACGCGTTGATTTTAAAACATGGGCGCACCGGCACGCACATGTTATAAAATCCAATGGCCGCGCACACATGCATGCCGGATTTAAAAATCTGCGTGTGTGTGGGGGGAATTTTACAAAGCAACACGCAGCGACACAATCAGGCCTCCCCCATTCCCCTCCCAGTCCGATCCATGAAGGAGCGGACTGGGAGGGAATTTTTCTGCACTTAACTCTATCCTTCCTCCCTCTTCCTGTTTCCTTCACGACCCCTAAATCTACCCTATCTCTAATTTTTTTATTTTAATACTTACCGCTCCTCTGGAGCAGAAGTAATCTGCGTGCGCCAGCCCCCCCCCCCCCACCCCACCCAGACCATGCCCCCAGGCCTCCCCTTTTCCCTCGGCCAGCACTTCTGCGAGTACCAGGGTTTACTAGCGTGGCCAGGCCATGCGCGTGGATGTGCAAGGCCCGGCCGCGCATGTAAACCCTGAAATTTACGCGTGTAACACTTTTAAAATCCGGGCTTATATCAATAGGCTTATGATTTTGATCACCTACTTTGGTATCCTAGGAGGTGGGATGATTCAAGGTCAGGCACAAGGCTTTTTGGGTGATAAGGTTTCTGTATTTCAGACTTTTCGATGGGGTAATGACAGAAATATGTCAGGCAATGGATAGAACTATTCTGCTTCCTCTATCCTTTTGGATCCACATCTACCTGCTAAGTCACATGCTTCTTCTCAGTTCGCAAAAAAGTCAGTGGTTCAGGTAGACAGTTCCGAGATTTTGGGTGGAATGAAGCCCAGGCCACTCATCTATAGGCCATTCACATCCTTTTGCACCTAACCTCCTAACTCATCCTTTACCTCATTTTCTGGATTTCCATTCCTTCCTTCTCCCTTTTCTACTTTTCCAGTGGAAGATCTTATCTTCCTTACTAGGTACCCTTCTGTGACAAATTTGCACTGTATACTTTGCAAGAACTTGCCCATCACTGGAAAGGATCTTGAGTAAAGTGAACATCTGTATAGTGTTAAGTACTGAACTATTTTTGATTCTATATCAATGCCAGGGGACTTCCTTAAAATTTTTCACTTATTTTTGGCTATTTTTATTCTTTGGCCCAGTAATTTCCTCTTGCTTTTTTGGGGTATTCAGTGCCAGAAGCCTTCATTTGCAACTACCCAGGTAGTGTTCCACCATATTTTCATATACCTCTCCCAGCTCAACCAGTCGTCACAGCAGCAGTCCTCAGACGGGATCCACAAATTATAACTCTCTTTGGAACCCAGCTAAATTGGATTTTAAGTCTGGCCACAGATGACACTGCTGAATGATGGCTGAGACGTTCTCTTAGTAGCTGTGAATGTTGACTTTGTAGCATCCCTATCCCCAGTCAGTCCAAGGAATAGAAGAAGCCTTGCCTAGGAATGAAAATGAGGGCCTTTGCATAGCAGTGGACCATGCTTGTCAGTAAGCCACCAGGATGTCTCTACCTGCTGTTTACTGAGTAGGATGCCTTGTCTTGAAAACTCTTTTCAAATGTGGGTGGTACATATGGAGGCCAAGGAAATATTTGTAAGTAGGCGCTCAAAGATTATTTATTGATGCAGTGTAGTTGAATATGACACATTTTTTTCCCATTTCAGCAATCCAAGAGCCAAATTCTAGTATTCACCAAATAAGAAAAACATCTGTGGGTCTCATATCTGATGACCTCAGTGTAAACATTCAGCGTGATAAAGTAGTTAGGAAAGCTAATACTATAGTTGGGTGCACAGAGAGAGGTATTACTTGTATAAAGAGGAAAGTAATAGTGTTCATGGCAGGACAGCTAGGAAGAAAACATTCCTCTCTAAAAAGAATATTTCTGCCTGTCTCATGTTTGCCATAGATCATCTGGATAACTCACAATACTTCTGGAACAATTTTCTTTGTACAGATGAATCAGATTTAACTTTTTGGTCACAAACTGACAGAATGAACAGTTTGGTCACAATAATAAAAGTTGTGTTTGGCAAAAAACAAACACCGCTTTCCAAAATAAGAACTTCATCCTGACTGTTAAATATGGTGATGGAGGTATCATGTGCGGAGCTGCTTTGCTGTCTCAGAGCCTGGACAATTTGCATCATTGATGAAAGCATGAATTCTGCATTAAATCAGAAAATGCTAGAGGAGATTCTCAGATTTCCATCTGTGAGCTGAAGCTAAGCTGAAAGTTCATCATGTACTAAGACAATAACCCTAAACATTTCAATGTCTGAAAAAGAAGAGATTTGTTGTTTTGGATTGGCCAAGTGAAAATTCCGACCCAAACCCTACTGAAATATTGTGAAAAGATCTGAAGTGAGCTGTTCATGGAAGAAAGCCCTCAAATGTCAGGGCCGAAGCAGTTCTGTGTGGAAGAATGGGGCCAAAATTCCTCAAGGGCGATGAGAGAGACTGATCAACAACATTTAGTTGAAGTTATTGCTACTCAAGGAGATGTCATCATTTACTGAATGAAGGGGGTCACATACTTTTTCACACAAGGATACTTTCTGTTGAATCTTTTTGTTGAATAAATAATTAAAATATATCCTGTTAGTCTGATTTATTTATTCAATGTGGTCATCTTTCTCTCTGATCAGAGTTTAGATTAATATCTAATTATGTTTTGAGTATAAATTGTGCTAAAATACAGATCCTCCTACTGGGGTTAACAACCTTTTTCTCAGCACTGTATACACATACACACTTTGGGAGTAAACTTCAAAGGAGTTAAGCGTGTAAATGTAACGTTATGCGTGTAAAGTGTACTTATTCAGGTAAATCCTATGGACAATTCAATGGCATATACTGTAGCAATTTTCAAAAGCCCCCTTACTCAAGTAAAGTGCATTTACTCGAGTAAATGCTTTTTAAAATCAGGCCCTTTATGCAGGTACTTTTATGTGTATAGGAGAGAGGCATGTCAGGCAGTGGAGTATGGGCAAAGTTGGGACTTGTGTGCATAGGGCCCAATATTCAGCCATATCATTCTTATTTTTCTTTTACTTTTTTGTTAGTTTTATTCCATTGTTTTGACATTATTTATTCATTTACCACTTTAGATTCATATTTTGTACATTTTTTAAGCCGTTTGATATCTATGATTTAAACTGTCTTACGATTATTTTATTTGCTCTTAAACATTATTTTAACAGTGTAAACCATTATAAGTTAGAATGACGTTATATAAAACTTTCTAAATAAAATAAATAAATAAATCTGGCTAAGTAACTTATCCGGGCATAACATATCCGGCTAAATTACAAGGGATATTTAGCAGCCGGATAAGAGGCTCCTCCCAGTTATGCCCCTGTTATGCCCACCACTTAGCTGGCTAACTACTTAACTGGATGAATAGTAATCTGAGTAAATGGTGGGCACTGAACATAGGCATATATAAAAATGCTGCCACTTAGCCAGCCTAATCAGAACTTAAGTGGGGCTGAATATCTATGTCATATATTTTAGTTATTTATTTGTTCAAATTTATTTTATGTCTTCCCAAGGAGTTGCTCAAAATGGATTGCAATACAAGCCACAGGAAGAACAATTTCCAGAGCTATGTTCATAGATTAAACAGTGCTTTATCTGTGGAAATATGATTTTGGAAAATTGCTCAGCACGTATGCGTGTAAAAATAATTGTATAGAGCCACTACGCATTTATTTTTACTGCATTTCAGGGAGGCCCTCCAAGGGGCAGGGATTGAAACAAAGCATATGTTTCATAATTTTCCAAAATATATACCTTGTTTAACTCAAAGTTGGGTGTGCACTTTTTCTTAGGCAATTTTCAAAGAGAATATTTTCTCTTTCATAACTGGTGCAAAGTCTGCAGGTAAACAGTATCCGTAGATATTGTACTTCTTAAGGAAGTTTGAAAATTGCTTTTGAACAATCATAGTATATGAAAAAAACATTAAACAAATACACAGTGTTAAACAACTCAAAAGTAATCAAAGCTGTACAAAATAAATATGCACATCAGTATCATCCTCTACAAGCAAAAACTAAAAAAATATTTCATTTTCATTCCTTACAAGTAACACAGTCATGTAACTTAACACATTTTTTAAAATCTAAAATAATTAATTCAGTCTTATATTTATAATCTTCTTGTGATCTATTACCATGTTCTTGTACTTTACATTTACAGCAAAATAATATAGGCAAGCAACCATATCAAAAGCTCAACCGTATCAATTTTTCAGTCTTATTCACCTATTTGACCCCCTATTTACCCACCAGGATTACTCTGAATAGCCAAGCCTTCAAGCTGCACCTAAACTCATCAGTTCCTTAATTATCCTAATTTCTCATTGAAGCATATTCCACAACTGAGGGACCCTACATGAGAAAACCTGAGTTTGCATCTGTGATAAATGCATTGTATTAACTGATGGTACATGCCATAAACCCTCCTTTTCTGACTAAAACAAGCTATTTTGAACGTATTTAAAAGTTTTCCATCAGACAGCATGGTCCTATATTGGCCAAGTATTGTTTTAAAAACTAAAATGAGAGATCTGAAATTGCTCTAGGCTGCAATGGGCAGGCAATGCAGCTGGACTAACACTAGTGAAATATGTTGCCTAGCTTTACCACCTATGTATGCATTCTGCTGTGTTCTGAATCAGCTCAAGTTTATGCTCAGCAATATTTTAGGTATGAAAGAGACCATTGCAGTTATCTAAATGAGAAAGGATTACTGTGTAGGTGATAGATGAGAATTAGTATTGCCATGGGGTGCAAAAACCCTGGTGTTGAATCCAAAAGCTTACATCTCAAGTTTTGGACCCTCCTTGCACAGTTCTCATACTTTACACACCTCTCTGACAGTCCAGGGTCCCCTGTGTACAAAAGCTCACCTCCAAGGCCCTTTCACTTTGTCTAAGACCCAATCTTTATTTCCATACCTTGAAAACAGTACTGACAATTGTTTCATTTAGACAGCAGCAATAAACATGCTGGAAATTATGTGGGTTCCAACTCAATGTTACTGATAGATTGTAAAAGTGAATGGATGATTTGTTACAACTCAATCTGAAAATTGTCCAGTTGATCTGCACAAAATGTGCTTTCATAAATTTGTGACCATACTTTTTCCAGCAACCAAGTCTCACATTACTTCAACCAATTTCTTAGGTAATTTGTACCCTTAGTTCTTGTCTCTTAGTAATTTAGTTCTCAACTTCTCCCATGGGAAAGGGGGAAAGTTAACTCAATTGAATATTAACATCACAAGTTCCAATTTTCATACCTTCCCTGTCGTCTTCAACCTACTCCATTCTAAACTGTGTGGTACTTGACAGGCAACTTATCAAACCTCTCTTCTCCGAGAAGTCTTCCTGAGTCCATACAAAATTCTTACATCATACCTCAACTTCTTCCCTTTGAAAACTGATATGAGTCCATTCTTCCTTGATGACACCTCTTCTTCTCTCAATCCTTTTAGAAGGAAAGAAACCTCTCTTCAAACCAGCAACATCTGAGCCCCTGGCACCTGGGGTGCTCAGTAAGACAAAAAGACAAAATATTACTCAAAAAGAAGCAACCAAACAAGAGGCAGAAAGGATGGAAAAGAATTTCCCCCTCTTCTGGCAATTAAAACAGTATCCAAAACATGGACAAACACTACAGGGCTAAGGCACTCTTTCTTCTTCCTTGCCCCAAGTCTCTGTTTGCAGAGACTCCAGAGGCCTAACCCAGGAAAATAAACTCAGTTTAGCAAGAGGACATGCTGTCCTTAGGCATGTGAACTTAGAAAATCCATGTCAAAAATCCATACCGTGAGATGGTGGCAATGGTTTATAAAGGCTTTGAGCATACCATCGGTTTTTCCCCCAAAGGGGAGCAACACCAAAACTTCTGAAAACTAATGTCTATGTACAACTCTATGAAATTGGTTCACTCCTTTTGGTAAGGAATCCTTGAGGTTCCTTATATTGGCATTGGTCATAAAAGGGGTGACAAAGTTGACATATGTTCAGGTTTCATCAAGAAAGATGAAAGACAAATGTTAATATTGCTAAATTGCATAAAAAGAGAAAATGATCTATTTTTGAGGAAGGCATGATTTATATATATATATATATATAATCTGAAAGATAATGCTTCACCTTATAAATTGGGACCATAGACTAAGGCAAATCATTTACATCTTGAGTTACAAAAGAGTATCCTATTTAGAGATTTAAAGAGCCAATTAAAAACACTCAACAGTGCCAAATATTATAGAAATCAAACTGCACATTTCTGCAAACCCCACAGAAAGGTTTTATCTACAGGGTTTGATGGAATAATCAATACAAAAACTACATGGGTAGTTTTGTTTAGATTATTATTCTATGGAAATGCACCCACACACATTTAGACCTGCTTTTTGTGCAGGAACGTCTTCAAGACAAAAATATGTAGGTAATTTGATTATTCAAAACTACCTATGTAAGTGCCTCCCCTAACCAAACCCCATCCTAGGAATGCCTCCAAACATGTGGGGAAAAGTACCCCTTGTGTCTGACATATGTGAGTACTGCTATCTATATAGAGGGCAGGCAATAATAAAAAAGCCCATTTACAAAGGTAATGGTTGTTGAGGGTGTAGACTTTGTCCATCACCAAAACTCCTGTTGTTTTTTTCATTCTGATGTCATCTACAATATGGTAAGAACTCCAGGAGTTCCACTTTATTTTCCATTAAATGCCACCTAAACATCATTTTTCAGACATGGAATTTAGGGGACTGTGTTTATTCTTATTGATCTTGATTCACTGGAATGGAGGAGTAGCATAGTGGTTCAAGTAGCTGGATATGAACGAAAGAAGCCCTTTTTAAAATGGAGACTCCAGGTCCAGAACTCCACTTTGCATGAACTGCCAGGGACATGTTATGAATATGGAAGGAATTTGGGGGGGGTGAAAAGTTTGATGGTGTTGGGTGAGCTTGAAGGGGAGGTGGAATTTCACTTCAAGGGGTTGGATTTTAAAGGAGGGGTCAGGGTACTCTTTCTATTTTGGTCATCACTTGAGGCAGCAAGGGTGGTTAGAGACCTGGGTCTCAATACAACTCCAGGGGGTTTAACGCTCCCTGCCGAATCAATATCCAGGCTGTTAGAGGACTTTAAAAGACAGCGGTTTCAAGATGTGGGGTTGCCATCCTGCATTCTTTTGGGTGGGTCATCCAAGCCATGGTATTTTCTCCCATGGTACATATATTGATAGAAAATACCATGGCTTACTAAATAAATCTCAATTATGCCAGCTTACTCTAACTACACCAACTGTCTTTCAAGTTGATTCACGGAATCAAAAAGCTTTTTTTTTTACTCATGCTGTATGCAGTTTCTATCAACAGAAATATTTATGTGAACTTTTACAAATGAATCCATTCATTGTTCAAGTAAATTTGTGCTTTCTATCACTTCTTTACTCCCACAGTTAAATCCAATACACAGTTTGCAACAACTCTACAAAAGAAAAAAATAGCACACGAGAGAAATCCTGGAAAGCTTTCAAGGACCTAGCATCCTTAATAAATTGCAAAAGTGAGCAACATATTTGGACTAGAAACAAATATTTAAAACAAAAATCTGTTTGGATACAGCAGTCTGGATAAAATATGACAGGCATCTTAAAATCACTCAGAATGTAAAACATTTGAAATGCATACATATATGAAAGATGAACTGTTTTTGGCACAGCAGAACAAAATTTTAGAACTTGGGAAAGAACTCAGAACTGAAACTTGTCTTTGTCAAACGGTGCTTTTAACAGATAAAATGCTAGGCAAGCTTCTTGCTAGTAAAACATAAAACTAAGGATCATAATGTTCATCAGTCTATTCTTTTCCCTTGCCTGCTGCAAAACTGCAGAGCAGACCATTCATGGTCTTCGGATTTAAACCACCCATCAAACTATCATTTTGAATCCGGTGTCCTCACCCCCCTTCTTGAATTATAACCTCCAGTTTTACCCCACCTCCTCCATTGGAATGTTTTTTAATGTATCTACCGCCCGGTCTACCAAAGTAAAAGCTAAGCATTGCTGATCTCTGTTAATAAAAGAATAATCCAAGACCTGGGGAACCTTCCATATATGAATTTTAATCTTCCTTTTTCAGACAGTGAGACCTTCTGAATCAGTTCAGGAAAATTTATGACTTCTGTATTAGAGTCATAGATTAATCAGGCTAGTTCTAATATCCTCATTGCATGCATCCACATATAGTAAGTAAGGCTACATAAACTTCAAGATTAGAACTATAGGCCATGATCTGATGGACTCCTTTATATTTATTAGACTGCCGACTGTTATTTTGACAACTTAAGTGTTATTCATCCACACTCACTCACCTAACTTTAGCACTATGCATAATTAGATAATACTCAAATTATACAGTGTTAGGGATTCCATCTTCTACAGGAAGAGAACTAGACACTTGCCTGGAAACTTAGAAAGAATGTAATTTATATGTGCAGTATTTTAAAGGACAGATACAAATGGACTTCTTGTCTACAGTTATATGTAACACATTACCCTATCCATATGATAACAAGTAGCTGGTTTTTGCATTTTGTTTTATGTTATATGATGTAGTTTTCTTTATTTGTTTTTTATTGATAAATTCCATGAATTAATTTAATGTATTTTATTTTGTATGTGTTTTATTATTTTGTCTTTACTGAATAATGTTCTGTATTGTTTAATTATTGTATTATATTAGTGCTTAGGCACTAAATTGTATCTGTAACACTCTTTAAGTACTCTTAAAGTGGTAGGATGTGCAACAAAAATAAAATGATCAACTAAGTCAAACATGCAAGAACAATTTTGAGTCAATTTCCATCCCAGCCCATGCAATCATCGACACAATGAGGTAAAAATAGTTTCACAGGCTAGAAGTCCTGGTGTCATCATTGACTATTTTATCATTTATTCCAGAAATCAAAGCTGTGATTCAAGCTGTTTTTTTTATAAATTATGTCTTCTACACACTCTCAAAATCTTATTACAACTATTTGAATTCCAAATGATAATCCACTTATTGATAATGCCACTTCTTGACTATTGTAATGTGCTATATCTAGTATTACTTCTTACTATTCTTAGATCGATGCTGCTTTTACAAAATACTGCCACTCACCTAATGTCAAGGCTCTCAATTTGAGAACATATTATACCAGTATTGTCTGAACTTCACTGTCCAGTCAAAGACCAGATATAAGCCCGCCTTGCTGGTACACAAATTGCTTGCTCAACTGGCTATTCCATGGATTTATGCTCTGCTCAAGCTTTACAATCCACTGTGTTCATCTCAAAAAGCATTGCTGGAGGATCCATCAATGCGTCAAGCAAAATTATCTGCAACTTGTCAGTGTTCTTTCTCAGTAGTAGCATCTGAAATGCACTCTTTACATTTATCTAAGAAGCAGTTGAAGACCATTCTTTTTGAACAAGCTTATTATTAGAATGTTGGAGAGTTTCAATACTTCCCCCTGCTTACTACCCTTAACCAATAAGCCTTGATGTTTTTAATGCTACTGCAACATTGCTTCCCACTTCAATGGCAGGGGGGGGGGGGAAGGGGATTTGGATTAAAACAATAAAATCAGGGCCCCAACTTCTATGGTCTGGGGTACTGATACGCAGGCATAAGGGAAAATGCACAGAACTGTTTAAATGGCAAAGTCCATAAGTAACACACGTCAAGCAGCACTGTCTTAATTTTCAAGAAAGCTCATCACCCAGTAAAAAAATGTTGCTATTTGAAATTTTTATGGGTTATCATAAAGCTTTGGATAACTGCATGGGGCGATGGCTACAACCTTTAAGAGAAACATGGGGTTAGCCTGCATGGAGTGGCAGTTGCTACCTAGGGAAGCTTGCTTGCCTTGCTGGGCAGAGTGGATGGACCATTTGGTCTTTTTCTGCCAGTATTACTATGTTACTATGTTTTATATTGTTAAATGCTAAGTTAGAATCTTGGTTAGCTTATATATCTCCCCCTGCTATCATTTTATCTATTTTAGGACCTGATTCATTAGGCTTTATCACGATAGACACAGAATGTAAGAAAAGCTTTCGTGAATCAGGCCCTTACATTGTTAAATGCTGAGTTATTTTATAATGTTATAATTATTTTATTGTTTTAATTGTTTTTGTACAGGTAAATGCTGATTTATTTTTATCTTTTATTGTGTATGTTCCTTGTAAACCACCTAGGGCTGTTGCATAGGCAGCATATAAATAAAGTAACCATAATCATAACCATAGCAACCATATCAGTTTACCTACAAACAAAAAATAAGAGCCATTTGTCAAATAAACTTCAATGTGGATTACATTTTGAGGGGGGTAGTGTGAGGGTAAGGGTGAGAAAGGAGATTGAATCTGCATTATAGTAAACAGCAAGGAGATATTATTTTCAAAATATTGTAAACTCACTGTAAAATAAATCAGAGAGCAAATATTTTGTCCTTCTATTATTATTTTTCAAGAGCCACAGTCTCTAAACCAGATAAAAATAAAGACTTTAGGGTCAATGCACTAAACTTCAAGCTAAAACATTTTTAGCATTGAGGCGCTACATTTTTAACACACATGCTAAAATAACATTCAAGGTGCCAAAATGTTTTAATGTGCATGTTAAGAGGGTAACACTACATGCATTGTTTTCGAGGGGAAAAGTTCCCCTTGGAAAAAAAAAAGCTGGTTTAGATTTCTGTCGATATTGCTTCTTGGGTGATTTTCAAAGGGAAAGTACACACCTACTTTCTCTTTGAGAACTGATGCAAAGTCCGGGGAGAAAAGTACCGCACATTTCGATAATGTCAGATAAAAAAGTAGCATGCATCCTAGCAGATAACAATTATGCAGTAATAGTTCTGTATACTATTATGCGCATGCACAGTGGTGCTTTGTTTTCTTCCCCTCTGAGAAAATATAAATGAAAGTCAGTACCCACTCTCGCTGACCCTCAGTGCTGTGTGCAGAGAGAACAGAACAACTGGACCAGGCATAAAGGATTTGATTGCAGTGAAAAGGCTGATTGTTATAACATTTTGTTTTGTCCTGTGTCTTGTGCTTATAGTTTTGTGTACTGTTTCCCTACCTATTCTGTATTCTTTGTCTTCTGATGTGCTTATGAAGATCAGTGTCTATCTGTTGGTCACAATCAGTGTCATGTTTTGGCAGAGTGTGTATTAGGGTTTACAAAAGAAGCACAACAGTGGAGAGCAAGGAGCATGGAAGGAGTAAAGAAACAGTGCGGATACATGCAAGTGTTAGAAGTATGACTATTAAGAATGTGCCTAGGAGGTGAAATAGAGTTCAGAATGAGCAGGAAGAGATAACGTATGATTGCGGCAGAGAACAATGGAGTGGAGCACATGCTGGAGATGATAGTGAACAGGGAGGAGGCACAATAGAGTAGCCAGCTCATGGAGGTAGAGTAGAGAGAGCAGAGACCAATGTTAAGGCTAAGTAGGCAATCATAAATGAAAGCATGACAAGAAAGGGTGGGGTGGAGGGGAGGGGAGAGGAGAGGAGAGGAGAAGATCTTGGTAGGAACAAGCAGGAATGCAGGGAGGTCTGACAGCTTTGACCAGCCATGCAACTGAAACCCAAGCAGGAGAAAAAGGTAGGAACAATTGCTAGGTATGGAGAGCCAAGGGCAACGTTGTGAATGCTCAATTATAGCCAAGAGGAGAACAACAAGATCCAGGAACACCTTCCAGAAAATTACATCATCCTGTTTGGTAAAGATTCAGCATGGAAGTACTTGGCTGAGAAGGAGCACATCAGGAAAAATGTAG
This sequence comes from Rhinatrema bivittatum, assembly GCF_901001135.1. NCBI lineage: Eukaryota > Metazoa > Chordata > Amphibia > Gymnophiona > Rhinatrematidae > Rhinatrema > Rhinatrema bivittatum. Next base: position 729,881,749 of record NC_042616.1, on the reverse strand, counting down.
GAATAGAAGGCAGCAATTTAGAAGTGGTACTCAGGCCCATCAAGCTAATTAAACATAAATACAAGGACCACATGGAGAAGGCAGCTAGGATATGGTGATATTAGAGCAAGACAGGAGGTGACAGCACTTTTTCTTATCAGCTGTACTTCAAGGCACCATGAGATAGTAAACCATCTTTGACCTCTTAGAGGTGCTGGATACCATTAGTGAAATGTATGAGAAGAAATCAGTAGCTTATTATCACAAAATAAGGTCCAATGTCTAGGGCTCACACATCTGAAAATTAGATGGTTAGCCTTGCATGGTCATTGTGCTTGCTGGAAGGTAGGATAGACACATAACCCTGGAAGGGGATGGGTAGGAAGAACCTAGTATCTATGAGGGAAGCAGGTTGGAGAGAGTGATAGACTCTTTCTCCAGGAGAGGAACAACCTTGGACAGATGTGTGGCAAGTGTTAGATGAACAAGTGTCATGCATGTACTACAATACCTATACTTACCTGCATTAAAAGGTGATACTGTTGTCCAGAGCAAAGGCAGAGCTCCAGATCCAGCCAGAATCACAGAAGTGGACAAAGCCAAATGCAGCAACCCTAGGGAATCAGAGGAAGAGCCTGAGTATCTAGTTCTTGAAACTGCCATAGACCCTCATGGCAGCCTTGGAGATCACAGGTATCTTTGAGATGGAGTTGACAGCAGAGTTTGTACCATCAGAGGAACTCACACTAGTCCTTACATCTGAAGTCTGGCTCGTGACCCCTTCTTCTACCCTACACTTATCTGATGAATTAGAAAAAGCCAACAAAAGGTGTGCAGACAGGACTGCATTACAAATGGAGACGAGTGCAATTGTTGTCACCAGGAGATGGTCTTGTACATGAAAATCCAGGGTTGTGACTGTCTTCTTGTTCTTCTCGGCTATCTCTTACTCTTCCTCTCTCCTCACTCTTTCTTTCTTCCTCTTCCTCTTCTGTTCCCCCTTCTCTCTCTTTCCTACTTCTCTTCTCTCTGTCCATCTTTTCTCCTTGCATACTTCAGCAAATCTGATTCAGAAGGCAAAACACCATCTTTTCCTCCAAAAAGCAGCTTATGGCAAACTGATTGTTTTTCTGGTGTGTGTAATCAGGGCTAAGGTATGATCTAGACTGGGCAATCAATTTTTGACAATAACATGAAGTTCTAAAATAATGCATGGTTTTGTGAATAGTGTGATATCTTTTGTGTTCTTTTTGGAGGAAATTTTCAAACTATCCACACTGGTGCAGCATGTTCTTTTTATCTTTGGTCTTTGCTCCTATTATGAAAATGACAGTTCATGAGGACCTTCTCTTTGAAAACTTCCATGGGTATAATGTATGCACAGAAATTTGCACCTGCTTTCACAGCGGTACTTTTGCATGGAAAACACTCACAGATAAGCCCAGTTGCTTACCTGTAACAGGTGTTCTCCTAGGACAGCAGGATGCTAGTCCTCACATGTGGGTGACATCATCTGATGGAAATTTTGTCAAAGTTTTTAGAAGCTTTGACCAGCAGACTGAGCATGCCCGGCATGCTACTATCTGCACGTCCACATAAGGTCTCCTTTCAGTCTCGTAATATAGAAAAAAATATGAGCGAAAAAATAAAACAATAAACTGGAAGAAGAACTCAACTCTGTGGGAAGGTGGGTGGAATACCTAAGGACTAACATCCTGCTGTTCTAGGAGGACATGTTACAGATAAGCAACTATGCTTTCTCCTAGGACAAGCAGGATGGTAGTCCTCACATGTGGGTGAGTACCAAGCTCCAGGCTGTCCCCATTAGCAGAAGAGACCAACAGTTACCGAACAAGGTGCCAATAGGCACAACAACAACTGTGGTGCTTTTGGTTGGCAGGGAACTGTCTGGCTCCCACCAGGGATACTAGGCCGGAAGAGTTGGGTTCAGGTCTGGAACAGATTGTGCAGGATGGATTAACCAAAGGCACTGTCCTGACGCCCATCCTTGTCCAAGCAATAGTGGGCCGCAAACGTGTGAAGAGAGCTCCACATGGTGGCCCGGCAAATTTCAACAATGGGGATTGCTCGCAAATGAGCCACCGACGTCGACATGGCCCACACAGAGTGAGATTTAACTCTGCCAGCCAGCAGCAGGCCAGCATGCACATAGCAGAAGGTGATGCAATCAGCCAGCCAGTTGAATAAGGTCTGTTTACCCACTGCCACTCCCAGCTGGTTTGTATCGAAAGACACAATGAGCTGAGTGGACTGCCTGTGACTGGCTGTGGGATCTAAATAGAAAGCTAAGACCCTCTTGCAGTCCAGAGTATGAAGAGCCCATTCCCCTGGGTGGGAATGAGGCTTAGGAAAGAAGGTGGGTAAAACTATGGACTGATTAAGGTGGAAATCAGTCACAATCATAGGCAGAAACTTAGGGTGCATTAGCAAGATCACACGATCGTGAAAAATCCTTGTGTATGTCAGGTACATAACCAAGGCCTGAAGCTCACTGACCCTACAAGCCGAAGTAAGCGCCACCAGGAATATAACTTTCAGGTGAAGAACTTTGTGTCACAGGAACACAGCAGCTCAAAGGGAGGATGCATGAGCTGCACCAGGACAGTGTTGAGGTCCCAGGATGCAACAGGAGGCCGAAAAGGGGGCTTCAGCTGGAGCAAGCCCCTCATAAAATTACCTTCTAAAGGCTGCACCAATATGGGTGTGCCAGTGACGCCTTGGTGGTGGCACTCACAGCACTGAGATGGACCCTGACTGAGCTGGTTTGAAGCCCAGACTCAGAAAGTTGCCACAAGTAGTCCAACAGCAGGGGAAGGGGGCATGAGAATGGATTCAAACCCTGCCCCGCACACCAGATGGAGAATCATCTCCATTTCAAGCTGTAGGACTTTCTGGTGGAAGACTTCCTGGAAGCCACCAACACCTGGGATACACTGTTTGAGAGGGCAAAGGATTGAAGGTCTAGGCATTCAACATCCAAGCCATCAGGACCAGCGCCCAGAGGTTTGAATGGTGCAGGGTGCCCTGATTCTGCGTGAGCAGATCGGGTGCAATCCCCAGTCAGATGGGGGGCCTGATCAACAGATCCCGCAGTAGAGGGAACCAGGCATGTCGGGACCAAAAAGGCGCCATGAGGATCATGGTCCCTCTGTCCTGTTGAAGCTTCAGCAAGGTCTAGGATTTGAAGAGGAGGGTATGCATATGGCAGACCTCTCCCCCAGTGGAGGAAGAAGGCATCACAGGTGAGATGCCCACCCCCTGATGACAGGGAGAAGAACCTGCTCACCTTGTGATTGTGTGGGGAGGTGAAGAGGTCCACATCTGGTGTCCCTCACAGAGGAAGCAGCTCGGGCACTACCTCCAGGTTGAGGGACCATTTGTGCTGCTGGAAGGAACAACTCGGCCAGTCCACCAGCATGTTTATAATCCCAGACAGACATCCCCTGTGACAGGGTCCAGGTCCATACCTGCACTGCCTCATGACAGAGGAGGAACGAGCCAACGCCTCCCTGTTTGTTGATATACCACATTGTCACCTGGTTGTCCATCCAGTTCAGGACTGCTTTGTGCGACAAGCTATCTCTGAATGCCCATAGGGCATAACGGATCGCCTACTCAGAAAGTTTATTTGACAGCGGGCTTCGAGAGCGGTCCAGAGACCCTGTGTGTCCACATGGACTCCCCAGCCCTGAGGAGAGGCATCAGTAGTGAGGATCACTTGAGGAGGAGTAGATTGGAAGAAATGCCTCGCTCCAAACTGGAGAGGTGTTCCCAGCAGGACAGAGATGCCCGCAGAGGCTCTGTGACTGCAACGCAAGTCTCGATGTCCTGAGAGGCCTGTCACCACTGTGACTACAAGGTCCACTGAGCCCTCCACATGCATAAATGGGGGAGAGGGGTAACATGGATGGAAGCTGCTATGTGGCCCAGCAAACGGAGCAGAAGGCAGGCAGTCACCTGCTGGCTGCTGCAGACGGTGGGCTCCAGAGAGGTGAGGGCAAGGGGCAAAAATGTCTTTGCCTGCACCATGTCCAGTCTGGCGCCTATGAAGTCCAGCTGAGGAGACTGGCAGAGGTAAGACTTTGGGTAGTTGATCACGAACCCTAAGGTTTGTACAACCCACACTGTCAGGGTAGAGCACTCAGCGCCCATGCGGGGGTATCACTCTTGATTTGCCAGTCAGCTAGGTACAGGAAGACATACACCGCATGATGCCTTTGATATGCAGCCACCACCGCCAGACATTTGGTGAAGACACGAGAGGCTGAGGCCAATCCAAAAGGCAGCACCTTGTACTGATCGTGAGCCTTCCCTACCACAAAGCAGAGGTATTTTCTGTGACTGGAGAAAATGGATATGTGAGCATAAGCTTCCTTCAGATCAAGGGAGCAGAGCCAGTCTCCTCTTTTGAGGAGGGGAATCAGTATACCCAGAGAGACTATCTTGAACTTTTCACTTGAGAGAAACTTGTTCAACAACCTGAGGTCGAGGATGGGGTGTAAGCTGCTGTTCCTTCTCAGAATTAGGAAATACCTCGAATAGAACCCTTGGCCATGCTGGGGGCGAGGGACCAGCTCTACCACAGCTGTTGTGAGAAGGGCAGAGAGTTCCATTTGAAGTATGACCTGCTGGGCAGACAAACCACGATGGACATGGGGGCAAGGGCCCTGGGAGCATGAAATCATCTCCCCATGGGTCATAAGGCCCTTCTTCCTCACTAGGGCCAATGCAATGTGGGTGAGGCCTGTGAGGGATATCAGCCCTGGGCTCCAATGGCCTCAGAGACCTCGAGGGCACCGCGAGAATTGATGGTTCCCCTGGCATCGAGTAGACTAGGGCCACAGGAAACCAGAAGGACCCAGTAGAGGCTTAGGAAACTGAGACCTCGGGAACGCGGCACCAGTCATGTCTTCCTCGGAGGAGGACCCGAGGATCGGGATCGCTCCAGTGGGGGGCACTGGTGGCTGTTGGGGAATCAAAGGCCCCCTGGGCACCAGTTTCATAGGTAGGGCACCTAAAAGGATGTCCAGATGCTCCAGCAGGGGTGCTAAGACAGACATGGAGGCTCGTGCACTGGTATGGGGGCTGGTGGCACAGGCAGCTCGATGCTCTGGAGAGCTCTGAACACCGCGATCTGAACCCTGTGGTCCAACCCCTCCTGAAAGTCCGGTGAAACCAGGACTGAAGGAGGTGGAGGAGTCATCACCGGTTCTTCCTTGGGCCTCCGAAGTGGCATAATGCCTGACACCAATATTGGTGGGGAATGCCTGGGACTCCCGGGACATCAGAGGATGGGGCCTCCAATGACCAGGGTCACTTCAGTGGTGGAAAAGCTACCGCTAGTATTGCGCCAGAACCGGAGCCGTGCGCTGTCGGTGATCAGTGTCAATTCTTGCAGGATCTCCGCGGTGCTCGGTCTTTCCCTGGTGCCGAGGAGCTGGAGGATCCCAATGTTCGGGACATCGATGAGATCATGGAGGATAGTTCACCATCCCTGCGATCCTTCAAGGAAGTGGAGAGAGGAGTAGCGAGAGGGAGCATATCAAGGGACTCCCCGTGACCTCTCGATGTCGATGACTCTGACACAGGAGTGGATGAAGCAGACTTGGAAGAACCGAAAAGTTTCTCCATCTTAACAAGACATGCACGATGGCCCTTGGTGGCTCATCTGATCATACAGGCGACACCCCTGGGCATCTTGCAAGGCCCATATGCAGAGGATACAAACGTCATGCGGATCCATGATGGACATGGTCCACGGACACTGGGGGCACTAGCGAAAACCGGACGACACCATAAAAATTACCCGGCGTGCTGTTACACAGGTCAGCTGCCCTGCCTGGCATCTGATCCTGCTTGCCTTTGACATGGTCACGGCCTGGGCCTGCCGCTGGGTGTCCGATCCCGCTTGTCATTGCCACGGCTTCTGGGCTCCATGGTCGTGGCTGGCACCTGCTGCTGTCGCCAGACTCCGATGCTGTTGTTCCGCATCTGTACTGCCTCTCCTCCACACTGTTATCACCGAAGCCCACCGCTGTCATCCCGCAGCAGACCTGCTTCTCCTCCAGTCAGCGGTGCGGCTGTCTCTGCATGGCCTTCAGGTCCTCCAACGTCGCCAGGGTTCAGCCGGCTCCCTGGGTGTGCATGTGCGCCATTTTCTTCTGATTTAAAGGGCCACTGGCAGGCCCTCTCAGATGACATCGTAGTGCAGGGACTATATAAAATTGTCCTTGTACTCTGCCAGTGCCTTGGCAACAAGACTCCTAGTTTCCCGGTGCTTTCTGTGCTTTCTGAGTTCCTGTCCCATCCTGTTCCTTGGACTGACTCCTGCCTTGACCTTTGTCTGGACACCGACCATGAATATCGCCATCTGCCTCGACCTTTGCCTGGACACTGACCATGAGTATCGCCACCTGTCTTGACTTTTGCCTGGACCCCACGTAAGTCCAGCCAGCCCCGGTACCTGAGGGCTCAACCTAAAGCGAACGTGGGCTGGTAGTGGTGAAATTCCAGCGGGGTCTCTGCTCCTCTCCAGCCTCGCCTGCCGACAGTGGAAACTTGTGGGTTTCCTCCCCACAGGCAGAGACAACTCCCCCTTGGTCCAAGGGTCCACGACCCTTGGTCACCGAAAGGCGAGATGTCGGGAAGCAAAAAAATGGAAACTTTAACCTACCACACCAAGGAGGCACTGACCGCAAAGAGGGACCCGATGATGGAAACGGGAAATCAACAATTTTCAGCAAAACAAATCTGAGAAAAAGTGGAGCTCCATGAAGTGCGAGCAACTGCAGTGCGGAAAAGAAGAGACTGAAGGGGGACCTCATGTGGACGCGCGGATAGTAGCATGCTTGGCATGCTCAGGTTGCTTGTCAAAGCTTTTAGAAACTTTGACAAAAGTTTTATGAGCCAGGCTCGAACGGATGATGTCACCCACATATGAGGACTACCATCCTGCTGTCCTAGGAGAAAGAAAATATAATCCACCTGCATTATTTTCCTCTTTTGATATAAACATGTCCCAAGGAATGCCACCTCCTACTGCAGCACGTTGTAAAATCCTGGACATATTTTTAGCCAGGCTACAGGTGGACAAATTTAAGACAGATGTTTTGTCCAGGTAAATTGATATTTACCTGGGTAAATGTCTTTTGAAAACTGACCTAATAGTGTTTTCATTTGCATACTATTTTGTAGATTACCATGCACTTTGATCAAAGATGTTCAACTCCAGTCCTCAAGAGCCACAAACAGGTTTGGTTTTCAGGATATCCACAATGAATATGCATGAGATAGAACTGCATGCACTGTCTCAATTATGTACAAATATAGCTCATGCAAATTCATTAAGTATATCCTGAAAACCAGGTCCTTTTGTGGATCTTCAGGACTAGAGTTGGCCACCCTTGGCCTAGATGTCACTATTTAACATTGATATGCTAAAGAATTAACAGGTGCCTTAAACATGCCGCACAAGGAATACACTTTCAAAGAAGTTTTGCATATAAAAATAGTATATATGATTGTAAGTAGCATGTACTCATAGCCTATTTTATAAACTTTATACATGTATTTTACATTGTGTATATTTTACCAGGGGGAAAAAGGGACAGGCTGGGGCATTCTGGGGCAGGGATCAGTGTGGTAGTTGCTGTTTTGTAAGAAATATACATGTATTCATTACCAAAATTATTCATACACTTTTACACATGCTAATTGACTGCACAAGTGAAATTGGACTTGTTTGCTGCCAGTGCCTGCAGTTTTTTGGATGGGAAGACTGGATGAACTGGTGGAGGTTCAGAATGAAGTGCTAGAGGACCTAGGTGAACTGGGGACAGACAGGGTGAACTGCTGGCAGTACCAGCAAACTGTTTTTTTTCATGTAATATTTTCAAAACAATATAAGCATATGCATTATAAAATACCTGCCTCCATGTATAAATCAGGATTATTATGCATACATTTTATATTTTTTTTACGCACCTAAAATATAAGCACGTATGTTTATAAAATAGATAAAGGAAGTATGCATTTTCCTGCATTGGAAATATTTATGCATGCTGAAAAATATATGCCTCCTTATAAACTGTGTAGCTCCCATTACGCAGTTTCTAAAATATTAACATTAATGTTTGTGCATCCACTTACATGTGTAAATGCTGTCCTGTGGATAGGTCTGAAAGTTAGGATCCCTGGCTTTAGTAAATATGATATTGTTTAGTGTACACGTGTTGGTGACCTTTAGTGAATCAGTGCCATAGTATTTGGACAGACAATAAAAGCATGTATGTGATGGACACTTCACTAGTATACATTTATGCTTTGACCATTTTCCTCTATGAGATGCATTTTTATGCAATGGAGGTGTTACATGCAAATGCATTTTATGAATATTCAGTGAAGGTATCTTGAAAAAACAACTGACTTGCAACAGTTGAAGATCAGAGTTGGCTATCCCTGATGTATGCATTCATTTTATTACTGCTGTTAAAGTCCAGGAAAAAGAAATGGCAATTCAGAATATATGTTATCAAACTACGGTCCATATCAATCCATATTTGTAGTGAATCTATTTCTAAACAAAGATTGAGGTGCTCTCAGATTCAGTTTGGTCCTGGTCTACAAGTGTATACCTAAAAGTTAAAATTAACAATGTCACATTCCGAAGTATATTTGAAGCAAGAAGCCTGTAAGGGAATCAAAGGACAAGACCATAGTAGAAAAACTAAGATGTTAACTTTCAAACTGTGCATCGGCTCGTGCCCAGGGACGCGGCTATTTTGTAACTTGCGGGAGTGTATGCACACATGTTAGAAAATAGCCTGGCTGCACACCATGTGCACCAAATTTTAAGTGCATGGGCACACAAATCCAGCTTCTACTGCATAAATTGGGGAATTTTAAAAGAGGCACATGCCAATGCCATTCCCAGCTTTACCAAATCATCCCTATTCACCTAGTTAAGAGACAGGTGACAGGTCCTCCAACCACCCCCCCCACCCCCAGTTTGATAGCCTTCACTAGAGATGTGAATCGTGTCCTCGATCGTCTTAACGATCGATTTCGGCTGGGAGGGGGAGGGAATCGTATCGTCGCCGTTTGGGTGTTTAGAGTATCGTGAAAATCGTTAAAATCGTGAACCGGCACACTAAAACCCCCTAAAACCCACCCCCGACCCTTTAAATTAAATCCCCCACCCTCCCGAACCCCCCCAAATGCCTTAAATTACCTGGGGGTCCAGCGGCGGTCCATAGCTAAATCGGGGGAAGGGGGAGGGCAGGAAAACCGGCACACTAAAACACCCTAAAACCCACCCCCGACCCTTTAAATTAAATCCCCCACCCTCCCGAACCCCCCCCCCAATGCCTTAAATTACCTGGGGGTCCAGCGGCGGTCCGGAACGGTCTCCTGCAATTGAATCGATTTTTTGACAATAAATCGGGGGAATTGGTATTGTATCGTGGCCCTAACGATTTTTGATGATTTAAAATATATCGGACGATATTTTAAATCGTCAAAAAACGATTCACATCCCTAGCCTTCACTCCCCTCCAAGTTAGCCCCCCAAAACTCCACAGATCTGCCCATTTTTCTTTATTTTTTAACTTACACGGCATCCGTAGCAGAAGTTAAGTGACGCGGCAGGGGACCTTGGCACGCACTGGATCACATAAGAATTTGTGCGCACATCTCTGGTTCATGTCCTCAAATGCCCATGCACCTCCCAGACCACACGCCCCCACCTCTTTTTGAAAACTTTCTAGATGTGCGCATTACGGAAGATATGCGCATACCTTGGCGGCTCTTAAAATCCGCTCTACAAGTGCGAGCCCAACTAATTTTACATCCCCTAATCAATGCACACGCCAGGCTTTTAAAATTCACCTTTAAATGAATTCTCTTCTTTGGCCATTATTGAGCAGGATGTTGAGATGAAACTCATATCAAAATATTCTTTGATAGGGATGATTAAGAGGAATCACTCTGAAACACGAAGATGTAATATTGCTAATCGACAAACTAAAAAGTAACAAATCATCAAGAATGGATGGTATTCACCCCAGAATTCTGAACAAACTCAAATATGAACTTGCATACCTCTAGTAATCTGTAACTTATCAAAATTAGACACAGTCCCTGAGGACTGGAGGATTTTTAATCTAATTTCTACGTTTTATTCGGCTTTTTATAATGGGCAACCACTTCAAAGAAGATTACATTCAGGCACTGTAGGATGGACAATGTAATACTACATTTTAAAAAGAGCGCTAGGAATGATCCATAAAAAAAAAAAAAATATATATATATATATATATATATATATCAGTGAGTTTTACATCAATGTCAGGCATAATGATAGAAACTACTCTTAAAAACAAAGGGGTACATTTTAAAACATAGCACGCGCGCGTACTTTTGTTCGCGCACCAGGCGCAAACAAAAGTACGCTGGATTTTATAAGATACGTGCGTAGCCGCGCATATTTTATAAAATCCGGGGTCGGCGCACACAAGGGAGTGCACATTTGTGCAACTTGCGCGCGCCGAGCCCTGCGCGCGCTGCCCGTTCCCTCCGAGGCCGCTCCGAAATCGGAGCGGCCTCAGAGGGAACTTTCCTTCCATCTCCCCCCACCTTTCCCTTCCTTCCCCTTCCTTCCCCTACCTAACCCACCCCCCCAGCCCTATCTAAACCCCCCTACCTTTGTCGCACAAGTTACACCTGCTCGAAGCAGGCATAACTTTGCGCGCGCTGGGCCGGCTGCTGCATGCCATGTTCCTGTCCGGAGGCTGGTCCAGAGGCCGCGGCCACGCACCTGGAACGCCCCCGGGCCGAAGCCACGCCCGCGGCACCGCCCCGGATGACGGGACTTACACACGTCCCGGGGCTTTGCGCGCGCCGGAAGCCTTTGCAAAATAGGCTCGGCACGCGCGCAGGTGGGTTTTAAAAGGATTATGCGCGTAACCTTTTTATAATCCGGCCCAAAGTTACTGGCCATATAGATAGACATGGCTTAATGGGGAAAAACCAACATGAATTAAGTAAAAGGAAAGTTTTGCCTAACCAATGTATTAGATTTATTTGAAGGTATTAATAAACATGTAAATAAGAGTGAGCTGGTTGTTATAGTACATCTAAACTAATTAAAAACTCCTCAGAGAATTAAAAAGTCATATTATGGATTGGTAACTGGTTAAAATAAAGGGAACTGTGAGTAGGAATAAATTATAAGTTTTCCCAATGGAGAAAGGTAAATAGTAGAGTGCTCCATGCATCTGTACTGGGATTATTTAACATATTTATAAATGATCCGGAAAAGGGAGCAACAAATAAGGTGATCAAATTTGAAGATGTCACAAAATTATTCAAAGTCGTTAAACCATGAGCAGATTATATGGAAAAGCTTGAGGATCTTATAAGTTCGAGAGAATGGGCAGCTAAATGGCAGATGAAATTTAATGTGGACAAGTGCAAAGTGACGTACATAAGGAAAAAGTAATCCTAACTACAGGTTTGCAATGCTGGGTTCCATATTAAGAGTCACCACCCAGGAAAAGGACATGGAGTCATTGTGAATAATATATTGAAATCTTCAGCTCAGAATGCTCTGATAGTCAAAAAAGCAAACTGAATGTTAGGCATTATTTGAAAAGAAATGGAGAATAAAACAGAGGCACCTCTGGTCCTGGAGAGCCATAAACAGGTTTGATTTTCAGAGCATGAATATGTTTTAGGTATATTTGCATGAACTACCTGAACTGTATGCAAATATATATCTCATGCATATTCATTGTGGATATCCTGAAAACCAGACCTATTTATGGCACTCCAGAATCAGAGTTATTTACCCATGTCATACCTGTGTGTGTGTTGATCCATGGTACGACTGCACCCAGGGCTGGCTCTAGGGCAAATGGATCCCTAGGCAAAAAAGGGCACTCTAGGTGAACATAAGCTCCTCATTAGCTCTTCAGCATAATGGTTGATGTTGGTGGCACCCAGGGCACCCCTCAGTTCATGGTATCCCGGGAGACCACCTAGCATGCTCTATCCAAATGCCAGCACTGACCGCACCTTAAATACTGTTTGTGGTTCTGGCCACCCCCATCTCAAAAATGTATTGAGAATTTAGGAAAGGTACTGAGAACAGAAGGACAACAAAAATGATAAATGGGATGGAAGGGCTCCCTTAAGAAGAAACAATAAACAGGTTAGAGTTTTTCATTTCATGTCATTTATTATTCTTAATATCTCTCTTGTTAAACATGTTATCCAAGCAGTGGTGCAATTACAAATGCATACATGAAATCCCTAAAAGTTACTTAAAACTAAAAATATTTACAACCTAGCAAACATAAAAATCATGTTATGCAAATGATAGATTAATAACCAAAATTATACAAAAAATATCATATCAACAGTTCATATAATTGATATAGCACTTTACCAAACTGGGTAACACCTTTACAAAGACTGCTTAAATATTTTCAAATGCCTTGCTAAAAAGCAGATCTTCACTGCTCGCTTAAAGTTTAGGCAATTGGAGATGGATCGAATGTCAAATGGTAGAGGATTGCAGAGTGAGTGTGCTTAGGAGTTGAATGTGGTCTCTGTGGAGGAGTCCAGCCAAATTACTCATGGCTGTGGCACAAGAAGAAGCTCCGCCTGGGAGGAACATAGAGAATAAAATGGACTGCAGGGCACTAACAGTTTAAGTAAAAAGAGAGGGAAACCAACTGATAAAGTGTGAAAAACAATCCTTAAAATTTTGAATCAGATACTATAACTGACTGGTAGCCATTGTAACTGTTTCAGAGATGGATAAATATGATCATATTTTCAAAGGCCAAAAATCAGCCTGCCTGCCATATTCTTTAAAAACTGAAGACGTTTCAACTGTGAATTAGAGATACCGAGAAATAAACAACTACCATACTCGATTTTTGAAATCACATAAGAATGTATTAAAGATATGAGATCTTTTACATCCAATAGAAAATTGATTTTTCTAATATAGCCTCAAGACAAAGAATTTCTATACAGTTGCTGAGATGAAATTTGACATAGAAAGAGCTGAATTTAACTGTACACCTAATGAGGTAACTACTGGCTTTATGAAAATGTGGATCCCTAACACCATAGGAGCCATGTCTAGGGCAACAAATCTGATAAGTGCAGTGGAACAGGTAAACAAGAGATACTATTTACCCTATCAAATAGTACAAAGACTAGAGGTCACATCATGAAATTAACAGTAGTTTTCAAGCAAATCAGTGAAAATATTTTTCACTCAATGTACAATGAAGTTGTGAAAATTGTTGCTGGAAGATATTGTCTTGAATAGCTGGGATTAAAAGGAATTTAGATAAGATCATGGAGGAAAAGACCATAAACCATTATTAGTCAGGCAGATTAGATAAAATCATTGTTGATTCCCAGGAATAAGCACAAAAGAATAGATCTACTTTTTGGGATTTGTTGGGTATTAGGGATGGGCATTCAGGAGAAACATATTAGGAAATTAGACAAAATTTCCAATTTTGTTTTGTTTTGTTATCAAAGCGAAATGATTGAAAATCTGACAAAATTTCGTTGGTTTTCACATTTTATTTTGAAAAACAAAATTGATCTGTCGGCACTAGGCCCAGGCCAGAAGCTGGAGCCTCACCTATGGAATAGGCCGAAATCCAAAGCAAGGGCTTCGGCCAAGGCCAGAGCACAACACCAGAGACTGGGTCTAGGCCTAGTCCAGAGGCCAGAGCCTCTCCTAGGCATAGGACGCGGCCCGATGCATGATCTGTGGCCTAGACCCAAGCAAAATACTGTGGTCTTGGCCAAAGCCCAGACTTTCTTGATTGAAACCCCAAAAATATTTTTAAAAATGTACCTACTCTGGGGATACAGCAATGTTGTCCAGGCCCAGACCCAATACCTGGGCCTTAGCTTAAGCCCAATGCCACGACCAAGTCAAGAGACTGGGTCTCAATACCGGGGACTTGGCCCGAACACAGACCTGATGCTGGGACCTGACCCAGAGGCTGGATTCTGATGCCTGGACCTCAGCCCAGGGTCAGGCCCAGGCCTCGGAACCCAGGCCTCAAAGTGCTCCTCTTCTGTCTTCTTTCTTTGGCTCTAGATGCCAACAAACATCATCCTCTGGAGTCATACCAGAGTTAATTAATTTTGGTGCATTTACCACAGTGGATGCACCATTTTGATGTACGGGATTGTACAGTATTGCCATACATCAAAATGATGCCATCCACTGGGATGAATGCACAGGAGTTAATTAACTTCAGCACGAACCCAGAGGACAGCATCAGTTGGCTTTAAGAGCTGAAGAAAGAAGACAGAAGAGGAGCACTCTGATGCCTGGGGTCTGAGGCCTGGGCCAAGGCTCAGGCATTGGGACTTGGCCTCCGGATCAGGTCCCGGCAAGGACCTGTGTCCAGGCCAAGGCCCTGGCATCAGAACCTGGTCTCCAAACTACGTTGTAGCGTCAGGAGTCTCGGCCTAGGCTGAGGCCCCAGCATTGGGATCAGGCCTCGGGTAGGTTCCTGGCATCAGGCATGTGTCCGGGCTGAGGCCCCAGCATCAGTTCCCAGTCTCCGGAATGGGTCACGGCGTTGGGCCTGGGCCCAGTGCCCAGTCTAGGCCGAGGTCCAGGCAGAGGGACCCAGCCTCAGGATCAGGTCCCAGTATCAAGTCTAGTTCTGGATGGAGGCCCCGGTGCCAGAACCCAGTCTCCACACCGGGTCGCATCGTCAGGCCTAAAGCCAGGCGTCGGGTCAGAGTACAGGTCCCAGAACCAAGGCCCGGTTCTGGGGCCCGTACTCTGGACTGGGTCATGGCATCAGGCCTGGGCATGGGTCTCAGCCTAGGCCAATGCCCAGGTGTCAGGTCTAGGCCTTAACACCTGGGTCTTGCGCATGGCATAGGGTGAGGTTGTGGTGACTTACTGTGGCCTAGGCCTATGCAAGGCTTATCCTTCAACCTGGGCCTAGGCATCAGGATCATCCCAACACTTAAGCCCAGGCTGAATTCTCGGCCTTGCATAGGTCTAGGCTAAGATCTCAGCTTAAGCCCTGTGCAAGTCCCAGGCTTTGGCCTCGGTCTAGGCCTTGGCATCAGATCCCCACCCAGACCAGGTAAAGTTGGGACAGAGGAGGATTCTGGCCCTGACATTTTTTCTGGTTGGAGGAATAGGTGGGAGGCCTGGAAGACCCTGTTTCCTTTTATTTTTGTTTTTTTTTAGGGGGTGGGGTTGTTTAAATGTTTTTCTCATTTTTTTAAACTAAATAAACAAAAATCAAAATGAAATTCGTGGAAAACCAAACCTCCAAAAACAAAATGAAAAAGGAAACAACAATTTTTCTTCTTCTTACTCCAATTTGTCACCTGGATAGGCCACTGTCGTAAACAGGATGCTTGCGTCAATGGACCTTTGGTCTGACTCAACATGGCACATCTTATGTTCTTATGTTATCTAATTGATTAACTCTATTCATCAATGTTTCAAGCACTTTTATGTCACAGAGAATTTCTCCTCCTATACCCTTCTGC
The DNA here is from genome assembly GCF_901001135.1 of Rhinatrema bivittatum. Lineage (NCBI taxonomy): Eukaryota > Metazoa > Chordata > Amphibia > Gymnophiona > Rhinatrematidae > Rhinatrema > Rhinatrema bivittatum. The sequence continues at coordinate 729,866,188 of NC_042616.1, read as the reverse complement.
TGCTAAATCTGCTCAGGTTTCTCAATGAGACTGCTTAATATTATTGTGAGTTCTTCTAAGCTTATTTTTTATCATTCACCTCAACGCCTGTACAATAGCATCCATGACACAGACAGTTGTGAAAATCCTGAATGATGAACCAGTTTCTTCCTGTGTTCTGTCACCTTTCCTGAAACAGTGTTGAAATATAATGCAATATCAATTTACTCACGCCTTCCTGAAAGCAGAGATCATACCCAATGCGTGTTACAACAGGCCTAATGACGCAAACATTTTAACAAAATAAATCAGCAAATACATCATAAAGGATGAATGTAAAATACATTAACATAAAGTCTTTACCACATTCTCACTGTTGTTTTTTTGTTCTTTTAAAACTTGTATTCTGCTGCTTAAAATGCTGCTGTTCAGCGTAGATTACAAATCAGCATTCTCCTGAATTTACAAAATAAAAGTGGAAATCTTACTGGCGTCAAACTAAGCAAATACCTACCATAACTTATAACTAGCTAATCATCATAGCATCAACACATAAAAACATAATAATGATACACAACTGCTAAATAAAATCCAGATCAATGTCACATCAATATATATACTGGACCTTTAGAAAAAGACTGCATTACAAAACTAACATAATATCATCAAAAATAGACTGCAGACCCTCAAAACCCACATAATTATTCCATCCTATACGCCCAGTGAGATAGGAAAGCTATGAAGCATAACCAGATGATCCCTTTCCTTCCCAAACAATACTACTACCAAAAAATAAACCACCCCTAAAAGCCCTATGACAATCCACCAAAAAATTGTCACCGTCATCATCATTATTTGTACAGAATACACCAGATATATGCAGCCCTGCACAGAGTCATATTAGAGACAACCCCTGCTCCTTGGAGTTTAGAGTCTAGCTTATAGCGACTAGGAATTGCTGGTAGTGCTCCAAGTTACCCTAAGAAGCCTCTTACCGTAGTAGCTGTTCAGTTATTGTATCAGCACTATAACACCTTGCAGAAATTATCTTTCTGATGCTAAGGTTACAGCAGTAGCTAAACCTGAGCTGTGCTTTAGAGATCTGACCTTTCAAACTCAGAGTAAAGTGATGCATCATAAATTCCTTCTGTAAGGTATGAAACAATAATACCTCATGCCTACACTGTTCAAATTGAAGCATATTTTCTACAGTTTCAACTCCAGCGTTTCTTTTCTTGTATTGCTTCCTCTATTCCTCTTTTACCTAACACACATACATCTTTGATTTAAAAACAAAGGTAAAGGGTAATCAGGGAACTTACAGATAAGGACATTTAAGTCCTCGAGTTAGCTCCTGCTTCAAATGGCCAAAGTTTCATAATTCTCCATCAGGTGGGCAATGCACAACCAGCATGAGCCCTGCAGTTTATGGAACAATTTTTCACAAGGAGCCCTAATGGGAATCTCCCATAATAGCATAAAGATAAAATAATGGCCTCCATATCATGCTGTAAACTGTAAAGTTGAGGGAAATTAGCTTTTAATATTGAAAAAATGTACAATTTTAAAGCTTTCTGGCATGTCGATGTAATCAAATTCTACCCCTGTATTTGTGTTTAACCAGGCCTGGATTTGGGCCTCACTCTAGGCCTGTGCCTAGGGCAGCAGAAATGTGGGGAGGCAGCAGTCTGGCTGAAGATTTTCTGCCTTGAACGAGTAGATGTGACTCGGTTATTTACACTTTCGAATAATAGAAGGACTAGGGGGCATTCCATGAAATTAGCAAGTAGCACATTTAAGACTAATCGGAGAAAATTCTTTTTCACTCGACGCACAATAAAGCTCTGGAATTTGTTGCCAGAGGATGTGGTTAGTGCAGTTAGTGTAGCTGGGTTCAAAAAAGGTTTGGATAAGTTCTTGGAAGAAAAGTCCATTAATGGCTATTAATCAAGTTTACTTAGGGAATAGCCACTGCTATTAACTGCATCAGTAGCATGGGATCTTCTTAGTGTTTGGGTAATTGCCAGGTTCTTGTGGCCTGGTTTTGGCCTCTGTTGGAAACAGGATGCTGGGCTTGATGGACCCTTGGTCTGACCCAGCATGGCAATTTCTTATGTTCTTATGCCTTTCTGAGGTGCTGAATCTCACTCAGCAGAGAACAGCCCTCTCCTTCCTGTTCCAGCCACTCCCGTCCAGGCAGCCTGCAGGGAACAGACAAAGCAGAGCCGAGATTAGGAGAGACTGAGTAGAGATCACTGTGTGGGAAGAGCGGCTGGGAGATGAGAGGGAAATTGGGTGGTGAGGTGTATGTCTGTTGGGAGAGATAGGGGAACAAGGGTAGGGGGCAATCAGTGTTTGTGTGTATGAGAGAGAAGGGACGGGTGTAAAATGTGTGTTTGTATGTACATCATATTGGGTAGGATGTTAGAGAAGGGATGCAAGGAGGAGCAGGACCAGAGTCTGGTAGGGACACCTCCATCCTTTCCTCCCCACCCACTGCAATTCAAATTCTCCCTCCCTTGATCTTTGATTCTCTCTCCCAGATCCTAGAATCTCCCTTCTTCCCAGATCCTGGAGCTCACTCCCCAATGCTGCCTACTCCCACATCTCTTCCTCAATTCAAGAATCTCCTTCTCTCCCTCTCCCCCCCCCCGGTCCCCATCCAAAATTTCTAATCTTCCCTATCTCCCAACCTCCCCATCCCTAGTTCTCTTTCATTCTCACACTCTTCCCCCTTTTCCTGAATCTCCTCCCTTCCTCTTCCCATCCATGAGGTCTCCCACCTGTATTGAAAGTTGAGATCATGTTTCTTCACCCAATAAAAATAAAACAAATTATACTAATAATTATAGAGTAAAATTACTTTATTTTTATAATGTAATATAAAAGACAGAAACGTTTGCCAATTTGCTTCAGACTTTTTTAAATTAATGCCACAGGATCTACCTTTGAGCTGCCACAGGAAACTTGGGCACTGTGCCGCACTGTGCCGCACTGTGTTAACTAAACTCCTGTACCCATGTGATATAGGGAGTCGGGAATCAGCCTTAGCCCAGGGTCGAAGATGCAGGCACCTCTCCTTGCAGAGGGCACGCGAGGGGCATTATCCCTTCATGGGGACTGCCAAGAAAAGGATAGGACTGTAAGCACTGGAGTCCTGTAGGAGAGTAGGAGAAACAGATTTCAGCTACCGAACAAGTATTGAGTGGGCCCAGGGTGGAGAGGGTACTTGTCCTTAAGAATCTATCTGTTTTGGGGGGAAAGTGTGAAGAGGTTTATTTTTGGTGATTTTCTGGACTGACTTACTGATGTGGTTCACTGCCCTAAATGTATCTTGCTTTGACTTTGATTTCCCTTCCATGATCAGCAAAGATTTTATTTTTGAACAATGAAGCTGGTGTGGACTTGTTTTGTTTTTTTTTGTGTGTGATTGGTTGGTGCAGGAAGAGACTCCATGAGTACAAAACCCTAAGAGACTTGAAAAGTGAATGTTTCCCCCTGTGCAGGAACCCCGGGAGATCATGGGGCCTTGCGTGATCTGTTGCCCTCCCCATGAGTCCCGTGCCCAGGAAAGGATGGGGACTACACTAAGTTGTGTCTCTTAAAACAAAGGTGCATGCAATTCAGGAAAGAGAACATAAACTGAACAGCTAGGAATGGGAAGCTAAAGCTATTCTGTCTTTCATTCTTTCTTTCTGTGGTTGGCATGTACCCTTTAAGTTAACTTTAACAATTTCCAGAAAGAAGCAGCTAATATAAACCCCAGGACTCGAGTTCCTTATGTTTTATTAATACATCAATGAGAGAATTGTGTTTCTATGGTAGAAGACCTGTTCCCTGCTCAGTCCACAGAGTCTTGGTTTTACATATAATAAATATTTCATGGGGAAAATCAAATGTAGACTGAAATAATTTTGCTTTCAGCAAGAATAAAATATTCTGGAGCACACTGGGCCTTTAAACAAAAGGGAGCACTGCAGGGAGTATACATTAAACCTCTGATTTACCTTACTTTCCCCTAGATTTATCAAAATGCTATAAATTTAGCAGAAATAGCACCCATGATAAAAATAAAAAAGGGGGCTTGTGCTGTTTAGGCAGAGAAAAAAAAGAGAGAGGGAGAAGAGAGTGAGAGAGAGAGAGAGAAAGAAAGAAAGAAAGAGAGAGACTGTAGAAAAATCAATATGATACTCTCTATTTATATCACTGTAAGAGAGGGCACTTTTAACATGGAGTGGGCTTTGGGGGGGACAAGTTTGGGGGATGGTTTTATACTTTTTAACTTTATGACTACATCAACATTCTTCCAAATAAAGACAATGTTTCCAGATGCAACCACTACAAAATTCTTGTAATCATCATGTCAAGACCATCATACTAGGCCTCATCATATAAGCTCTCGCTATTTAGACTCATCATCATGACATGATGATTACAAGAATTTTGTAGTGGTTGCGTCTGGAAACATTGTCTTTCTTTGGAAGAATGTTGGTGTAGTCATAAAGTTTATGTTGACCGACATATTCCGGTATATAACATTTGCTTCACCTACTGTTCAAGCATAAGTTTATACTTTTTAACCCATGGTTAGATGCAGGTTTTGGACGCACATACACAACCCCTTATTCTATATGGGGATTAGTGCATCCAAAATACGTGTCCAGCCCCCCCTCCCCCGCAAAACCGATAGCGCTCATTTCATGCAAACGCATGCTGATGAGGCTATTAGCTATTCTCCCCCAATTTAAAAAAAAATGTGCACCCAAGGCACACATTTTTACCCTCAGAAATTAACGCCTGCCGTTAATTTCTGAGCAGCCCAAAAAGTGCACAAAAAAGCAGAAAATAATTAAGCTGTGCACAGGTTAGGAAAACGGACGCTCGTAAAATTGAGTGCCTGTTTCCCTAACCCACTGACAGCCACCTCTCCTGGGCGCCTGCTGCCAAGGAGGCGCTAGGGGTGCACATATGTCCTAGCGCCTCCTTGGTAGCGCGAGCCCTCATTTAATAATTTGATCATGCGCCCAGGAAAGGTGATTTTTTTTTTTTGTATGGGCTTGATTGACAGTAACTTTCAAAGGGGTGCATATGTCACAAAATAGCCTGGGTATGTGCATGTGTGCGCCCCATTTTGCAAGTAGGTGCACACAGCCGCGTAAAGTCGGATATGAGCCGCACAAGTGGGGGGATTTTATAACAGGCGCGCGTCGACCAGTTTCACCAGTCCGTCCACCAGTTCTCCCAGTCTAGAGCTAGGTCCTCTAAACCCCTCCTGGTTCTTTAACCTCAGTTACCCCAGACCCCTCCACAGCAGAAGTAAAATTAGGCGGCACTGAATCTGGGTGTGTATTTGCACCCACTTCTCTTGGTCTAGCCCTGAACACCCGTACCCCACCCGTACCCACACCGCATCCCCTTTTTCATTTCAAGTGACGTGTTCGCATAGCAGGAGACGTGCTCGCATATAGGTGGCTTTTAAAATTGGGTGGACTTGCGCATGCTCTGTATGCACGCACATCACACGATTTTGGCATGCGCCCAGCTTTTAAAATTACCTCGGGTTTTTTTTTTTTGGGGGGGGGTGATTTTAGCAAAATAGTTTTTGTTATGTAAGCAGTAGCAGAACATTTACAGTCTCACAAATACATAGAGAGCAACAAACTGCTGGACAATTAGAAAGATGGAAATCGTTATAAGTACAACCAAGAGTATAAATCATAATGAAGTGTTTAATGCGTGTAGTAATGGCTTACATTAATGAGATGCAAAAGAGGCATGCTCTAACTCGGACAGTAAAGTACAAATGTATAGATGTGTGTGAAAATATGAGCTGTAACACAGAAGCTTAAACATATCTCCCTAAGACGGTGGGACGTTTCTTGTGTTAATGTGTCTGCATTACATTTTGCACCACGTCTTCCCATTAAAATATATTGATTAGTATGATGTATAAACTGCCTCCACGGAGGTACTGCTGAGCAAGAATTGGAGGTCTGTAAGCAATTCCTTGTAAAGTTAAGCACACACACACACAGAATGTGGAAGAGAGCCTTCCGAATGCACGATTCAGGAAGGGGAGCATCTCTTCTGCCAGGTCCAAAGTTTGCAAAAGGCAACAACGACAACAAAAATATACCCAGTGCTGACCGTTCACCTGCAGTATTTTTATTAAGAACTGGAACCAGTGCGTGGCCGCAGACCGACTTGGAATCTGATCAAAGAAAACTACTTCTTAGAAAATAAAATGCTTTCTATTCTGATTGAGTTCACATTTTTCAGAGATTTAAGACTTGAATAGAGTCTTAAAAAGTGTTTGATAGTATTCGTGTTTCCACCTGCTTTTTGTTGCACTGAAAAATGTACCCCCTCAGTGATGTCTGAACACAGCGGATGAAATGCAACACTCCATGTGCAATGAGTTCCTAACCATCCACTTCTATAATAAATATGGACAGCAACCTAACCAATCAGATTGCTTGCCTAATAACAAAACAGAATTCTATATAATGGGGGCAAGAATCAGACTGCTTGCATTGGTATAAATACTGCAGATGGGTATTTACAGCAATGGGATTTGCAGCAATAGTTAAAACACAGTTTGCACCTGTAACTGTGCTTTTACTATTGCCGCAGAGACAAAAGAACCTGCAGTATTTGCCTCTGCTTCTTATACAGGAACATTTTAAAGAAAAATAATATATGCCTAGGTTTGAATCTGCAATCTACACCTATATTCCTCCCCCTCAGAAACAGCTCTTGCCATGCAGGTAAAACTCCACGTGTTATACAAGTCACAGAATTTAACCAACACTGGGGGGGGGGGGGGGGGGGCATAATTTTCAGAAAGTAGATTTACATGGGTAAAAATCATTTTACCTATGGAAATTGACTTTCAAAATTGCCAAACCCAAATACAGTGTACATATATAGTTATTTCTGTGTCTATATATACACTGAATACTAACAGTGAGAAAAAAAAAATATATAATATATATATTTATATTTGTGTGTGTATACCTTCCTACATATATACTTTTAATGGTATTCTTACTTAAAGTTCATCTTATGCTCTTTTCTCACCGAGTTGGTATACTCTTTAATAAAAGAAAGCTTGTTTAGAAGATATGAAAATGTGATGGATGCATTTTGTAAGCTTGCCTGGTTTGTCATTGACAAAGGATGCCTTACTGGGGCTTAATTAACAGGGAATACTGAACAAATAAATATGAAAAATGCATGAAATTCTAGGTGGTCCTTGCACTGACCACAAAAAAAATAAAAACCTGGTGCTAGCAATAAAATTCCAGCGCCTACTTTCTGGGAGTCCTGCATCTCCTGATACTGCACAGACACTGACCTTTTTGTCCTTCAGGTTTGCCTACCAGGTCTCTTCTATCGCAAAAGCCAAATCATCTGATCCCAAACTAACTGTCAAGTGCTTGTGATGGTGGCAAAGCAAGACATCAATCAATCAGTTTTTATCAGAGGCACTCTTCTTTTTTTTTACTCTAGTGCTCATCTTATCATCTGACCCAGTTGTAGCCCTGAATTTAGAAGCTTAAAGAACTTGCTGACAAAATATGAATCTGTTTGTTAAAGATGCACTTTGTTAAGCAGTAAAAGGTATGTTTTGGAAATAAGCTAATATATTATACAATGAAATCATGAACACTTGAGATTTTTGGAGGGGTACAATTCTGTCACTCAGCATACACTGCTATTGCATGTCTTTTTTGGAAGAGCCATTGAGCAATGCACTTTTCATTTATTTATCAATATTGAAAAGATAACCATAAGCAAAACCTGCTCAAAAGAAATGATACCGGCTTCTAAGAAAATAGAGTATCAAACAAAACTACAAAATAGGCAACCACAAAGTAGAATTTCAACGCCCTGTGTCTGTCCACCAGAAGGGGGAGAGTGCCCGCTTTAACAAAAGAAATGTAGAAATATTAACATAGGAAAAACCAGGCCAGCTGGGCAGCCTGCAGCTTCACATTCTCCAGTTAGGAGCCTGTGGCCCATCACCAGTAGGTCCTTCGGGTATCTGGACTGGAGGAGCAGCCCCAAATATGATCAGTTGGTCAAAGATAATATAGTAGATCCTTTAAAACCTAACACTACACTTACAAGGGGAGCTGCAAAACAAAGGTGATGCCCAGCTGCAATAACTTAGGTATCATTAACAAAAATCACTTTCCATTCTTTTGTGTGGTCATAGCCACATCTGGAAACATAAGAGCCTCAAGAATCCAGGAAAGGAACATCTCAGAATTTGATAAAAGGTCTGAAGCAGCCACTCCCTGGTCTGAATCAATAAGGCACAGCGTCAATAACTGAATTCTCAAGAAATTCAGTTAAATCCAGGCTACCGAGGGAGAACTGAATTTGCTGGCCCTCTGAACTTTCCTCTTACCATTTTTGAGAGAGGTGGGAATGATACTCAAGGATTAAATCTTTAAACATTAGGGGTGTGCATGAAAATACCTTTTGTGCCATTTAAACTTTTGGTTCATTGTCCATTTGATTTGCTTAATTTTGTTAATTTTCGGGCAGATTTCAAATCACCCGCGCACGTAAAATACAGGGGATACGCGCGCAGCCAGGCTAAAATGCACGTGCTGCGTGCATTTTAGAAGGGGTCCAGCCATGCATGTAACCCCTGTTATGTGCACAAGAGCCGGGCCTCAGCAAAGGGGCAGTCAGGGGGCGGGGCAGGGCTGGAGGTGACCAGTACAGTGGCCAAATGCTGCTCTGCCGGGGGATCGTGCCCCGGCAGGGTGCCTGGGCATGCAACTTGCTACTGCTCCTTTGGAGGAGCAAAAGGTAAAATAAGAAAATAGGAGTAGCTAGGATAGAGATAGGGGGCAGGGAGGAGAGAGGAAGGGGAAGGGAGGTTAGGGTAGGGAGTAGGGTAGTTCTTTCCCAGTCCGCTGGTCCGCTCCTTAATTGGAGCGGACTGGGAGGGAACTGGGGAAGGCTGCAATGCGTCGCCGCATGAAAACTGCAGTATTCCATCCCCCCTTGTGCACGCCGGCACATGTATGTTATAAAACCGTGCGTCCATGTGCACGCGCCAGGTAGTACACGTGCATGGACACACGCGCGTATGTTTAAAAATCTACCCCTTTGTGTTTTGTGCATTTCATTATTTCATTTGTAAAATATCAATGATGGAAGCAATCTTCCAGCAGCAGTTCCCCACCCCTCCACAGCCCAATCCACCCCCCTACAAAGAACCAGCAGCCCAATCCCCCTCCCTTCACCTCATCCTTTGATCACCCTACTCCCCCAAGCCCCCTGATTCCACAAGCAGGCGTGGCTATTCCTTACTTCCTCTTCATGCCCCACTGGTTGCTAATTGTGCTAATAAAGGGATATCTACCAGTGTCATTAGCAACCAGTATGGAAGCAATGTGACATCGTTAGCAACCAGTGCAGGAGTATGGAGGAAGTTCCTCTTCATTCCTGCGATCATTGCTAATGGCGCTGGATTTATTCCCTGCCTTTTTGTATAAAACTTTGTACCCACAGCAGCAAATAAGAAGAGGTCAATTTCAACTTCACAATAAGAAAGGTGTAAACAATTTAGCATAGCACAAAAATCACATTCTAACTGGGCTAATAACATTGTAGGGATTTGCAGCTGGAATGTTTTTTTGGTTCATTTCATTTTTATTAAATTTCATTTTTTGATTTGTTTTTGTTTTAGTGTGCAATAAATCACATTAATGCACACTAATTTAATTTAATGCTCACTAAAAACAAAAATTAAAAAAAAGCACATCCCTACAACATAGGAGAGAAACTACTCTTAGCTAACTTGGAAACTAAATAATTCAGCAACAAAGATATTAATTTGTAAAAGCATGTTTCTGGCATTTGAGGTGATGCCCTGCGATTTTCAAAGTCAGCTTAGCAACTATGAGTTCTGGATTGTGCATTAAAAGCTTGAAAGAAGAGCTAGGCTTTTATTTGCTTCCTAAGTATGAATGGTCATGAACTTGTCAGATCTTTTCTGGAAAGAAGTTCCAGGGAACAGGTGCTGCTCCTGTGAAGGATCTCTTGCTGGTGTCTGTTCTTTTGATTTTCTTTGATGACAGAATTGGCACTGAGGATCCAGGAGAGGGTCATAGTGGTGTGGAGGGGACGTATAAGGATATAACCATCCACTATCCCATAAGCCCATCTCCAATTAGAGCCTTGAACAAAAGTGTCAAAGCTTTGAATTTAGGCAACTAGCGTAGTTTGCATAGGACAGGTTTCATGTGGCCCCTTGGTTTGCATCTTTCTACCAATCATGCAGTGGAGATTTGTATTATCTACAGTTTGTAGAGGGTCATATCTGTTAGACCCTTATAAAGTGTGTTGCAATAGTCCAGCTGAGTGGCATCAACCATGTGAGTAAAATGTGTCTTCTTGATGAGTAGGCACAGTTTTCATTAATTTCAAAATTGAAAATGGCAGTACTTTACTGTTGCCTGGTTTTGTGGTATCATGGTAAGTTTTGAGTCCTGTAGGACTCTAAAGCTTTTGATCTGTGTTTTTAATGGGAGTTTACAGTTTCTGAAAGGGATTTTCAGGACAGGAACTTGTCTATGCATGTTTATAACTAGAGAATCTCCATTTTGTTGGCATTCAGATGGAGTTTGTTGTCTTTAGTTCATTCTTGGACTGTTGTAAGACACGTGCTTAGCTTATGTATAGCTGTTTATGGGTCCAATTCCACTAGTAGTATGAGATTGACAGCATTTGCATAAATGCAAGCTTTTATGTCTAAGGTTCAGAACAGTAGTGCCAGTGTTTTGAGGCATATGTTGAAGACCACTGGTGACAGTACGGAGTCTTAAGGGACCCCCACAGTTTATGATTCAGGATACTGACATGGTGACAGCAAAATGTATAGATTGTTGTCTGTCTGATAGAGAGAAATTGAGCCAGGTACAGCCTTGCTGCTTATGCCGGCTTCTGCCAGTCAAGATAACATGATATTATAACCTACGTATCAAATGCTATAGAGTAATCCAGTAGAACCAGTATAGGTTCCTGGCTTCTATCATGATATCTCATGAGATCATTCAGCAGGGTTACAAGGACTGTCTCTCTTCTGTTACCTTTTCTGAATCAGGGTGTAGCCAGTTGGTTTTTTTTACTAGCTAGTCATTTAGTAGAGCTCTTACTGATTGTTCTAATAATTTCTCAAAGAAAGGGATATTAGACACAGAGCAGAGGTTTTCAGGCTTGTTTCGATTTAGGGTTATCTTTCTTACTAATGGCCACACTGTGGGGTTTTTTAGATCGTAAGAAGCAGGCCTTCAGAGAGGGAAGAATTTATCATTTTGGATGCCCAGGCTATGAGGACCTTACTAGTTAGCTATACTAATTTGGAAAAACATGGATCAGATAGGCAAGATGTTAGACGTAAAACGGCCAGAGTCTTTGCAAGACCCTTCTTCCATGATTGAGGTAAATGATCCCCATCCTCTGGTGTATTTGGCATAGTTGAGCTTATCTTTGTCGCTGAGAGAGATATATCTCGATGGGCTCAACAAAGGTCCTTAATCTTGGTCTGAAAATCAAAAGTGATTTTGTTTGCTATTAGTTTGGATTTAGGAGTAAGATTTTATTATGGTGGCAGTTTTGTCAGGCCATTTACTATTTCAAATAGATTCTTGGTTGAGTTTGGGGCTTACACAATGCAATGGGAGCAGTATGCTTTTTTGGCCTTAGTTATGGACTTGTGATATGCTGTCATGTATAATTTGCATTTCATTCTATCCTCTTCGAGGAGTATTTTGCACCATTTTCTTTCTAATTTTTGCCATGGGCATTTTAGAGCTTGGAATTGTTGGGAGTACTAAGGCAAATTTCTATGGGGAGGGCATAGCACATTTTTTTGGGTGGGGAGATGGGGTGATTTTGTCTAATGTGTTTTCTAGGTTTTCATTTCATACTTTTACTTGCATCTGTTACAGATAGTAGGTTCTCATCCATTGGCTGAAATTCTAGGGCTGTTGAGTAGGCTTTCCAGGTCTGAGCTTTCTTATTTTGGATCTTATTCAAGGATCAAGTCATATCTGTCTGTTAAAAATCACTGCACAGACAGAACTTAATTAGGGAGTGATCAGGCCATGAGAGAGGCGCCATCTTAATGCTGTCAGTGTCGGTGATTTAACAGCTTGGGTGAGACCCAGTGCTGACACAGTGGTCAGGAAGTCAGCTGTGAGCAATGTCGGTTTTTCTCAATACAAATTAAGACCTAGATTTATCAAATTGCTATAAACATCATGGAAATAGCACCTGTGATAAAAAAGGGGATGTGGTTACGCTAATTTTCCTGCTACCACATCTCATAGGTATTTTCCGCAACGCGCAAAACATTTATCACACCCCATGTTATTTTCACATCGCATGCTGAGTAATCCACCACAGGTGCGTTACTAACAGAAAAAGTTTTTATCACAAATGGCAGTTCGGGCTGTTGGAGATAGCGAGAGAGAGACTCACATATAAGTTAACTATTTATACCACTTAAAGAGGGGGCCCTAGTAACGTGGGCTAAGGTTTGGGGGGTGGGGTGGTTTTTAGGGGGCAGTTTTACACGCACAGTCATAGGTACGAACAGCACAATTGCCATCAGTAGAAGATTTTATGTGATTTGGAGTGATGAAAGGAAAAGAAGAGTAGATTTGTACAATGTAATCTCTTCCTAGCTTGATTGCAGCAAGGTGGAGAGTGCATCAAGCTAGGTAGAGAACATTGTACAAATCTACTCTTCTTTTCCCTTTCATCACTCCAAATGACAGTAAATCTTCTCTAATGGAAATTGTGCTGTTCAATTCATACCTATGGTTGTGTGTGTAAAACTGCCCCCCAAAACCTACCCTACCCCCAAATCTCACCCTGAGTTCATAATGCCCCCTCTTAAAGTGGTTTAAAAAGTTAACTTACATGTGCATCTCCACAAAGGCTCTCTCTCTCTCTCTTTTCCTCTCCTTCTCCCCTCCCCCTCCCCCTCCCCTGTGAAAACCATTTCAGCCAGTAATGCACACCTAGTACAGACATAGCGCACAGAAAAAAGGTGTAGCTATTTCCTGCGTTACTCTATTGAATGCCAAGTTAACTGACCCTTATTTCCATTTATTCCACCCAAACTCCTTCCACTTGAATGCAAATTTTAAACTTGCATACGCATTTTGCGATGCGGTATTTATCGCAGGGGTTACGGCGTTATCATGGGTGTTAGGGCCTTAACATGCGCAATTTGATAAATGACCCTGTAAAGTTGATATAATCCCAAGTTTAGGGAATCTTAGCATCAAATCTGTGATCAGTTGAATTGATAAGGTGTTATTTCGAGGGGCTCAACATACTACTAAGAATCCTATTGGATTGGCACTTCTTAGTTAAGCCTGTACATATTCTAATTCCACTACCTGTGGGAGTGGGATCTGGCATATCTTGATTGCATTTTGGGATAGAATTGCCACTCTTCCCCATGTTTTCCTGACCTGGGTATGTGTATAATGAAATAGTCCTCTAAGCATAATATGCTTACTAAAACTTCTCCTGCCTCATATAACCTTGTTTCAATTATCCCTAAATGTGCAGATTTAATTCATGTATAATGTCCTGGACTTTGGAGGATTTTTGGTTGCCTGATCTGGCATTCATTAAGCCTATGAGATCTTATATCAGGTATGAGGAATTATTTTGCAGATGGATCGCTAGTGGTCATTCCAATGTTGATAAGCAATTTATATATTTCTTTGTTCTTTGCAATTTTTTTGGTCTGTGGAGTCCATGGTTTCCTTTCCCCTAAATCATAAGGACTTGAGAATTTTCTCAGAGAATTCAGAGAGGAAGAAGACACATTTTGAGGCAGTGGTTTGTATATCTGTGTGAAACCCTTCACAGTTGCTGATACGCTCTTCTCAAATGATTTTCTAAGCCTATATGAGCTGAAAGTAAGATTTGATGTATTTCTCATTTGGTGAGGGTTGTTTGATGATTTCTCTTTAGAGAAGTGGGAGCACAGTCCAGACACAGGAGCGGTCTCTCACTGAGTGAGAGTTGTAGTACAGTTAGAGCACGAAAAATGGTTTCTCATTGAGTGAGAGTGGAAGTGCAGTATGAACACAGAAATAGTCTCTCATTGAGTGGGAGTGGTAGCATAGTCAGAGTACAGAAATGATCTTTCACTAAGTGAGATTTGTAGCAAGGTGTAAGCACACAGCTTTCTCTCAGAGAGTGGTTTCTCATTAAGTGAGAGTGATACTGCAGTATGAACAGAGGTGTAGTCTCTCATTATTGAGAGTGGTAGCACAGTCAGAACACAGAAACAGTCTCATAATGAGTGAAATGAAACAAAATAAAAAGATAGCACATGCCGATTCAACATATCATAATCTGATAAAGAAAAAGCTTTGGAAAATCGATCAGACACAGATTCTTGTGTCTGTACAAATTCTCTTGATTTTCAGTTTTGCCATGTAATACCAAATTATATTTAACCAGCAGAAAGTCATTACATTCTAACTTCTTCAATCTATCCTCCTGAAGTTCAGCTTTTCTTTCCAATTCATTTATCAGAAAGAAGATTTTTGAAGATGCTAAGTTCAGCTGATAGGATAGTTGCTAAACTTTGCCAGACAGGGAATGCTGCACTGTAGCAAAAAACCACCACCCTTCCTTCCAATAATATTTAGAAGTTGAAAGTTACAGGGCGCTTCAAACAGGTCAATCCCAGCAGGGAATCTGAACACCTCTCAAAGGGAGCCTCTCTGGATCTAGAGTGCTGCCAAGCTCACAAATACCAGCACTACTCTGCTGCATCTACTCCACTCTAGTCAACACCCCCATCTCATTTCCTGCTTTGATATCTTTTCTAATTTGACCTGATGAAGCACTCCTCCCCAGAGTTTTGCCCTGATGCTCACTCCTCCTGCCGTAATGCTGGTGATGCCATCATCAACAATCACCAGTGCAGAGGGGCAACCAACTAGGGATGTGCAATCGCTTTTCCCGAATTAGGCAACGTCAACAAAATTGTCTAATTCGGAATGGTTCAGGAGAACGGAAGAACGATTTAATTTTTTCCGAAATTTCGGAAAAAATTCATTTTTGAGTTAGTGCATGCTAACTCTGCCAGGTTAGCGCGCACTAACCCGAAAATCATGGCCCCCGAAAAAAAAAACCCTGAGCTGCGGTAAAAATGAAATTCCCGCGGGGGGACCCCGATACGAAGCCCGACACAAAATTTTTACCCGAAGCACATCTCTACTAACAACTTCTTTCTTCACAGGAGGGGCTTGTTCCCTGGAGAAAAGTGTAATTGCTTCAGGCCAAGGCAAGAGCCTCTTCCTTTTCACCCACCACTGCCACCGAAGACATCCTCAAGGTTTCTGAAGCCACACCACATATCACAGTGGCTTCTACTGAGTCAAGAAGGGTGACAAATCCGGTCTTAGCAGGAAAACCCAGACTTTCCCCTTGACCATGAGAGATGAATATCAGCCAGACACTGGTGCAGGCAATCCACCATCAAGGGTCATCCCCCACTCCTTTCCAAATTAAGGGTAATTTTGTAATATCACACCAATGTTCAAAGCGGATTTATGTGCATAAATCCACTTTGAAAATTATCCAACCAAATCTGTCCCCACACTTATAACTGTTATTTAATGAACAGAAATTTTGGGTGGGAAAATGTATGCAAGTACATTTGAATTTTCAAACATGTGCACATAAATGCAAACCCTTTCCCAACTCCACTGCCAAGAATGCTTCTGCTCAATCTGGGAAAACCGAGGTGTGAACAGGACATATGTGTATCAGTTTACCCACATATTAGGCAGGCAGCTATAAAAAAGTAAATCTCTGCAGGTAAAACACGTCTTACCCCTGGAAATTATTTTTGAAAATTACCTTTCCTAGGTATAGAAATCTTTCTTTAATCAAATTTAATTTTTGCAAACCAGATGCACAATTTAACAGGGAGCTTTCAAAGGGGAACTGAAATGTATTTCATTAAGATGCTTTCCCTCTCAACCACGTTGGAACCTTTAAAACTGATTCATTCTAGTTACATAAAATTCATACAGTAAATTAAAGACATTTTTCTTTCTTTGTGCCACCTAAAGAATCATTATTTCAAATGTACATTTGCTAGCATATTCCTGCTATCTGCTCACGGATTTGAACTAGTGTTAGACCCGGGTAAGAGTAAAGGGATCAACCTGCCCCCAGAAGTTTGGGTCTCCACTAGGCAAATAATGGATGAATAGCAGGTATTCCTGAATGTTTGAGGTTTTACCTTCAAACCTGTCCCCTCAGGACAGTTTTGCGGGCTTCATATACTTGCAGAAATTGCTGAAGAAAACACTGCTTTACATTTGTTCACTAAGCTGTAGAACTGAAACCAAAATTTGGACCCAGCTCCAAAAAAAAAAAAAAAAAAAAGGTGCTGCGGACCAAATATTTGCTTCATCCTGTAAACAGCACTGGGGATATTACAAAGATTAAAGGCCTCTGATGGATTCCATTGAAACTGTTTCAGATATTGCAGTTTGTTGGCTATATTCTAGAGGTGTGCATTGATTTTATTTTTCCATATCATTTTTATTTTAGGTCATTGATTTTGTTTTTAAAATGGCTTGGGGGGGGGGGGGTATTTCCGGTTTCCATAATTTCAGAATTACATGCAGTAACGGGACCTAGTGTGTGTTAATCAGATATTAGCGCACACTAACTGAAAATGTTACTTATATGTTAAAAAGTGTCAATCGGGGGCAGTTCTTGGTTAAAGGTGTGGTTCTGCATTCCCGTAGTTACATGTTTGTGCTGCTAAGATTGCAAGGTGGTGTTTATGGGGGCGATGTAATAAACTCCATAAACTCCAGATCCTCAAACATCTCAAACCTCTGCTGTACCCGAACGACTTCAGAACAATTCTTCAAACCCTCATTTTCTCAAGCCTAGATTATTGCAACTCAATTTTCTTAGGACTTCCTAAATCTACCCTAAAACCGCTACAATTAATGCAGAATGCCACTGCACGAGTGCTCACTGGCAAAAAGAAGTTTGATCACATCTCTCCAACTCTAAAAAACCTTCATTGGCTTCCAATTTCTCAAAGAATTAAATACAAGTCCTTAACCATTCTACATAACGAAATTTACAAGGACAACAATTCCTCTCTGGATAACATGATTGCAATTCACAAATCACCCCGCTCTTCAAGGTCTTCTGACAAATTACAACTAATCATTCCCCCACTGTCATCTGCAAAACTATCCGCTACAAGACATAGAGCCTTCTCGATAGCTGGACCGACAGAATGGAACTCCATCCCAGGATACCTAAGTTCTATCAGAGATTCCAAAACCTTCAAAAAAGAATTAAAAACATGGTTGTTTAGTCAATCATTCACGGACTGCTATGATTAATATCAATTTTTCATTTTGAACCCTAAAGTTCCTTTAATAAGTATCTTATAACCAAGTCTTAAATTGTCTCCTGATAACATGTTATACTCTGCCTTTTGCCGAGATGTTATAGTTCTGTTATCTGTACTGCGTTATTTCTTATAACATGTTCATTGTATAATGTTGTTACTCTGTAAACCGGGGTGAAGGCACACAGCTATACTTTGGTATAAAAAAAGAATATAAATAAATAAATAAATAGCATCAAGTTCTGCTCAGCAAAAGCATATAATACAAATGCATATTTTGAATTTGCCAACACCTTTGTATTTTAGGAAAGGGGCCTTAGCATTTTGGGATATGCATACTTTGAATTGCCCTAGTGTGTGTCTGTGTGTTTTCTGTTTAGGTGGGGATGGGGTAACTGGTGAGAGGGGAAGAGACTACGGTGAACAGTGGCGGATTCCCGATGAAGACCGGCCCGGGGATTCGCCGGCCAGGCCGGCCCAGGAGATACCACGTGGTCTACCGAGTGCGGCTCTGTCACGGCCGTGCTTGGCAGACTACGTGACTAGCGCGAGCAGCCCACCGGGGGATGCCCGATCCCCCGAAAGTCCAATCCGCCCCTGACGGTGAATGAATGTATAAGGTGACAGGTGAGAGAGACTAATTGGGGTGGTGATTGGTGAGAGAGACGCAGTCTGGTGTGTGTGTGGTGGATGTCCTGTCACCCCATATTGTTACCCCAGTCACCTCCCCCACCACACACACCCACACACCAGGCTGCCTCTCTTTCCCAAATGTGACCTCCTACAGTCACTTCAACTTCCCCTCTAACCAGTCATCCCTCCCCCACATACAACAGACTGCTTCTTTCTCACCAGTCACTACCCCAAAAAGTCTTTTTCCTGTCATCCCATACAGTCACCCCAGTCACACCCCATCTCAACAGTACCCCCATCCCCCCCCCCCCAAAAAAAAAACCACACACATACACACACACACACACCAGGCTGCTTTCTTTCACCACTCACCACTACCACCAGTCTCTCTCCCACTGTCACCCCATACAGACACCCCAGTCACTCCCTTCTCTCAGCAGTCACCCCTCCACATACACACACACCAGGCTGTCTCTCTCTCACCAGTCACCATCCCAACCAGTCTATCTCCCACTTGTCACCTCATACAGTCACCCCAGTCGCATTCCCTCTCACCATGCACCCCCACATATCAGGCTGCCTCTCTCTCACCAGTCACAACCTCAACCAGTCTTCATCCGACCTGTACACGCCATACAGTCACCCCAATCACTCCCCCTCTCACCAGTCACCCCCCATACAGCAGGCTGCTTCTCTCTCACCAGTCACCATCCCAACCAGTCTCTCTCCTACCTGTCACCCCAGTCAACCCAATCTCACCAGTTCCCCACACACACATATACAACAGTCTTCCTCTCTCTCACCAGTCACCTCTCCAACCAGTCTCTCCCACATCTGTCACTCCATACTTTCACCTCAGTCACTTACCCTCTCACTAGTCACACTCAAACCCACCAAGGGAATTAAAAGTATGTATATCCAAAAATGCAAGGGACCCATTCCTAAAATACAAAGGGATTGGCAAATTCAAAATATGCATTTGCATTACATGCTTTTGCTGACTAGAACTTATTTGTTTACTTTTTTTATCAGGCACTTGACTTCTCCCCACAAACTCTACCTTGCAATCTTGGCAACATAAACAAGTAACTAAGGAGACATCCAATGGGAATGCAGAACCATACCGCTAGCTAACAAACATCTCCTCAATTGACACTTTTTAACTTATAGGTAACATTTTCAGTTAGCACGCACAAAGTCCCATTAGTGTGCATTAACAAAAATTACTAATTTTTATGAAATTTCATAATTTTTTCTTTTCTTTCATGGTGCTCCTGAAACAAGACAAAATAGACAATTTTGTTGACATTGTCTATTTTTTTTTAAATGAATGCACATCCCTAATATATACCTATTTCTTTTTTGAAAAAGTAGTGCTGCCAAGCAGTATTGATCCCCTCTAAAACCAGCCCCTACCTTCCAAAGAAATGTGGGCTCAAATCCTTATCCCCCAGACCCACTCTGTATCCCAGAAGTGTCCCCAAGGCAGATATCATGAAGTGAGGCTTTTATTTTCTTCCAATTCTCTGAATCCATGCCACTGAATTTTAAAAGAGATGTGTTCGCCAAAAAACACAGATGCACGCACATCTAGCATATGCGCATATCTGACCTATTTTATAAACCTTGCATTTACGCATACATGAAACAATGTGCGAATATCTCACATCGAGTAAGAAACAGGGCAGAATGGGGGTGGGTCATGGGTGTTCCAAGGCGGGGCGCAAGAAATATTTGCATATGTAATGAATCCGGTTCAATTCTGTGCAAATTTATTTCTGCTATTGATCAGGTGTAAATCTGAATAAAATTATTTATAGCCATATATTAAGTGCTTGAGAGGTCTGGGTAAACTGGGGGGCGTGCAGACTAAAGAGCCAGAGGGTCTAGATATAGACTGGGCAGACTGGTCGACAAACTGCTTAAACTGGTCATTTCCTTCATGTGTGCATGTTATAAAATCTCCTCACTTGTGCATGTAAATGCCAACAATTCCCAGCAGTTAGCATAAATACTTATAATTAGGAGCACGCATGCACATGCAAGGCCTATTTTATTATATGTATGCATACTTTCGCACAGGATATAAGATGTCAGCGCATGTGGCTGCGCGCCCCTAGCCACGTGTCCATGGGCACGGGCATGCTTGTTTTACAGTTACTGTCCTTGTGACAATAGCGATGACAGCTAACAGCACTTAGTATTAATTTATTCACTTAACTCTGGTTAATAGACCCATGATTGGTCTCTTCACTGACAGGTTCATTTTGGTCATGTTGTGATGAGCATATCGTAGTTCTTATTTAATTTCCCCTCAAATGAGCTGGGTTGAAATGCACCTAAAAGTCAATTGGAACACATTTCAAAACTCATCTGATTAAAGTGAACTGAAGACTGTGGTGAATTCCAGGAATCTTGAGGCCCATGATTATCGCTAATTTCAAAACTGGTGTGAAGTTCTATTGTATGAAAAATATCCAAACATAAAGAAAATTAAAGCAATAAAGCTTAGAGTTGCTAGTCTCTATAGTACTGTATATTTCTGATTCACAAGATTTTCCTTGATTTTCTACAGGATCGGTAGTAATATGTGATTCTTGCAATAATCATTGTGATTTTAGCTCCATTCACCAGGACTGAATCCAAGCTATTTAAAAAAAAAAAAAAAGTACTTTTTTCTAAGTCCTCTTCCTCACCTCCCCCACCCCTCACCCTCCTGGACTATCACATACATCTACAAACATGTTCACCTATTGGTATTTACATTTCCCGAGGTTACTCCTTAAGAGCTGCTGCCTAAATAATATTCAGTCATATTGAGATCCTAGTGTGAAGTAGGTAAATGTGCGATACACTCGCCGCTTTCAATCCAATCTTTTTTTTAAAAAGATTATTGAATTATAAATGTATATGAAAGATGCACAAGTGAATAGTAGCCAGGGTGGAAGACTTAATGGTTAGTGCTGCATCTCACAAGTTTCAAACTGGAGCTAACTCAACTCCCCCTTTCTGTGCCTTTGTACATATTAACTCATGTCTTTGGAGACTGGAAATTATATGGACCAATCTGAAAGTGCTAATTTGTCAAACTGCATTGCTATTTCTCTAGAGGGGGATCAGAAAAAAAAAAAAGAAAAAAGAGCTTTAAGGCAAGCTATGGTGGGCTCTTTAACTGCCCTCTACAATTCTTAATCCAAGGGAGAGGTACAATCACAAGAATTTACCATCCAACGTTATATAATCACAATACCATAAAATGGCACATCTAGTAGGATCCTTCTAGCTCCTCATATCTGTAAATCAAGTAAGTACACATAGAATGAACTTGCGATGATAAAATCAATAGAGTTTATCTTGCCCTGAATTCATTCTCACATATGACAGTTAAAGTTAAATATCTGTTAAAACAGCTTAGATCTTCAGGCCTAAGAAGAAAATAATTATATACAACTTTAGCTTGTAGATAAGTCAATCAAAACATGCAAAAAATATATATAAATATATAATTTTTTTTATAAATTTGTGCTTAGTTTTTAAATCAGAATTCTAGGGAGCTATTTTTGGATGCAATATTCCCTGTTCACATAACACACTTGGTAGACCAAACGATCCTTATTTGCTGAAATCTTCTATGATTCTATGTTAAATTTCTCAAATTAGAGATTGGTGAGAAACATGCTATTTTGCTGCAAAGTGTGACTTCTTCTAAATCGACCTTTAAACCTGGCATGAACAGTACTAGTCCTAGAGAGCTTTTTCTGTTAGCAATATCCATTTAAAGGGTTATTTTCAAAGGGACTTCTGCAGGTTAAACAGTGTTTTGCACACAGAAAAGGCCTCTCACAAAATTGCCAGCCCGATATGCCTGTGAATTTCTGCACATATGTTGTGTTTGTGCACAAGTTTGCCCAGGCAGAGAGGGGGTGTTCCTGGAGGCAGAGTTGGTGAAGAATTTGGATTTACATTCATGTTTTTAGATTTTAAAAAAGTATGCATGCAAATCTACCTGAAAAGTTTCTGCAAATTATTTAGCATGTCTAACTTCTATGGGTAGCTTTGGTGGAATGATTTCCAAAGCACACATATGCACCCTAAGTCTCTTTGAAAATTGGTATAACCTATGTGTGTATTTCACAACTTTTTTTATGAGCGATGCCTCAAAGTTACCCTCTTATTGCCAGTGTAAAACAAAGTGAAAATCCCAATCCTTACTTGAAATGACAAAAGCCAATCCAGACAGAAATGTGGATGTTAAAATCCAAAAGCTGTGATCTGGGGGTTTGCAAATGCATAACCAATCATCTGCAATTCCCAAGGTTACCTTTAAGGCTGGGTAAATATACAATGAGAGTTTTTATGTTTGTTTGTTTTGGGGGTTTTTTTTCCAATAAGGCATTTTGCAGCTATCAAGGCCGAATTGTTATGAAAAGGATCTAGACTTGAGAAGATGAAATAAAACTGTGCTCAAATAAATAATTAAAGTGGCAAGCTGGGCTGGCCCTGTGGCCCAGGCTGCAGTGCTATGTGCTACTGTGCAAGGGATCCATCTTCAGATCCTTAGTCTGTGGTAGCCAGTTAGACCTGAGTGCACCATGGAGGCGGTGCACTCAAGTTCAAGGCAACCGTATTTCCATGGCGGCCCCTGATGGCCAATGAGTGGTAGTGCATGCATGCTTAGGTGCCCCTCAGGCCTGTGAGGGTTCCCTGTGCTTCCTGGGCATACTGCCTGGGAGGTAGGGGGAGCAAGCGAGACTGCAGGTCTTTTAAAAGTGCTGTTTAATCATCTTTTTAACTAGTATGCAGGTGTATATCGATTAAGATTAAGTATTAATGCCTTTCAGTTCCATTATCTTCAATGAATAACTGTGTTAAAACTCAGACAGCATACATATGAACTTGCATGGTTAGTTTTACCTTCACAGCTCAGAGCTGAGCACTGCGTATGTAGCTTTCTGGGACAGGAGAATCCAGTTACTGAAGATTTACATATCGAGTTGTGCCCCTCAATTCACACTTCCATTTTACCTTGCTAGCCTTTCAATCCATGGTAGCATTAATGATTTACAGCCTAAAAATATATGAGCCCATGCCTAAGAAACCAGGACCCATAAATCTAATAACTCTGCACCTTTCTAGCACTACCCATCTTTCTGCCAAAAATACCTTTAATAAAATGCCCCGTAAATGTGTTATCTTCTGAAATTGTGCCCCATGGCTCCCCTTTGAGGTCTTGCTGTCAGCCACAGACATTTTGCTGAAGGGCTGTTACTAGATATGTAATTGAAGCTTAAGTGTAGCGAATGGAAGATGATAGTGGCTGGGAATGTCAGTGAAAGGTATTTTAGGAAGAAAGAGGCAATAACGCTACAGGAAAAGAGAGCAACAGAAGACCCCCATAGTCTCCAACCTGCTGAGGATTCAGACATCCGTCCTCAAACCAAAAATTACAAAGCTACAGACTGAGTCCCTTTACTGTAGCCAGTGCCTGCTTTATAAAATTATCTAAGGCCATGTCACAGTTTGATAGCTCTGGAAGAAATAGAATAACCCAAGAGCTCACTAACTACAGCTTTCCTTTTTCTTGCACATCGCATGTTGTGCGTGACTTAGAATCAGCGCACCTTCAAAGGTGTGACTGAATGAACTGCTGAGCCCTCATTGATCCTTTGAAATCAGCACAGCTGGAAACGACTGTGCTCAGGAAAGTGTCCTTTTGACAAGAGAAAACAATTTTTGTGGCCGCACTCAGGTCTGGAATAGAAAAAGAAAATGTATGCAATTGGAATAAAAAATATGTTACTTTCCACAAGCAGGCTTCTTTTGGTTCACATGCCCAGTCAGTCCGCACTTTCAATAGCCACTGGATGTTCACATTCTCCACTAGTATTTTCACACCTACCTGTTTCACATGGTAATGCTGATTGTAATACTCATGGATAGGTCCCCCTGCTGGAGGTACGTAAAATGACAGAGGGTCTGATGCCTGCTTGGGAGCTGAGCACCAGTCTCTCTCTATGTGGATTCAAACCAGAGGGAGAAGTAAATCCCTGCGCGCCAGCGGGCCGCTGGCACGCCTAGACGCAACCCAGGGGCGGTTCCGGAGGGTGCGGCCACGCCCCCGGACCGCCCCGGGCCGAAACCACGCCCCCGGGCCCGCCCCCCAAACGCCGCGTCCCGCCCCGAAAACGGCGTGCCGCTCGGCCCCGCCCCCGACACGCCCCCCTCGGAAAACCCCGGGACTTACGCGAGTCCCGGGGCTCTGCGCGCGCCGGTAGGCCTATTGAACATAGGCGCACCGGCGCGCAGGGCTCTTAAAATCTGCCCCATACTTTTTAAGCAAAACTCTACTCATACAAAAATCAGATGCCAGTAAGCCTATAGACTTTGTATCAGTGACAATTTTGAAAGCCAAAGGACATGCAAAGCCTGCAGCTTTGTCCTAGTTCGGACAGTTTGAAAATTGAAGAGGAGCCATAGTAATGAAGATTTTTAACTACCCCATAGCTTAAGTTATCTGGCTAAGTTTAAAAATGCCTCAGAGCAGCTTTAAAATGATCCAGATATGTTTACTTAGATAACTTGAACCTTAACCAGCTATATTTGGCATGTAGCTGGTTAATAAAAATAGTACAATTAAAACAAAGCCGGCAATCTCCAACCTCCTATGCTCCAAAATGTTTAACGATATTGGGGCTACTGCCCAATGCCCCAACCAACCCCTAACCTTCCGATGTAATTACAAAATACGAAGCAGGCAGTAGTGGCTCAAGGTTCCTCCTCCCCCCATAGTATTTACAGTAAATTCCAGGCAGGATTGGGACCTCCCTCCTCCCCCACAAACTATCAACCCCTATAACCACCCTCTGGACACTTCCCAGCTCCCCACCAAGGTCAGCCAGAGAAGCAGAAGCATACAGCTCCAACTGACCTTGGGAGTTCTTGGAGCTTGGAAGGGCATTGATGGGGCTTGTTAGTTTGTTGGCAAGATAGGGTGGGGGGAAGAGGTGGCGAGGAGCCTACTTGGAATTTAGATATCTTGAGAGGGGGTGAGGTGGCAGGGTCCCAGGCTGCCATGGCCCACTCCATGTTTTTAATTAAAGTGCGAGGTTGAGGGCTTGTGGGGGAGGGGGGGATTAGGCACTATACTCGGCATTACTGAACTTGAGGTGTCACACTGCCTTGCAGCTCTTTGGTCATCATCATCATCATCATCATTATTATTATTATTATTGGTTTTTTATTATTATTAATATTATTATGATTATTTCACCAACTAAATGCTGAATATAGCCAGTTAAGTTTCAAGTTATCCAGGTAACCATACACTAATATCTTTAAACCTAACTGACTATACTCACAATATACAGGAGCTGATTAGGTTTAAAGTTATCCGGGTAAAATTACTCAGATAACTTTGGGTGAGTACATTCAGTGGGAGCTGAATATTTTGCGAAAGTTCTCCTGATAACTTTGCCTGGGTAACTTAGCCGCTGGTCAGCTTACTGAATATGGACCTCCCTATTTTCACTGAGTCCTGGGTCCTTCCCTGTCACCCTTCCCCTCATTGTGTTCTCTTTCTCTCTCTTACTTGCCTACTTCCTGTGCCTCCTTCCAGTCACTCTCCCCCTTCCTTGTACCCCCTTTGTCTCTCTTTCCTGCCCTACCATTTCACTCAGTGTACCTCACCATCTCCCTCCATGATCCCTTCTCTATTCCATGGCTTCTTGCTTCTCCTCATTTCCATTGTGTCCCAGGTCCACTTAAAAAAAAGAAAATCTACCGCTGCTGTGGTTACTTAACATCTACCACAGCTGAATGGGTGAAATTCAGTTGGTGGTATTAGCACAAACACAGCAACCTCTGGCAGCAGGGCATGATGCCAAAAAAAGAAGCTTTATTTCTCCCTATGTTTTTCTGCCTCCTCTTGGGCCCTATCTCTGTTTCTGTGGGAGAAGAGAGGCCGAAGGAGGAGAAGATATCAACGCATGTGGACACAAAGGAAGAGGACACTACACACGTCAGGTGGCCCAAGTGCAAAAAACAAGAGGTATCGGTCTGCATGGCTGCGTGTGGAGCTCATTGCAGCAGCCACGTGGCCCGAATGAAAGTGAAAACCACAAGGAGGCATAGGCAGGGTACTACACAGGATGTGGTGGCTGAATTGGGCCACATAGGCTGAAGGAGAGCATTAACCTCAAAGTTAGGAGAGGTGAAAAGAGAATATTCTGAGGATGGGTTAGAAAAGTGGGGAGAATGCAGGGATGAGGTTGAGAAAGGGGGGGCGGGAATGCTAGGGACGGGGGAGAGTGCTAGGATGATAGAATGCTGGGGTTCAGGGAGGAAGGAGAGAATACTGGGGTGCAAGAGGAAAGGAAGAGTGCTTGGTGGCAAGCCGGTGGGTGGGGGAGGGGTGACAGTGTAACACTCTGTGAAAGAAAGGGAGAGAACGTGAGTGTGAGTGATTGGAGGAGAGAAAGAACGAGTGCCCTGCCCCACCCCATTAAAGCATTTCAATTTGTGTGGAGGGAGAAAATGTGCATTCTCAGCCCTTCCAATCTGACCTCCAACCCCCTTCCCCCTCCTCGTAAAATAAGCAAACTCTGTCTATTCAATTCAAACTAAGCAAACTCTGTCTGGCAATTCAAATTCATTTATTCAGTCACAGCTGGAGCAGAGATACCACACACTCCTAGTTTTACTTTTATTTAAAGGCTTCATGTAGATACCCCAGAAAAGCCAGGAACTCTCCCAGAGATGTGGAGGCAGGGGTAGATACTCCAGGTCAAATCCAGAGATTTTCCATTTTTTTATTAACCTTTCTCTTAGTTTTCAACATCCATATTTACATTCATTGCTCATACAGAAGGCAAAACAACAATAATGTGAGAAAACTGAGACATCAGAGCATATATATATATATATATATATATATGCAGAGAGAAGAAAAAACCCTTAATTTTGCTGAAGTGCCATGTGTTAAGTCCAGAAAGAAAGTGGAAACAAGAAATGAAATAAAATATTTTAAAAAACAACAACACGTCCTTAGTTAAAGAAGCTAGGGTGGCAAGACGCAAAAGCCATACACAGAAAAACTAAGGAAAGAAAATAAAACTTTCACTTCCTCATAGTCCCTTTATACTCAGAAAGCTAATCTCACACAAAGAATGTAGCTTGGGCGAGGCCTGCTGTGACTTTTTAAGAAGAAAGTCAGAAAGCTGTTGGGGATCTCAAAAGATATATTCTGAACCGTTATAGATGATCTCACATTTGGCAGGATATTTAAACAAATAAAAATAAAAACAGCTCAGATTTTCCTAACCTGAGAATACAAAGCTAGAACCCTCTTCATCTTTAACCGGGTTAGACGCAAGACATCAGGATGCAATCTTGCATTTCAATTCAGAAAAATAGTAGTTAAACTATGAACAAAAAAACACAGCATTGTCTTTATCCAGTTCTAGGAAAATAGTAATCGTTAAGAGTCGCTTCTAAATCTGTGATAAAGAAGGCACTTTTTCTATTTGAGAAGAATTTTGTAATAGAAGATAACAGGCTTTCGCAGTGGGGTGTGATCGCTCCTTTGGGATCCTGCCAGGTATTTGGACCTGGAATGGGCCCAGTTGGAAACAGGATACTAGGCTTGATGGACCTTTGCTCTGACACTGTATGGCAAGTCTTAGATGGTAACTTTAAAACCATCACGCATGCACCAATATATGAGGGTATGCACGTGTGAGCGCACAAATGCAAGAATTTTAAATCATCCATGCAAGTGCACCTACTATTTAAAATACACCTAGCGCATATGTGTCCTAATTTTAAGCGGTTACACAAGCAAACATGAATTGTGTATCTTCCTTAGGAATTTGTTTGCTTTAACGCATGAGGCTAAGCAGATTTTAAAACATGCGCGTGTGAAGGAAATAGGCAGTTTGATCAATTAGTCCACCAGTTTTCCCAGTCTATCTCTAGGTCATCCAGACCCTTCTGATTCTTCAGCCTGCACTTCCCCCAGTTTACCCAGACCATTCACCCAGTCATTTTAGGTCTAAAATGAGTTTTCTTCAGACTTACAGCTCATCAAGAGCAGATGTAAATAAGTGTGAATAACACCCCAATGGGCACAGAGGGCACGAGATTTAAAATCTATATTTACGTGTGTAAATGTTGGCCCTGTCCTGGGACGCCCCTGACACACCCCAATTCCATCCCTTTTCCATGCATTGCGTTGCTCGTGCATGGGCAAATATGCGCATAATTGGGCCATTTTAAAATACGAGTTGCTCGCGTTCGGTACAGATACTCGCAAATATGGGTCTTTTAACACGTGCAACTCTTTGCAAACAGTTAATAATGCCAATGCTGAAATAGCCTGCACTCTAGGAAATGTTATTGCTCTCATATTTGAGTCTGGTTTTAAATTTTAGATGTAATTAATCGCCTTTCCAAACCTGAGCTCAAGGCGAGTTACATTCAGGCATTCTGCACACTTTCTAGTTTTCTTTTATTAACGAAATTAACCATGGCCATTGCAGGCTTAAACATCTTGCAGATCCCCAGCTTGCTGTTCCTTTAACTTAAGTTTCCAAATTTCCCACATTCTCTTTAAGGAGGATAGCATCTGGAACACGAAGCCTTCTTCAAGTCCAGGGTACCATTCCACAAGGTTTTCAATATCATTTGAGTAAAAGATATACTTACCTTGAGTCCATCACTATTGTAGCCCCACCGAAAGGTGTAGCCTATGATGCGATGGATTCCCCCTCTGTGAATAGACGTATGAAGGGAACTGTTTCTGTGAGCCAACAAACACACTGAAGTAAAACACCGCTTTTACTGTCTTTATTTATTTATTTGTTTGTTTTTTTATATACCGACATTCAATATGGCATATCACATCGGTTTACAGATAAACTCGTGGAATAATATGACAACGGTGTCTTATTATTATTACATAGTAACAGGGAACCTTAATTAACAATTTGGAACTTATGTTTGACATACATTGAACAGTGTAGCTTAATTAACAGATTGGAACTTATGCTTGCTATATATTAGAACAGAGTAATTTAATTTACAAATTGGAGGTTCTTTGAGTTACATAGGGTGGTTGGGAGGAGTGGCTTGAGGAGGTTGTGGGGCTTGGATAGAAGGGGGGGAAGGGAAGGGTGGGTACGAGGTGATCAGGTAGTGTCATTAGGGCGCATTTTTTAAGATGGCACCGGCCGTCCATTGCTCCTACCATGTGACGGGGCCAGCCAATGGCACCGATAGCCCCTGTCACATAGTAAGGGCAAAGGGCCACCGGCGCCATTTTGTTTACTGGCAACCGATGGCCCGAGAGTGGGAGATTGCTCCCAGGACCCCCGCTGGACCACCAGGTAACTTAGGAAGGTTTTTTTTTTGGGGGGGGGGGGCGTGAGGGTGGAGGATTGTAAATAATTAGATTTAAAGGGTCGGGGTGGGTTAGGTTTTTTTTTCGGCTCGGGACAGCTGAAAAAGAAAAACATCCTGACTGCGGAAAACGGAATTTCCCGCGGGTCCACGATACTGAAACCGGAACCGATTCCAGCACCTGATTCACATCTCTAGCATAAAAGGGTAAAACATATATACAAGTGCAAACATCCATTTACAATATGAACCAGTTTTACAGTAATATTCTCCTCTTAAAATAATAAACTATGAGTAATTTATATATTTTTATTTACTGGTACCAAGGCCTGGTATACCTTTAAATTATCACCCTCTAGGATCTATCACTACACTATTCACTGGGCCCAGTAATACACATGCATTAACAAATATAATTGGTCATTTTAAAAGGTTTATCGCGTGTGAAAAGCCTCTATCGCACGCAAAAAGGCCCTTTTCGCGTGCAATAGCATGATTGGGGCGAAGTCGGGGTGGCGAGGGGAGGAGTCGGGGTGGCAAGGGGGCAGACCTGGTGGTGTGTTCGCTGGCGGCAATAAGGTTAGTAATGTTATCGTCACCAGTAGCGTGCCGAATAGCACCAACTTTCACGGTAGCGCTATTTGGTGCGAAAGCCAGCAGCGAAAACACCGCGGTGCTGCGAAGGCTGCCGGCTTTTGCAGGCCCGCCCCCCGTTTTCGCAGGATTCATCATTCTGTGATAGAATGATGAACCCAGGCCATAATTGGCCCCTGGTCCTCTACAGGTGCATGCTGTGGTGCTTAACGTTTCTTGACCTACAGGGATTATTAGCCATGTGATACGCCCTTGGCCTTCTGAGGGTGACAGATAATAGTGGCACACAATGCAGATTCAAGAGGGATAAGCAAAGAGATGGATTAAAGGGTTAACGTTTAAACAACACATTACTTAGGTTTAATTGTAATCCACAAGTTTGCATGTGAGGCAGACGAATAACTGTCTTTAAGGTGATAATTGTCACTGTAGTGAAAATTTGCAACTCAGAAATCAGCACAGAAACTAATGCCCTATGGCTCTTTCCATGGGTCTGAGAAAAAGGTACTCATACTCCCAAGGACTACTGGGCAGTGTTACAATCTTCACTCCAGGGGCCTTTATCCTACACAAACTGTATCTGCTGCAAGAAACTCTCCTGTCACAAAACTGCAACAGTCCAACAGCAGCTCTGGCAAACACAGCAGAAACACTGCATCTCATCCCAAGCTGCCTATTTATCTTTCACTGCCCAGTCTAAATAGGATCTGCACTGTGAAAATCCCTGCAGGAGCCAGCAGATCTACTTGAGCTGGGTCAGAGTCAGCAGGTCATAAGAACATAAGAAATTGCCATGCTGGGTCAGACCAAGGGTCCATCAAGCCCAGCATCCTGTTTCCAACAGAGGCCAAACCAGGCCACAAGCACCTGGCAATTACCCAAACTCTTAAGAAGATCCCATGCTACTGATGCAATTAATAGCAGTGGCTATTCCCTAAGGGGCGGATTTTAAAACCCCTGCGCCGGCGGCCTATTTTGCATAGGCCGCCGGCGCGCGTAAAGCCCCGGGATGTGCGTAAGTCCCGGGGCTTTCGAAACGGGGAGGGAGGGGGCGTGTCCGGGGGCGTTCCCGAAACGATGCGGTGTTTCGGGGGCGTGCCGTGGCGTTTCAGGGGCGGGCCCGGGGGCGTGGCGCCGGCCCGGGGGCGTGGCCGAGGCCTCCGGACCACGCCCCCGGGACCGGAGGACGGAGCGGGGCTGCCAGCGACGCGCGCAAAGTTAAGGGGGGGGTTTAGATAGGGCCGGGGGGGTGGGTTAGGTAGGGGAAGGGAGGGGAAGGTGGGGGGAGGGCGAAGAAAAGTTCCCTCTGAGGGAACAGGCAGGCCGCGCTGGGCTCGGCGCGCGCAGGTTGCACAAATGTGCACCCCCTTGTGCGCGCCGACCCCGGATTTTATAAGATACGTGCGGCTACACGCGTATCTTATAAAATCTGGTGTACTTTTGTTCGCGCCAGTGGCGCGAACAAAAGTACCGGCACGCGTATTGTTTTAAAATCCGCCCCTAAGTAAACTTGATTAATAGCCATTAATGGACTTCTCCTCCAAGAACTTATCCAAACCTTTTTAAACCCAGCTACACTATCTGCACTAACCACATCCTCTGGCAACAAATTCCAGAGCTTTATTGTGCGTTGAGTGAAAAAGAATTTTCTCTGATTAGTCTTAAATGTGCTACTTGCTAACTTCATGGAATGCCCCCTAGTCCTTCTATTATTCGAAAGTGTAAATAACCAATTCACATCTACTCTTTCAAGACCTCTCATGATCTTAAAGACCTCTATCATATCCCCCCTCAGCTGTCTCTTCTCCAAGCTGAACAGCCCTAACCTCTTCAGCCTTTCCTCATAGGGGAGCTGTTCCACCCCCTTTATCATTTTGGTCTGTTGCTTCTTTCTGTCTCTCTCCAACTGCTCTTCTCATAAAGCCTGAGAGGAATTGAATCTCCTCCTTCTGTACTCATCTGCTCTTAGAATCATGTGTTATGAAGCACAGCGCAGTCACAAGATTCAATGACAGGTTGCGGCAGCCATGTTGCAGAGGTCTGCCGAGCTCTCTGAAATATTAAATCATTGGCAGCCATGCTGATGAGGTCTGCAGAAGGTTCAGCAGCGGTAAATCAATAGTGTCCTGGCTGAACAAAGAGCAAGGTAGGAAGGCGCTGGACACGGCTCCTCAGTCTTCACCAAGGTTGTCACTAGAGAATCGCCATCCAAAACTCATGGAAAGGTGGAAGGAATCACAGAAACCCAGCCTGCAGAGATTTTCTGGCTCCTAAAGGGACCAAAGAATGTTTAGATGCCCCATGATCTGCCAGCGGCATTTCTTCATAACTGCTGTCAGTGTGTGAGATCTTAGTAGAGGGGTGGGAGGGAACTGAGGAGTCAGAATAAGATGAAGCCATTGAAGGAAATCCTGGCTGCCGCAGGATTTTTAGGAAACTTCATTTTTTATTTTTATTCTTCTTTATTTTGCCCGTGAATTTATCGGGGTTTATTATGACAGGAATAAAAACAGGAGAAAATCAATTAAAAAAAAAAAAAAGACGACTCGTTATTTTTCTGGGTAAACATCAGAGTTTATTTTGGTGGACAGAAGCCAGGACAATAAAAAGATTATTAAGCAGATTCTCCCACCCACCCACTTTGCGGCATCCTCATCTCTAATGTCATCTCCTGCTTAGCATGTCCTCACTAAGAATCCCCCTCTTACTCCCCCACCCCCAGCACTGCAACAGTATTTATCCTTACTGACTGTGGCTACAGGCGTCTTTCTCCTTGGGCAGCATGCTTGCTGACGTTCCTGTGCTCTGCAAGCACTACACTTCTGCTTTTGTGTAGAGCCAGGGAGCCTGCCGGAAAGTGCTTCTAGTGAACAGAGCCTGCTTCCCATGCATTGGAAGCACTGGACAGAAGACACTTTGGCAGCTTAGGGGATGAGGACATAGGACTTGAAATATGGCATGGGCAGCAGAGGAGGGTGAGCGCTTTCATTGGTGGGGAGGGTGGGACTGGAAGCACTGCATGTGCTTTGGTCCACCCTGGTTTCCAGCAGTGGGTGGAAGACTTGAGACACTGCCTCTGAAGATCTGGAGCAATTTTTTAAAATGCCTAAAATGAGGGCGAATATTGGTTTAAACCAACTGTCACCATTGGAAAGCTGCCAGAATTTATGGGTGAAAATCGGTTGAAACTGAAAACGAAGGACCCTAAGGATTTTGCATGTCAGAGGTAAAAACATCAGGAAATGTCCAAGTTAACCTTTATTTGCGAGGAGACGTATATTTGTATGTGTGCCCGACTCAGGCCGAGTTTCGCCCCAAGAATCCTGGTTCTTGTTATTAAAGAGTGCAGACTTTATTGCATTATCGCCATAATTGTACCAAAAGAGTGTGTGAATTTTGACGCACTAAAGTTAAGCAAATTTTCTGGCTCAATTATTTTTCATCTATACAGCCCCTGAGGCAGCCCCTGCTGGGGCGAAACTCGGCCTGAGTCGGGCACACATACAAATATATGTCTCCTCGCAAATAAAGGTTAACTTGGACATTTCCTGGTGTCTAATCTACATTATTGCCTAAACGGCCTTCTTAGACAACCTACCCTCTTGTTTTAGAGGTAGAAACATCTGCAGGCTCAGTAAAACGGAAAAATCTGTTCATCGAAGCAGTAGGATATGCCTGGGGATATACCTTTTCGTGTTTTGGCATATCCTCTGCAAAGTCTGTGGAATGAAAAATCTCCAAGAAAATTTCAAAAGAATCTGAGGAAATCCAGCATAGGTCTATGCTGCCTCCATGCAGCTGCCACAGACATCTCGTTTCCCCTGGAGGTAGGAAGAGCTACCATTTTTGACTGTAACTTTTAAAATAATTGTTAAAAAAATGGAAAAAATAAAAATTGTATGATCTCAAAAAGAAGGTAAGAATAACACAGGTAAGAACGTCTGGCAAACTGAAAAAGGCAGGAAAAAAAATCAGAACGGCCAGCACGCAGGTGGAATAAAAGATAGCTAAAGAAGTAAAGCAAGACGCCAACCTTTTTTTTCAGGGATGTCAGTGAAAGGAGAAAGGCCAGAGGTAGAATTGTAAGACTGAATGAGACAATGGGGAAAAGAGAAAAGCTAAACAAATACTTCTGTTTGATACTCACTGAGAAGCGTTGCTGGTTATTGGCAAGTGTACACATGACTACATTTGCAGAAGAGAGCTCAGGGAGGAAGAGCCGGTTCATTTAATATCTGGAGATGGGAGAGGCTCCTCACGAAGAAGGGCAGCTGAGGTCCATGTTCATGAAAATGCCAACGGAGAGGCGCTTCAGAACTGCAGGCTGGTTCTTATTACCTCAGTGGTGGGAAAATTAAAGGAAGCTTTACTGAAGGTACACATACAGGCCGATACAGTAAAGTGCGCTCTTAGCCCGCGTTTGGCCGCATGTTTTCGACATGCTATTTTTACCCCTTATACAGTAAGGGGTAATAGCGCGTCGAAAACGCGCGGCCAACCCCCCCGAAACTAATAGCGCCCGCAACATGCAAATGCATGTTGATGGTCCTATTGGTTATTCCCACGCGATACGGAAAGTAAAATGTGCAGCCAAGCCGCACATTTTACTTTCAGAAATTAACGCCTGCCCAAAGGCTGGCGTTAATTTCAGCCGGCACCGGGAATGTGTACAGAAAAGCAGTAAAAACTGCTTTTCTGTATACCCTCTGACTTAATATCATGGCGATATTAAGTCGGAGGCCCCAAAAGTAAAACAAAATATAAAAATTAAAAAAAAAAGATTAAAAATCTGCTCGTGGCCCGTGGGTCGGAAGACGGACGCTCAATTTTCCCGGCGTCCGTTTTCCGTACCCATAGCTGTCAGCTGGTTCGAGAACTGACGCCGGTAAAATAGAGCATCGGCTGACAGCCGCCGCTTCTGTCAAAAAGGAGGTGCTAGGGACGCGCTAGTGTCCCTAGCACCTCCTTATTAGCGCTGGCCCTCATTTGCATGTTGTTCCCTCCTGAATCGTGCGTCGGAAGAGCGGGCGCTCGCCGGCTATCCCGTGACTTTTACTGAATCAGCCCGATAGTGAACTATCTACAGTCTGGTGGGTTGAAGGATTTTGAGGCAGCATTTCTCAGCCCCATTGACGAGTGATCCATACACACACATACAGCCCTGGAGCAACCAACACCTCCTTCCCACCCAACTCACATACTCAACTGCTCTGGAGTGACAGAGTCTTCCTCCCCAAGCAACTCACACATACATACACCCCTGGAGCAACCAACACTCACCACCCCCTGCAACTCAAACAGATCCACATACACACACACACACACTCCTCTGAAGCAACTGACAATCCTCCCATTCTCTGACTCTCTCTCACATCTCCTTTCCCCCTTCCTGACCAACTTCCTGAGCAATTCACCCTCGATTGATACCTGACCCCTCTCCCCTGGAGCAACACATTCCTCACCCACTCATCCCCCATAGAAAATAAGACCCTCTCCAGCAGCAACTCACTGCAGCCTTAACGGCTCTTTCCCCACTTCCAGTCTCTCTCTCCTTCTCTGTGCCCCCCCCCCAGGCAGAGCCACAACAATTTTCTGGCTAGTAGAGAAAGCTGGTAGGGGTGGCAGCGTCTTCGCTCAAAGATCTGGATACCGGCAGTTCTGCTGGGTATGCAGAACTCGGGGCAAGCAGCAGAGATGTTTTCTAGAAGGCCCAGCCCTGTACTGCATTACACCATACACCTCACTGGCTTAGGGGGGAAATACCTGCATTGTCCAGGAGACCGACTGCTTTTCAGCATTCTTTGGCCTGGTCCTATAGAACCCATCAGCCTTGCGGAGGTCACTGTCCTCATGGTCACCAACTAATTTCAAGCAGTCAGCAGCAGAGCACATGTAACTGAAGAGAGAGGAAAATCGCCAGGCTCCCTGGCTTCAAGCCTGCCCCACTGCTCACCCCACCTTAGTCAATGGGCGGGGGTTTGGCCTGCCCCAGTGAGAGCGAGGGAGATGACCACCAAACCAGGAGTCCCCATTTGATTGGGCAGACTTGATAGGTTTGGGGAGTGGTGTTCACTGTTATAAGGTGACAAAAGAAATTGATTTCCCTGCTGAGAAGTAAGGAGAAACTTGCTAATTCAGCCCAGCCAGCCATTTCAGAGGTTACCTTCAAAAAATGCAGAATGATTATTTTTAATTTATAAATTTAGGTATTTTTGATTATTTCTTTTTTGCAGTCTATCCCCAAAATCACAGATGGCACATTCATCAGATATTGTGATATGATTTCTGAAACATGTTTGTAATGTATACACACACACACACACACGATGAACCAAAATTAATATTTAAAAACAAGATGTCTAATTATGTGTTTTTATTGGATTGTCCTGGAAGGGTTGATGGTAGGGACATAATGGTTGTTGAAGTTAGTTTTCAAATATCAGGAGGGCCTAGGGGCTGGACAGTTAATTGAGGAGTGGGGCTACAAGGTTGTAGGTGCACCTAGGGTGCCTAATACACTTGGCCTGGCCACTTCCCATAGCACAAGGCCCTTAATGTTACCACTGTGCCCATGCCTTGGCCCCATGGTGACACTGCACTTTGAATTCTGTGTACATTTCTGGTTGCCGCATCTCAAAAAAGATATAGTTGTGATGGAGAAGGTACAGAGAAGGACAACCAAAATGATAAAGGGGATGGAACAGCTCCCCTATGAGGAAAGGTTGAAGAGGTTAGGGCTGTTCAGCTTAGAGAAGAGATGGCTGAGGGGGGATATGATAGAAGTCTTTAAGATCATGAGAGGTCTTGAAAGAGTAGATGTGAATCGGTTATTTACACTTTCGAATAATAGAAGGACTAGGGGGCACTCCATGAAGTTAGCAAGTAGCACATTTAAGACTAATCGGAGAAAATTCTTTTTCACTCAATGTACAATAAAGCTCTGGAATTTGTTGCCAGAGGATGTGGTTAGTGCAGTCAGTGTAGCTGGGTTCAAAAACGTTTTGGATAAGTTCTTGGAGGAGAAGTCCATTAACAGCTATTAATCAAGTTTACTTAGGGAATAGCCACTGCTATTAATTGCATCAGTAGCATGGGATCTTCTTAGTGTTTGGGTACTTGCCAGGTTCTTGTGGCCTGGTTTGGCCTCTGTTGGAAACAGGATGCTGGGCTTGATGGACCCTTGGTCTGACCCAGCATGGCAATTTCTTATGTTCTTATGGAATAATATTATAGTTAGGATTAATTGTATAACTGTTATTAATTATTTTACTATTCTTTAAAATAGAAAAAGAGATAGATGCCCCATGCCATATTTGCATAGGCCCGATGAAGGCAGAGATGTACTTACATTAGCCCACATTGGCTGGAAGAAAGCAGAGGCATTCACCCACACATGCCGGGAAGAGGAGGTGGCATGTGTGTGCCCTCCCATCAGCTGAGGCAGAGGATGAAAGCTGCAGCAGTGGGCCAGCAGCACTAGGTAAATGGGATGGGAGGGAAGGAGGAGAGTGTTAGGGTCGGGGAGGAGAGGCAGGGTGGTCGTCAATATGGAAATAATAAAAAAGGGCCCATCCACAAAACTTTGCCCAGGGCCCCTTAAGTAGTTAAAGCAGCCCTAAACCCTCTAGTAACGCATTCTGATAACAAAAATAGGAAATGCAAATACCTTAAGGTACGGAGAGGTAAAATCTAAAATGGATGGCCAGTCTAAAGTCTCCCTAAGCCACAGTTCTGTCGCATGTTAGTAAATGGGAAAAGTATAACAAGCTGGGGTCTGCAGGCAGCAACAATAGGAATTAACTAGCAGCTAAGGGGGTCATTTATCAAAGTGCTATAAGGCATTTTCACATGCGAAAGCACCATAACGCATGGTGCGATGCAAATTAGGAAAAGGGGAGGAGTTTGGGGTGGGGTTTCTGGCCAAGTGGGCTGGCTTCGCATTTGCGAAGCCATATCGCACAGTTTTAACTACAGCTTTTTCATTTGCGTTAAGCCATGCGATACGGCTTTATTGCAATTTGTGATGTTTTCGCAAATAGCGTTTTCAGCATTTTAAGCTGCTAGGAGAGAGAGAAAGAGAGAGAGAGAGAAAGAGAGTTACCCCGGTAGAGAGTCCATCAAGCTAGGTTGAGAGAACATTGCACAAATCTCATCTTTGGGTGAGTTCCTTCACTCCGAAGGTCATCAAATCTTCACAAGAGTGCACTGTTCTGTTCGTACTTCGTACTCTGAATGTCAAAGTGGCCCCTAACCCCTACACTAATACCTAAACCTCACTTCGAGTAGCTAGGTGGGCCCCATATAAAGGTATAAATACCTACCTAGTTTGAGGGCCTTATAGTTAGTCTCAGTCTCAGTCTCTCTCTCTCTCAGTGGTTCTAGGTAGGAATTACAACAATTCTGGCACTGTTAAGGTAGCACACTTTGCAATAAACAGCCTATTACCGTAAAACACACCCCTTTTCCTATCGCATGCAATATTTAGTGCATTTTGATAAATCCAGGCCTAAGTTTGGTTTGGCAGGGTACAAATAAGAGTGATTTAATTGTTTTATTTATTAATTACTTTTATATTCTGCTGCATCAAACTAATGCTTTGTGTGGTTTAAAGTATAAATTGGTACATGTGAACAGAATATTCAGTGCAGTATGGTTGCACCACCCAAGTCAGCATAGGAGGTTGTTATCAGTTAGTTTGAGAGCTGCGTAGGTCCATATAGGTAATAATAGTATAGTGTGGCTCCATATACATAAAATAGTATAATATAGGTCTATATAAGTAATAGGTAACAACAGTATAGTGCAAACTAGTACACAGACCATTAATTTCTACTAGTTTAGGCATGTGAGAGGGGATGAGTCTGAGGCTAATTGTACTGCTTTAATAAAAGGCTGTAATCCTTCAGTTAACTGCATGTTAAACTCAATTGCAATAATGCAACTTAAAAACATACATAAAAGCATGCTTCCAGCATACTTTGATAAATAAGTCCCTCAATGAGGTTTTTATATGACAAAAAATAATTATTATTTATAATGGCAACAGGGCACTCCCTGCCCTCTGTTCTATAATTAAAAATGGCACTCAGTTTGTGATTTCCTACCTAACAACAAATGAAGGTGTTCATAATTACATTACAGAGCCTACACTGTCGTCACTCACACCTTAATTAACAGTTGTGTAATGAGTCATGCTCCACAGTAGAATGAAAACCTCTTGCTATTTTTTAACAATCCTATTACCAGAAGTCACACCTCAATTTTGCATGATGTGCATATAATTTAGATATTCAGCTTACACAAATAAACATGGAAGCTTACCCATTTCTTTAGAATAAGACAGGTCAATTCAATTTACTTGCCTAGAAATAGTAACATAGTAAATGACTGCAGAAAACCAACTCAAAATGGCCTATCCAATCTGCCCAGCAAGCTTGTTAAGGTGGTGACAGTTCACTGCCACACTTTTCAGGCCATCCCCGTACTTTTGGTTTAGGGCTGTAACTTCCACTCCATGAAAGTTACCCTTGGAAGAACAATTCATTATTTCAATGTGGTTTAGGGTTGAATTACTGCTCCATGCAGGCTATCCAAGTGGCTTCTTTCTATTGTCTTGCTAACAAGGAGTCCTCTGTGTTTAACCCCTCTGTTTTTTAAATTCTGTGACTCTCTTTGTCTCCACCACTTCCTCTGGAAAGGCACTGCATGTACCAAGCACCTTTTCCATGAAAAAATATTTTCTTATATTGTTCCCAAATCTACCTTCTTCTAGCTTCTTGCTGTGACCCCTCGTTCTATAATTTTCCTTCCATTTGAAAAAGAAAAGGTATGTGTACCTGCAGGGCGGATTGGCCTATCGGGGGATCGGGCATCCCCCGGTGGGCCGGTCGCTCCAGTCACGTGGTCTCCCGTGTGCGGCCATGACGGAGCCGCACTCGGCAGACCACGTGATACGTCCTGGGCCAGCCTGTGCGGCGAATCCCCGGGCCGGTCTTCCTCGGGAATCCGCCGCTGTGTACCTGTCTTGTTTATGCTAACTGTTGATTGCATTGTTCAAAGAAACTATTTCTGTCATTGGTGATCTCATTTTATTTTACTTCCTCCAAATGTTATTTCAAATTAATGAGCAAATCCTGATTCTCATGCCTCCCTCATCTGCTCATGGTCTGTTGTAAATGTATGGCTATTTTATGAAGAACACGGGTTCCTTCTCACCTTGCCATAGTTCTCAATTCATCCAAATTCAAGACCTAGAAAAGTTTATGAAAAACTGCAAACACCTTACTACATTTGAAAGTTTACGTAAGTCCCCCATACTGATTTGCATAATTTATTATCAACTCAGTTTCAGCATATGCATGAACCTCATTAACCTTTCATGTATACACAGAGTTCCTAATCTGGCATCACCAACGTCTGAAACTAGGCAGACCCTGAGCTTCCTATTACCATAATGTCAAGTGGAACCAAGGACAAGAAACCAAAAACGTCTGCACACGGCCTCATTTAAACAGGCTCAGCTTACATAGGATTCAGTGGTAAAACAAGAAATAAGAAAAAAAAGTTTCAAAATATTGACCATATGACAAGAAAAACACTTTTATGGTTATAATGATGCCATAGAGACTGTTCTAGGGATGACAGAGAAGGCTTATGTATAATATAAAAAAAGAAAACAGAAAAAAAATCTCCGATGCTCCTTTGCATTGCCCTCACTCTCTTTGGACCAGCATTGCACATCAAGAAGGATCAATCCTTTCATGCAATCTCTTGCACAACTGGGAAGCTCCACTAGCCCCTTTACCACTCCAAGCATAGAATGGCCTCACATCTGCCAACAAACACAGAAAAGGTTTGGTGTTTAAGGATCCACGGTCCATCAGGCTCATATTACATTAGGGAAGTGAACAGACTCAGAGAAGCCCATTGCGTCCTAAGGCCTCTCATTAACATTACAAGCATAATGGAAGCACAGAGAGAATGGAAGCGACCATGGCATTAAAAAAGTGGACACATCTGGACACAGAGTACACTAACTGATGTCAGCACTGCCTCATCTAAACCTCTTGAAGTCGCCACTAACCATGCATCTGTCCAAGGAGACCATCGAAGACTTTTTGTTTTTGGACCGTGGAAACGGCAGCATGAAGTTCCATGTCTTCTACGGTATCACAAATATAATGTATATTTTGATGAGAACTACTGAAGGCAGACTGGACATTTTAACATGGAAAGGATTTGAGAATTGCACACCTTGAAGAATATTAATAACAGAAACACAGGTGGCAAGAAATTAAACACTAAATAATCCCTCTCTGTACTATGAAATCATTGAACTCGGTGGAAGCTCAAAAATATAGTTTACAAAAATATATTTCAACTACATACAGAGGAATCAACAGATTGATTTTTCACCAGCCTACATTCATGTAAAATATATAAATGATTTTCTTCTCCAGAATCCCCAATTGCTGCTTCCTAAATAAGAATTCTAGTCATATTTTTGATCCTCACCTTTGTAGTATAATAATCTAGAAGAGTTCCACCTTACGTTCAGTTTCTCCTATCCCTTTACAATACTCCCTCCTGCTCTTTTCAGTCCAGAATTCACCTCATCTCTTACTCTTCTCCTAGTCCCTCCAGGACTATGTGACTCATTTCCTTTGGAACCGTTTCCCACATCCTTCTACAAAGCCTTGTCTATTGCAGAATTTTATAAAATGCTTCCAGCATTGTTTGCTTTCCATCTCTTTCTGAAACTCCTCTGGCATGCTTTCCTTCTCAGCGTGTCCCTCAGTCAACTATCTTATTGATCATTATTAATCCCTAGCTCACCTATGTAGCCACCTAGGAAAAGAAATAAAACGATCATACATTTATGAGCTAATTATTTTTAATTGTTTCTTCTGTGATGTTTTGAATGATATAGTTTAGATACAGGAATAATTTATTCCATTACAAAGCTCTACTAAAATATTATCGTATCAACACGATCCTTTGGAGTTGCCACTGGAGAATGTTCATATAATTTTCACTTTGCCACAGACTAAATTTTCTACAAACATTTCCTCTGTGACAAACATAATGGTTAACCAGTTCAGGACAGAATTAACCTTTTGGGGAGAGGGGGGGGGGGGCATTTTCAAACTGTCCACAATGGGACAAAGCCCGTCGGTATATGATACCCAATAACTTTGCAAAAAAAGAAGTCAAAGAGATGATGTGCACGTACTTTCACTTTTGCACCCTCAGATATCTGTACCTGTTCTTTCGATAAAAAGTTATGCATAGGGAGGAGAATTTTCAAATGGACTTCTGCAGGTAAAGTAGTGCTTTGCAGACATAAATGGCCCTTTAGAAAGTTGTGTAACCCATATGCACATATAATTACATTCACACCCACTGCAAATACGCACTTTTACATACCTAGGGGAGAGGCATTCCGGCAGGTGGAATCTGGACGAGATGGAGACCTGAGTGTATATACTTTTTGATTTTAAAAAGTATCCATGTAAATTCTCTTGGCCAAACCGTGCACATCAAATAGCAGGTACAATGGTGTATGCGTAGTTTTCCTGGTATAATTCTGAAAGGGAGCTGAAATCCACTCTGAAAACTGGTGTCACTTATGCACATATTCAACAGCTCACTTATGCATGATGTTCAAAATTACATCCACAGAGCTGAAAATGCAATCTACGCCAGTTACCTTTTTTC
Organism: Rhinatrema bivittatum; assembly: GCF_901001135.1. Taxonomy (NCBI): domain Eukaryota; kingdom Metazoa; phylum Chordata; class Amphibia; order Gymnophiona; family Rhinatrematidae; genus Rhinatrema; species Rhinatrema bivittatum. The sequence goes on along the minus strand of NC_042616.1, from coordinate 729,823,416 downwards.
CCCAACCTAAACATGCACCCAGCAATGCCATCTCTCAATGCAACTAAAAGTATACGTGCACTTTTAAGTGCAATGTTGTTTCAGACAGCCAATTATAAAATGGCTAAATCGCTATGTACCCTCAAAATTGGCTTTAAAAATTGTCTTCTCCAACTAATAAATTAATTTTAGAATTAATAAAGAATTAATGGCTCAAGACAAAAATCATGGAATCTGGAATTTTATGCATACATAACCTTAAACTGGACCTTGCAATTGAGCAATTAAAGGTTTATTATAGATGGAAACCGCATTTAAGGCCTGCGAAGCTTGCTAAATTGAAGGGTCTTCTCTCTATCTTTGCCTATAGAAAAAATATTTTGGGCAATACGAGATGTCAACATTCTTTTATTATAAAAACATTATCCTCCCTAGCATCAACATTTGATAGAAAATAATGCAAATTACGTAACTGCTTAGGATCTTTTGCAGTGTAATTCCCTGGTTGTTTTATATTGCTGGTTTCTGTTACATTACATCAGGAAAATATTCTGGTACCCTACACACAGAGAACTAGCAAAGGTTTAACTAGTTGTAGTAATGAAAGATGTGAGTCTTCTGAGCTATTGTGCCACGATAGCAAACAATAACATCAACTACACTCATATTCCAACATTTGCAGTTCCATTATTGTTAAATCTTACCTTTGAACCTTTTCATTTCCTAATCAGGAGAATTTTATTGTTTATCAGGTTATGATATTAAAATTCCTAATTGAAATGAACCAAAACTTATGCTATTGATGACATGACCAAGAAGATCTATGGAAATAAACAATGTGGGGTGAAGATGGCTGGCTTGAACGAGTGTCACCGTTGGGAAAGTATTAATATTATTATTATTATTTGATTTATTTTCTGCCTTTCAGCCACTTCAAAGCAAATTACATTCAGTACTGTAGGTATTTCCCTGTCCCCAGAGGGTTCCCAATCTAAATTTGTATCTGAGACAATGGAGAGTGAAGTGACTTGACCAAGGTCACAAGGAGTTGGAAGGTCAGCTTAAGTAAATTTAGTAACCTATAATCTTTGGCTGTTGCTTTTTCACAATGTTTGTACTTTTTTCTGATAAAATCAATACAACAAACAAACAAACAAAAAAAAAAGTAAAGGTTTACAATATTTTGTTTAAATAAAAACTGAGAATCATCTTAATATTTTTAATAGACCAAAACCATCTTTCCTTGCTATCAACAGGCTCTTTGGTAGCTATGGATGCTTTTGATGTTGCATTCAGATTTGCCCAGGCTTTTATTTAATAGTTTCTTATGGCAGGACAAGATACAGGACTGTCTTGTTATAGTTTGCCATTACCCATTTCTTGACACTACCTGGAATGTTACAAAGCTTGACTTTCAAGGTATTTCATCTGAGTTTAAGGTTCTTAAATCTAGAAAATTAACTAATGTTCCTAGCAGGGAAAGGAAAACACCGTAGTGCACTACTGCACTCAAAATTACTATTATGGGCAGAAGTTTAGTGTTACTCTAATCTCCTATGATTACAATTTTCTTTCCCCCTCCAGCCCAGCAAGCAAAATATTTTATTATATAACTTAACACAAATAGATTTTCTATTATCAGTCTCTTCTGAATAAAATGAGGAAACCTAGTTGTGCAAATTTCAGCCAGGAAATCGCGCTGCACAAAGTGATGCTTTCCATGGAGCTGTAACAGTGCTCTAGACCTGTGCTGCTTTCAGTTCAAACCATGTTTTTGTATGTTTGTTTTTTTGCATGCAAAATGATTGACTTTAAATAATCGGACTTCACGACCCTGCTGTTCTACCTCTGGGTCATCTCATAAGAAAAAGACAATCTGACTGTAATAGAGTGACACCCTCTCTGACAAGCCCCTGGGTATTAATACTTAAATCTTACCTATCCCCAGTGATTGGAATTCTGCAACTATTCACAAACAAAAACTAAATCAATGTTCTTAGAGTTCAAACTAGATCCCTAAACAGTTTGCACTCTCCATGCACAGATCAGATAAACTTTCCTTGACCCAAGAGATGAAGTTGCCATGACGATCAGAGAGTCCACTTTCTATATTGATATTTTGCTGATGTAACAACAAATAGAACCAGATCTTAGTGCTGATAATGGTGATTAATTAATACTAATATTGATCTCTACAAGCAAGAGACAAGGCTATTAACTTAAAGCCTGAAAAGTCAATTGTTACCTGTGGCAGAGATACTAGCGTCTGATTTTGAAACATAAAAAAACAAATGTGCTATCTTTATGCTAATACCATGCTTAAAAGGATCTGTCCCTGCCTTTGCGAAAAAGCATTTCCATATTTAAGCCTGGTAAATCTGCCATACTTCTCATCCCATATCCACAAAGAAACACAATGAACTTCAAAAAAAATGTCTACAGAAATCAATGCCAGTTATGAATCTTGATACTATTCAACACCATCTAAAAACCATTTCTCCTTTGCTAGCACAGGGCGCATGTGTCACAGTTACAATAATTCAAAAGAAAACATCCAAACTCATTTCTGATTTAGCATCCATGAGCACATGAGTTCTGAGACTACCGTAGCTTATGGGAATAGGCGAACAAATGGTCCACTCTGTATTGCCCATGGGAGAGAGGAAACCATAAAAAAACTTCAGGCTGAAAATTCGACTGTGACAGGTTGTTCAGTCTGTATTGCCCAGCTGGACTAGAGGAGACAGTAAAAGCTCACAGATGGGAATCACAATGTGACAGATCCTGCCCAGAGTGCCTCTTCTCCTTGCCCAGTGCTTGTTTTGCCAGATTTCTAGCTCACAAACTCAGCTGCACATCTTTCTGTACAAACATGAAGTAGGATCTACTGCAATTCAGCTTAACTCAGTACAAGAAAGTTTATGGGCATGAGAACATCTGCTGGCACAGGAATATGTAAAAGAATAAAGAGAAGAATTAAAGGGAAGAATAAAAATAACAAAGATATTGACATTGCTTCTGGTCATATTCGGTGCGGTCTTTGCATTTCTGGACTGGAGGCAAAATGTTACCTATTTTGTGACTATAACTGATTCTATGCCTGTTTCCCTAAGGATTTTAGAGGGCTTTTCCTGTTCGTTCATTACTGGGAAAGCTTATTTTCTTTGTCAGCTTTCGGAAATGGGCATTTCTATAATTACCTTTCTTTCTAATTCTTGTTTGTGTCCTGAACTGCATCCCATGAGGAAAATCTAACATTCAGATTTTCATTTAAACTCAAAAAATATGACAACACAAAACTTTAATGCTGGAACATAAAAAGAACTTTGCCTGTTATTTGCTAAATGTCATGTTTCATAAACAGGATTTTTTTTTTATTTTAACAAGATATCTAATTTTTAATACAAATAGAAATTATATATTGACTGGAAAGATTATATATTTCAAATTGCGGTTATATAATACATGTTTAATTGCCACCACAACTGTAAATTCAGCATGGCAACCAGTAAAAAAAAATATATATGTCACAGCTATTTTTCTCATGCGTACCATGGAATTTTAAAAGAACCACAATCAAAAGGACATCAAACCTAACCAAAAATACCTAACAGCAGTCAAGGAATAACAAACCATCCCAATTTTCATTTGGTGCTATTTTTCCTTAAGAGTTGGAAAATGTGTTTCAATATTTTAAAGATGTCTTGCATTTGGATGTTTTTTTTTTTTATCACATTATTACTTTAGCTGTCTCTGCACCTGTAAGTATAGGATATAGTGCTGCCAGCAAATCCAGAACTCTCGATGTATGCGTCATAATCAGAGCCTTCGCAGATGCTTTCCTGGGTCTTTACTTTGGTTAAAGTGGCAATTTCTAAGTTGTGTCTAGAGCACATTCACCTGCAGTTTTAAGATTAATACAAAAACTATATCGTCCTTCTACAATGCACAAAGATGTCTATTTGAATTAGACTTTGAAAAGGCAAAGCAGTTGCCTAGATGAGTCAGTAAATCACTTCCCCCTGGTAAATGACACGTTCATTTCCTTGACCCATTTTCCCGAAAGACTACATTTTTACTCCCATTTCTGAGTTTCACGCACAACCCTCAATGGCCAGAACAGATCACTCTAATGCTCAAAGGCTCTTGTTTTGAATAAATGTATCTGCAGGGTGAACCATACGAGAGGGTTGCTACATCTCCACAACATTGGCAAGCATTTTCTCCATCTTCCTGCAACAGTGTTGGCAAATAATCCAAATGTCTTTAAAAAAAATTCTATATTTCTGAGTTTTATTGTACTGATTGTATTCATTGATACAAAATGCATTAAATCAAAAATAACTTTTCCTTTTTGTTATGTCATGCCTATTATTTACAGCTAAAGAACTTAATTCCAATTGAGTCTTTATGTTACAACAGAATAAATGTAACTGTTGAAATCATTACATCATTATTATAGCCAGCCAAAAGGAACTTATTAAAGTTCCATTTTTTATGAAGTTGTTAAAATAAACCAGTCCCAACTAGGCAAATGCATGCAAACAGACATAACATTGGCACACGTTAAAGGTAAGAGTGGCCTTTTCTTGTATGGAATAATGATTGGAAATATGTTTAGTTTTTAGAATAGTGAAATACCAGTGTTAGGGAACAATTCGAGAAACTTCCTTAAGAGCCACACTGTCGGCCTGATACAAAAAAGGGACTTTTTTCTCCACCCTGTGCCTATGTAAATTATATTTCTTAAATATGCCCTTATGTGAAAACTAGAACGTCTGAACGAATCCTAATGAGAGTTATCAATATACTCAAACCAGTTTCTTTCTCCCCTATGTCCTTATCATGCTTGCCTAAATGCTTTTAACATGAAACTTCAAAGGTTTTCTGTTATTACAATGAAAATTCCAGAGTGAAAACAATAGCTTTGCCTGAATAATTGACCCATTCGATTTACTTGATTTGGGCAAACTGAGATACAGACCAATATCATAGTTTACTGTAGATTATGTTTTGATAGTATAATTTAGTTATCTAGGGCATTCTCATATCTTGAAAGCAGAAATCAACAAAAGGAAATTTGCATTGTTTTGTTGAAAAGGAAGTTTGCAAAAACAAGTGTTTTATTTCTAAACAGCGTTTATTACTCTATGTCCTCTGATAGATTCTGTGAAACCGCAGTAACACCTCAAATGTGGTATTGTTAATTTATTCACCATAAATATGAAAAGTAGACTTGAAAACCAGACCCTGATTTGGCATGTTGCTAATTATTCTGACCAGCAGGTTTTTACATTTACAAAAAAGAACTGTGGTTTATTTTGTTTTCACCTCCTTTATTCTACATTTCATCAGAGTTGTTTCCTTCTATCTAATAATAAGCACAAAGAGGTTCTTGAAACTTAACTTACATTCTCTTTCTCAATCATGAGTGGATCAAAACAACAAATCATCTGATATTAAAACTAAGCATCCATTTTCAGCTATATTTCCATATTCAACTGCATTTACACAGATTATCGAGCACACAATGCTTAAGAACAAAAACAAAGCAAAACACAAAACTTTACACAAACTCTGTTTGCATAAATCCAAGATATACAAATAGTTATCCAAGTAACAGAAGTGTTTCCTGACCTCCAACCCATAAACTGCTGTACTTAAGTGTGACTGAAATATGGGACATATAGGTCAGTAAACCCATTACTAACTGTAGACAAGAAAATCACACAAAAGAAACTGCACAAACCACACATCTGCTAATCATACAGAAATGCATTGGTAAAACAAAAAAAAAATCATCATTTTTGTCATAAATTTTCCATCAGAGTCAGAGAATGGAGAACAATCTGGGCAATTTATTGGTATATTGGCAGGAGGTGATAAGGCTAAAACAACAACAGCTAGCAGCTGGTGCAGGGAGATGTGCTGATAACATTGATATGGGGCTCCCATACAAAACACCTCCTTTCCTATCAGGGCTTTTTATCAACCTCGGATTACAATAATAGCTTATGGGAGAGGGGGCTTATTTGGGTGGAGGAAAGAAACAGATAGACCTGGAATAATAATAATAATAATAATAATAAAAACCTCTGAATTTTTGTGACAAAACATGGGGGCAAAATACATAATTTATCACTGTATTATCAGGAAATCCAGGCAGTCTAATCAGGGAGCACTGAGTGACTATTTTTTGCCTTATCATCCAAAGTGGTGGAAACGGAGAAGGAATTATCAGGCTTCTGCAGATTGCTGGGCTGGAATTTTAATGGTAATAATCGGGTTTCTGATGGTATATCTTCTCCGTTTATCTTTCCCATTATCTTCCCTTATCTGGCCAGTCATCAGAGCAAATTAATGGTGCTCTTTCAGTGTCGCCTTTTTATCACTGCCCAGAGAGCACCCAAGGGGAAAGAATAAGCAAAATATTAAAATACTGCATAAATCACAATTTCAGATAGCAGAAAACTGTATGCTGTAAAAGGGAAAAAAAAAAACTGCCCAACAACCTTTTTGTCCTTTAAATTGACTGTCTTCACAGTTTCTGGCTATGAACTGACTTTTTGCTGTCACACAGCTTTTATATGGTTACCTGGGAATACCTGGGACATTTCTTTGTGCAAATGAAGACTTTCCAACTTCAAAATAAAAGGGTTGTTGATCACCTTTTCTATTTTTACCCAAATCTCCTTTGCATTAGCTTCCCCAAAAATGATCATTGTTATAAGATCCCAATTTAAAGTCAAATTTAAAAGAGTTTTTGCTCATTTCTCATCTGATCTATTACCTGAAATCAGCAACATGGAGAACATTAAGTTCCTGTTCCTATTTTAGTAAGAAGATTTCTGTCTGGAAAAGAAACTGCCACATATGGTTGGACAAACATTTTAACGGCCCAACTGTATGTCCAGAGCGCGTTCACAGGTTTATTCAAGCCAGAAGTGCTCTAAAACTGGCTAGGATTTTCTTTTTTTTTTTTTGCACGCCTCTGAATCAAATAGGATTTCAAGTTCTACTGTATACGAAGTCCTACTGCATGTTTCCTGACTCCATAATACTTTGATACTCTTGTGAAAGTGGAAAAGTGAATCCACTCTTATTTGCAGAGTAAAGTACAATATCGAATAAAAGTTCTAAAATCTGAAAGCACACAGACACATGCCTTCCAATAAATCTGTGTGTGTGTGTGTGAAAGCATACAGACATCAGAAGGAGCGGAAAAGAAGAGAGGAAGAGCAAGAGAAACAGAGAGTTCTGAAATGAAACTATGGTTTAATTTTACAAAGATTAGAATGAAAGGGAAGAAAGCGACAAGAAATGGGGATTTTTTTTTTCTTTTAACCTATAAGGCAAGTATTTCTCAATTAACAGCCACATTTTGTCTGCAGTCACATTAGGTGGACACTTGCAGACATTTAATGAAGTTGATTGGGTAGATAGCAAAATATGCAAATTGACAATCAGATGGTCTTTGTGCCATACAATCAATTAATTATAATTGTTTATTAGTCATCAAGTCACTAATCATGTACTAGAAGGGAAGAATTATATACTGCAACCTGCACTACTGTAAAATATTAAATACCGCTATGGAATACATAAGATATTTTAGTACTATTGGCTGAATTTGTAATAACACTGTGCTTTGGGTGGAAAATATATATGCATTTCTACAAACACAAACACCAACATAGAATGTATATTATGCAGCAGAATAGCAGAGCAGAAGAATCTTAAATGTAAAATACCTTACGCATTACAGTAAAACAAAAGAATCTAATGTGCAGTCGTACATGGAATGCCATAGTTTCAGGGGATCCATAAATATGTCTGTGTGTAAACATGTGAACTGTGGCCAGGCACTAAAATACTTCTGAGCATCTGCAGTGAGTACTATTTCTCATAAACTGCTTTATTGGAAAGGAAGCCCTCTTATTTTTTGAAGGTTGAGCTGTTTCAATCCTGCAGCTCTTATCAGTTTCCTTAATTAATTAGCCCAGGACTGTCCACCCTAAAAAGAGCCAATCAGTTCTTACTTGCACTAAAATTAATGGGAAATGATCTACAAGGGAGACTCTTGAGGATTTCTAATGTACATTACTGAAGTCATAAAAGCAAAGGGACCAAATTAGGTACGGTGCTTCCCCTCCCCTCCCTCCCACGCCCTGCTATAGGAACAGATATAGGAAAAACCCGTCAGTACGTGTGTCTCAGTATTAAGGTCTACGGATATAGAAGTTCTCATTGTAAACCAAACGATCTGTAATTCTGCTGTGACCTCTGAATTTAGCAGGTCTGGTCAGGGCCAAGCAGTATTCTTGCTTGGCACTGCTTACATAACAAGGCTACGAAAAAGTTTACCAAGTTCTGGTTATAGTTCCCAAAGCTTATGATTCAGAGATGGGAAAAGCTGGGAACTCTATGAGCGCTGGTGGCGACCAACACCACAAGGAATAATAGTATTTCGGATCCTCCTAGTAGAGTCAATAATGTGGAGCGATGTGCATATATACATTGAGACTAATTCTTATCGGTAAAAAAAGAAGAAGCTCGTCGCACTTAACGGAAAAAAAAAATACCAGAAATATAAACTGAGACAACGATTAAACAAACACCACTTTTCAAAACTCAGGAGCACGGGTATTAGACAATGTGCGCGTCAACAAACAGGTCCTTGCTCCTCTTAAACTCGGAGCTCGCCGGTGCCATAGCCATTTCAAACCCGCTATGCCAATTTCCTCCGAAACCTGGCTTTTGGGCAAACCGTGTCACCGGTTCCGCAGCAGCCCTCCGTCCACCCCAGCCATGCACCGGGTGAAGTTCAAGATGCACGGGGCTGCGAGGAGCGGGCGTCGGCGCTGGGAGCGGAGAGGCGCTCACGGCCTTTCACCTCTGCGCTCCACTTGTGTGCACCCGCCCCCCTAATTCTGGTACTACTTTGTTTTCCTGGGCGTCTGATTTTTATCTGATCCTTTTGCTGCTGCCGTCGCTGGCAGCCCCACTAGTGGATTTGCGATGCTATTCAAAGTTGGGGGAATTATTTATTTTTTTAATGTTATATTTGTATCGCTTGCAATGCAATCGTTGTAAAATCTCGCTGGGATACGTGGAGGGTCAGGGAGAGGCAAGAGGTACCACTGAACCATGCCCCACGGGTCAGTCCGGTAGTCCTCGATACTGGCTCTCTGAATCGATCTCCAGAAACTTCAACCATTCAGCATTCCCCCTCCTCCCCCCCGCTCACCCCCCCCCCCCCCTACACACAAATGAGAGCACAAAAAGTATTTCCCAGCAAGACATCGTTTGGGGAACTCACGTTTGATCTGCCGGGGTTTGCTCTGCTTCCTCCGGGACATGCTGCCTCACTTGGTCCAGGCTCCCGAGTGACAGGTCAATCGGATCCTTTCCTAGAGGGGGGGGACCGATCGATGCCTGGAGACTCAAAGTCAAAGGAGAGGAAAAGGCAGCGCTACACAGAGAAGGAAGGGAGGGGAAGGGAGAAAGAATGAGGGAGCGAGTGAGAGGAGGGAGGAAGCCAAAGGCAGGGGACAAGGGGGGCGGGCTCTCTCCCTCTCTGCCAGAGTTATGATGGGGATGCTGCTGTCGCTGCCACCGTCGCCCTGAGTGCTGTGATCCTCTCCGCCTGACTGATTGCAGAGGGAGGGGGAGGAGGAGGAGGCACTTTCCAAGTGGAGGGGGTGGAGGAGGGGGGGGGGGGAGTGGAAGGATGCTGGAGCGTGAGGGCAGGAGGGGAGGGACGGAGCTGCTCTCCGACGGTCAGGGATTTGCCGAGCGGCTGAAATCCAGCCTTGCCTGCTGTCCTTACAAGGCAGGGGCGGGAAGCTTCAAGCCGCAGAGCTGAGCGGCTCTGCTCTCGAGCCGCCCGCTCTCCTGCAAGAAGTTATTTCTGACGGCGCGCGAGCTGGGGCGGAAGGCGCCCGACTTCAGGGCTCGCGCCGGGAGCCCGCCTGTGCCCGTCGAGGTTTGTAACGTTGCTCGACTTTTAAGTCCGTAAAGAGGTTCCAATCGGTGGTTCTTAGGTTTGAAGCCGCTTTCTTAAATCATATTATTTTAGGAAAAACAAAAGTGTTCCACGGAGTGGCAAGGGCTCCTTGATAAGAAATCGGGAGGTAGCAAATCACTGGAAGGATCCCAGGCAGAAATGCGCACGGACGGTCAGTTTACAAGGAGGGGGAGGGGGAGAAAAATTGGACCAGACTTTGCAAGATAACAAAGAAAAATAGTTTGTCACTGCCTGCTAGATAAATATGAAAAGGACACCAAAAAAAAAAAAAGGAAGCCTTGAGAATCCACAGGGAAGGGAGAAGGAGCAGGACGTTAGGCTGTTCAAGCTTGCCAGCGCTCTTCAGGGATTCTGTGAACTTAACAGAAAGGAAAGCACCAGTGCCCTGCTAAAAAAAAACAAAAAAAAAACAACATATTTTTCAAAAATAGCTTAGGTTATATTTATGGAAGTTATTCATTTTTTTTACATTGCATTATTAGAGCGGAGGAATAGCCTAGTGGTTTAGTGCAGCAGGTTACAAATCAGGGCAGTTAGGTTTCAAATCCCACTAGTGCTCCTCATGACTAACCGCAAACTTAGGGAACTATTTACTAAGGGTTTTCTCCTCTTTTTGTGTCTATGGGAAAAACGTTTACTAAATCAGGCCCTTAGATTGTAAACCTTTTGGAGATAGGGAAATATCTACAGTACCTGTGTAAAGTGCCTGAAAATGCAAAATAAAATTTTAAGATACACACCAAAAATCCCACAGCTTGGCAAAAAAATCTGGCATCTAATTTTTAGGGGCGTGCAGGCCAAAAAGTGTAGTACCATGCTGCTTGGGAATCAATTTTCAACATCATAAATGATTTTTTTACATTTTACAGTGTTTTGTAAATAGTGTACTCTCCTTTTCAAATAGTGTGCACTTTTCAGAAATAGTGCACGCTGAAAACAACAGAATAAAAACATAAAATTATGTAGGCTTTTTTTATTGCTTCATTTTGAAAACAAGAAACACCATAGACAATGTTGTTGTCATTGCCTATGTAATTTCTAATGGATGCACAACCCTACTAATTATAAAATCAAACAGCGCTAGGATTTTCAGACTGTAAGAATAGAAATAAAGATCAGCAAACTTAATGTAAGTGACCCCTTTCATTTGGCCTAACCCAGGATATCTTAGTGCAACAAAAATGTCTCACCTACAATTTGTTTGCTGACCCTCATTTCTGCAGCCTCTATACTTTGCTCAGATAGGCTGCAACCTCCTTGTATGCTTACTGCTGGGACCTGAGGAAGGGAGAGTCATCTCCCCAAAACTAGTCAAGAAATGTATTAATTTAGTTCAATAAATAGATAGGTTATATTCTTTTGGCTTTTTCTTTTTTTTTTCTTTGATTATCTTTATTTCCATGTCTGTTTTCTGAAAAGGTTTTACAGATTTTAAATAACGTTTTCTTAAGGGTTAAGAAATAGAGTATTTCAATTGATTTTTTTTTCTTTTTTATGTTAGCATGTTATTTGTAAAGTTTAAATTTATAAGAGTTTTACATCAGGAAATTGTGTTCCATTCTAAACAAACAAAAATAACAAAACCATACTTTTTTTTGTTATAATTCTGAATTTCCATATCATTCCAGAGGGGATATTAACAATTAATTGTTTCATATGAATGTTCACAAAAAAATTTCAGGTTAAGTTTTTCAGAGCATTATTTTCAGTTTGTTTCATTTATTCTGGTAGTTTCTGTTCATAAATGCTGTTTTGTGCACATGAAATTTAATTTTCTGTGCATAAAAAATGTATGAGCATAAACTATTGAAACAAATTAAAATAAATATGCATTCCTATTGTGTGGTGAGTTTCTCTCAGGCAGAAAACTCCACTGATCCCTATATTGCTCCTACGAAGTTTCACCTGGTAGAGTTGGAAGTGAAGCACTCACTCCAAGGCTGAACTGGTTGTATCTATAGTGGTTTATTTTTTCAGGGGATAAAATACATTCAGGCCCAACTCTCTGGATGTAAAGATAAGAAAGATAATGAAGACTGGAAAAACAAGAAATTGTTGAACAGGACATGAAAGGAAGGTTATATAATTCTTTAAGGATTCAGATGTCCATGCCATTCTCTGCCTGTCTGGAGCCATTCTAGAAGAATATTAATCTGTATGGAGAGTTTTAGCATTTTTCTTTTTTTTTTTCCCCTTGTCTGTCTTTCCATTTTCTTCTTTGGATGTTTTTTGTCTGTCCGTGATTGCATATGTTTTAGACTCATTGTTAGCAACATGTGACATTCACTTAGTATTAGGAATGTGCAGTCATTTCATTCAAATGGGAAACTGCAATAGATGTGTCACTATTTGGCTCGGTTCAGATAGAGCAGAGCCAGTTGGGATGGGACAAATAAGGAGCAGAACCCATCATGTTCAGCACTTGTTCAATATCAAAGAAGGTGGAAACAAAAAAACAGAACAGAAGCTCAAAATATATCAACTATCAAGTTATATCACTTTTTGTTTATACTCATTGGGTATCAGATAGTGATACCATGCCACGCATTTTAAGGCAAAACATGGCACTTTCCACTGATGCTGTGGAAACTGCCATACAGATGAAAGAATAGTAAAAATCTTTCATTTACTCCAAAACCTTTAATTTTTGTAAATTTTATGTACTTGCAATTGAAAATAATGTCCATTTATAATAAAAGTGTTCTCAAAGGCAAATCAATTGTTGATGTAAAAATGACTCATGAACAAAATGAGAAGCTTGGGAGTGGGTGCCAAGGTAGTAGCGTGGATTGCAAACTGGTTGACTGACAGGAGTCAGCGTGTAATGGTAAATGGAACTTACTCTGAAGAAAGAATGGTATTAAGTAGAGTTGTCACGTCGGTGGGCCCCTGAGTCGAAGTGAAGTTGGCGCCACCTACAGGGCAGGGCCACCTACAGGGCAGGGCGGGGACCTACAGGGCAGGGCCCTGTAGGTCCCCGCTGTCGGGAGGCAGAAGTTGGCAGGTTCAGAGGCTTAACAGGAACTTCACCACTACCAGCCCTCATTTTCCACAGGTTGAGCACTTGGGTGTCAGAGCCGGCTGGGCTTAGGTGCAAGCCTTTGAAAAGCATAGTATCCGAAGAAAGGAGCAGGCTAAGAGGAGATCCAAACAGGCCGAAGTCGGGGCATGCAGCAGAACAGCAAACGTGAAGACAAACTGTGGTCAGGGCAGGCAGCATCACAAGCAAAGTCGAGAGGCGGTCCAAAGTCAGCCAGAAGTCAATCCAGGAAGAAGACGAGTCAAGGCAAGCCAAGGTTCAAACCAGAGAATCAGTTCTGAGAGAAGGGAGCTGAAGACAAGGGAGCAGGAACACCAAGAGAGGACCAGAAGAGGAATGCAGGATTCAGCAACACAGGAACCAAGGACGCAGGAACCAGGAACGCAGAACAAAAGCAGCTACTTGCAGGAGTGGAGACCTGTTGCTGAGACACCATAATCAGGTTCAGGTTGGCTTAAAAAGGAAGCCCCAATGACATCGGTGGGAGGAGCATTGTAGAGGGTTCCCACTGTGGGCCCTTTAAGTATTGGGAGCCACATGCGTGCGTGCGCCTAGGGACGTCTGCTCAACTGAACGGTGTCCCCACGCGGCACAAACAGTGTTGCATGGCAGCCTGCCGTGTCTTGGTCTGGGAGGGCATCTTACCGGCAATTCTCAGCATCTGAGGTAGGGACGGCAGGTAAAGGTAAAGTTTGTCTATTTGTAGATGATACTAAGATCTGCAACAGAATGGACAATGCTGAACAAGTAGAGAGAATGAAAGGTTATTTAAGAAAGCTTGAAGAGTGGTCGAAGATTTGGCAGCTGGGATTGAATGACAAAAAGTGCAGAGTCATGCAGCTGGGATATAGCAATCCAAAAGAGCTGAATGTGATGGCCGGTGAAAGACTAATGTGCATGGACTGGGAGTGGGACCTTGGTGTGGTAATGTCTGATGATCTGAAGGCGATGAAGCAATGTGACAAGCTGATAGCTAAAGCCAGAAGAATGCTGGGCTGCATAGAGAGAGGAATAACCGGCAAGAAAAAAAGAGGTGATAATTCCCTTGAACAGGTCCTTGGTGAAGCCTCACCTGGAGTACTGTGTTCAGTACTGTTGCCCGTATCTCAAAAAGGATAAAGACAGGGTAGAGGTGGTCCAAAAAAGTGACTAAATGGTGAAGGGTCAGCATTGGAAGACTTTATGAACAGAGGCTTAATGATCTGAATATGTATTCCCTGGAGAGAGGAGGTGCAGGGGAAATATGATACAGACCTTCAGATACCTGAAAAGTTTTAATGATGCACAAACATCAAAACTTTTCCATTGGAAAAAAAAATCAATAGAACTAGAGGTCATGAAATGAAACTCCAAGAAGGATGACTCAGAACCAATGTCAGGAAATATTTCTTCACGGAGAGGGTGGTGAATGCCCTTCCGGAGGACGTGGTGAAGACGAAAACAGTGAAGGAATTCAAAGGCATGGGATAAACAATGTGGATCCCTAAAGGCTAGAGGATGGAAATAAAGGCAAAAGTGCAAGGGGATAAATGGGGATAACTTGCTGGTGTGGCAGTTGCTACCCTTAATCACTAAGCCTGATACTTTTGATGCAGCTCAATCATTACTCTCTGCTTCCATGGGAAGGGTTAATGGAAATTGGATTCAAACAGCATCCGAGCGCCCTGACTTTTATGGTCTGGGGAACTGATAAACACGAGGGTAACCTGCACAGTGCTGAAGATACTGGCATAAGCTTCCTGGGCAGACTGGGAGGATCATTTGGTCCTTTTCTGCCATCATTTCTATTTTTCTATATTTCTATGACTGCAGCACAAACCGATGGGAATGATATTTTCCCTGCCTCAGTGACCCAACACTGCCAGTGTTTCTGCAAAGACTGCTTCATCAGGGGTCACATACCTGCTTTAAACAAAAGCAAAGGACAGAGCCAGAGTTCATCTACTCACATTTAAACCAAGGACAAAATATCTCACAATGAACACCTTAACCAATTTAAAATGGCCACCTCTCTTATACCTGTACCCCATCCAATCAAAAACCAAAATGTAAGAGCTACTATTCTCTTTCTTACTTCTACCATCTTTGGTATTGGTTTATTGCATTAGTGGGAGCTGATATATTTGCCTTTTGGGTTGTTTGTAATATCAGTACTTTTTCAACCAGCTTTTCCTAGCTAGCTGGTGCATGTCATGACTTTTTCAATGTTTTCTAAGTGAAAATGAAACTATAAGCCCTTTGAGAAGTGACTATTTTATTCAGTCATTCATCTGTTGGATCTCATAGAAGGAAGGCAAAGGTTCTGAAGATCCTTGCTTCAAAGCTTGGAGTTAAAGAAAACATTAGAAGAAAGGATTTAGATTAATTTACAGGAGAAAGCAAAGTGTACTTTAAAGCTGTCATTTGGGGTACTATCTTATAGCAGGAGAAAGTCTGTAATTTCTGTGAGATGATTACAGTGTGTATCATCAGGGTAGGACTACCAATACAACTGACACTGTGACAGTGGCTGCAGAAAGACTGTTTCTTGGAGCATGTGGAGTGTTTGTGCACTGTGGTGATATAAAAGCAGCTTTCTGTTTTCTCTATGTAAAAGAGTTTGTGTGACAGTGTACTAACTCTTTTGTGTGTGACTTTTGCCCTAAGTTAGACTTATTCTTATAGTGTAATGAGTCACTCAGCAAAGATCATCAGTTCACTCACTCTGTTTATGACAAAAGTGACTGGCCTGCCCTTTTCGTATGTCCACATTAGGGAGTACAAATATTGTAATACTAAAAGTCCTTACCCATTAGCGATCTATTTAATAAATTCCATCATGTCACTGGCATCAAGCAGGAAACATGACAATGGAAGAAGAAGAGGGAAGGCTATTACTTCTCCATAGATTCCTAAGGCAAGCACAAGTAGCAGTAATGATGATGAGAGACATAGAATGAGGACCAATAGTCCTCCTTATAAGCTCAAGAGGGGGAGAACAGGTAGAGATGTAGGTTTTCTGAAAAACTGGAACAGCAGCCGTCTGTTCCCATCTCCACTGTTAGTATGGTGCAGTATTAGGAAAAGGCAAATCCCATTGGGTTGCACCAGGAGGACATCAGCCAAAGCCTGTACAGCATTCTGTTCTGCTCTGACCAGTTTCTGCAGGAGATCTTTGCAGAACCTACTGATTCAAATGAATCATGCAAGGGATTTGAAGAATTAAAAGGGGATTTTGAAAATCTAGTAACCAAGGAGGGTTTTAGAAAGCCAAGTTCCACTTACTAGTGGGATTTTCAGGGCGCAGTATTAGCTGGTTCCCTGTACATATCTGGATCAGTCCAGACAGTGGGTTATATCCCCGACCAGCAGATGGAGTCAGAACAGAGTTTGAGAGCGTCAGCATATAGAGTAGTGCACCCTCTGCTGGAGCTCAGTATTCTTCTGACTCCAGCAGATGCGAGTGGGGGGATCCACTAGCTCCCCCAGATTGACAGGGTTTCTTCATTTTTAGTTATTTCTTTCTTTTTCTCCACAGTATTTCCCTGTCTTATGTTTCTCTTCATTTTGGATCCTTAAAGTTTAAAAAAAAAAAAAAAAGTTTTCAATTTTTGAGGAGGCGTGTGTCTGTGGCTTTGCCTTCTCTATTCTGTACTCCTTTCCTCTTCCGTTGGGGTAAGTGGAAGTTTTTTGAGTTTCTTTCTCCACAGGTTTGCTTCTTTTTGGTGGTGTCCCGTGGATGCCGGTGGTTCCGGCCGCTCCACGCGTCGTTGGGGGTCCCGCGGTTCGCAAGCTCCGCCCGTGGGTGTGTGCTCAACTGAAATGGGGGTTTCCCCCGCAGTTACTGGACCCCTTCGGCGGGTTGTTAGGGCCATTTCCAGGCCCCCCTGCGGCACTAGCTCGTCTTTGGCACCCCCCCCCCCCCCCCCGAGGCTTTCTTTTTCCCGGTGCTGACATGCCGCGGTCCTCGAGGTGTGAGGCCTGCGGCGAGCCGGGGAATCAATTTCTGAGGGAGGGGCTTTGTGAGCGGTGCTTCCCCGACGGGGAAGGCACCCTGCAGTCCTCCGGTGCGATTTCGGACCTGCCTCCTCCTCAGCCCGGGTGGCGCGGGCCGGCCACGTCGCCGCCTTTGGCGGGAACGGCGGCCATTTTAGGGGGTCAGCGTGAGACGGACTCGCTCCCAGATGCAGACAGGATTGGTTACACTGGCTCTCAACAGGCTTTCCAACCAGCTCTCCATTTTTCTCACCTGACTTTATTCTGGCAATGCACATGGCTTATTTGCAGGGTATGGGAGCGCAGGCGCCTAATCCCCTGGGGGCCCCTCCCCCCAAGGTTCCTAAACTTGCTGTTGGTCTCACCGCCTTGTCCGTTACGCCTGGATCCCTGCCGGGTCCCTCTCCCGTGCCACCCCGGCGTACCACGGGGGCGGCTTCGCCGGTGAGAGACGTCTCCCCGGAACCCCCGGAGGCGCATCCGGATGGACATACGGAGGGGGACGACCCTTGAGCCCTACGGATTTTTCAAAAAGAAGAGCTGGATGAACTCATCCACCATATTATTCAGGAGCTGGACCTCGACCCACCTCCAGATCCGCCGATCCCTGTGGCTCCTGCCGTCACCACCTCGTCTCGCAAAGGGGATCCAGTACTTGCCGCCCTCCGTCCTAGGGCAAGGGCTTTCCCTATCCATGAGTCCTTCCTACAGCTTCTCACCAGGGAGTGGGACACTCCCGAGGTGTCCTTGAAAGTCACACGCACCATGGAAAAGCTATACCCGCTCCCTGAGGATTTTTTGGATCTTATCAAGGTGCCCAAGGTGGACTCAGCGGTGTCGGCAGTGACCAAGAGGACAACCATCCCGGTCACGGGGGGAACGGCCCTGCGGGATACGCAGGACCGTAAACTAGAGACCTTCCTCAAGAGGGTCTTCGAAGTCTCCGCCCTAGGTATGCGGGCCGTGATGTGCAGTTCGCTCACGCAAAGGGCCAGCTTACTCTGGGTACAGCAACTTCTCACCTCTCAGGAATTACCCCCCGAAGAGGCCGCCCAGGCGGACCAGCTGGAATCTGCCATAGCATACGGGGCGGACGCCCTGTATGATCTCTTTCGCGTAATGGCGCGGTCCATGGTTTCGGTTGTAGCAGCCCGACGGCTCTTGTGGCTTCGCAACTGGGCAGCAGATGCTTCCTCCAAGTCGAGCCTTGGCTCCCTCCCCTTTCGGGGGAAGTTCTTATTTGGAGAGGACCTGGATCAGATCATCAAGTCACTGGGGGAAAATTTGGTGCATCGGCTGCCGGAGGATAGACAGCGTTCCTTCAGATCATTTTCTTCCGGTAGAACCAGGGCCAGGGCACAGCGACGTTATAGGTCTTACCGACAGTCCGCTTCCCGGACGCAGCAGACAAGATCCCAGCCTTGGTCTCATTCCTTTCGTGGGCAGAGGCCCACGAGAGAGGGTCCAGGGCAGGGAATTCTGCCCACAAAGTCAGCCCAATGATGCCAAAGGAGCCCACTTCTCACCTCCCCGGATCGGAGGCCGCCTCACGGACTTCTACGAGGAGTGGGCAGTTATCTCCATGGACCAGTGGGTGCTGGACACCATAAGAGACAGTTACGCCTTGGAATTTGTCCGCCCCCCGAGGGACCGGTTCATCTTCTCCCCCTGCGGTTCGGATCTCAAGAGGATAGCGGTTCAACAAACATTAGACCGACTGTAGGAAATAGGGGCCATCGTTCCCATCCCCTTCGACGAGGTGGGCTTGGGCCAATATTCCATTTACTTCATCATTCCCAAAAAGGACAGTTCCTTTCGCCCCATCCTGGACTTGAAGGAGGTAAACAAGGCCCTCAGGGTCACCCGGTTCCGCATGGAGACTCTTCGATCAGTGATTGCCGCAGTGCACAAGGGAGAATTCCTCGCTTCACTGGACCTCTCGGAAGCATACTTGCACATTCCTATCCTGCCGGCTCACCGGTGGTATCTTCGCTTCAAGATTCTCGGTCAGCACTTTCAGTTCAAGGCGCTTCCCTTCGGTTTGGCGACCGCACTTCGGACCTTCACAAAGATCATGGTAGTGGTGGCGGCGGCCCTCCGCAAGGAGGGTATCCTAGTACATCCGTACCTAGACGACTGGCTGATTCGAGCGAAGTCCTTCTCACATGGTCAGTCCTCAGTGGCCAGAGTAGTACAATTCCTACGCTCTCTGGGCTGGGTGGTGAACCTTCCAAAGAGTTCCCTTGTGCCCTCGCAACACCTGGATTTCTTAGGAGCGAGCTTCGATACCCGGCGGGGTATGGTGTTCCTGCGCCAGGACAAGGCGCAAACCCTGAGAGAGCACGTGTCTCAGTTTTCGGCTCTGGAAGAACCAACCGCCTGGAATTATCTGCAGCTCCTGGGAGTAATGGCCTCCACCATCAACATGGTACCCTGGGCGTTTGCACACCTGCGTCCACTGCAGGCGTCCCTACTATCCCGCTGGAAACCAGTCTCCCAGGAGTATCAGGTGATCCTGCAGCTTCCACCATTAGCCAGGAAAAGCCTGGATTGGTGGCTTGTCCCCTCGCATCTGGCTCGGGGAGTCTCGCTCGAGGTCCCCAATTGGGTGGTGGTGACCACCGATGCCAGCCTCGCGGGATGGGGCACCGTCTGTGAAAGAAGCGCCACTCAAGGGACTTGGACGCCAGAGGAGGCAAAGTGGCTGATCAATCGCCTAGAAACGAGAGCCGTGCGTTTCGCTCTCCAGCGTTTTCTTCCCCTGGTGCGACACAGAGAGGTGAGGATCCTCTCGGACAACACCACCACCGTGGCCTACATCAATCGTCAAGGGGGGACAAGAAGCAAGCATGTCTCCCTCGAGTCTACTCCCCTGATGGAGTGGGCGGAGAGCAATCTCGTCCGGATAGCGGCCTCTCACATCGCCGGGGTGGACAACGTTCAGGCGGACTTCCTGAGTCGTCAACAGCTAGACCCCGGCGAGTGGGCTCTCTCCGATGAGGCAATGCATCTCAACATCCGTCATTGGGGGACTCCACGCCTCGACCTAATGGCGACCTTTCTCAACGCCAAGGCTCCACGCTTCTTCAGCCGCAGAAGAGAGCGCGGCGCGGAGGGGGTGGATGCCCTCGCCCTTCCGTGGCCGTCGGATCAACTGCTCTATGTGTTTCCTCCTTGGCCTCTGGTCGGCAAGGTTCTCCGCAGGTTGGAACATCATCGAGGGACTGTAATTCTCGTCGCCCCGGAATGGCCCCGTCGGCCATGGTTCGCAGATCTACTTCAGATGACGGTGGACGGCCCACTTCGCATGTCCCATCTTCCTCATCTTCTGCGCCAGGGTCCGGTATTTTTCGAGCAGGCAGAACTCTTCTGTCTTGCGGCCTGGCTTTTGAACGGCGCCGTCTCCGCCACAGAGGCTACCCGGAGACAGTGATCTCAACGATGCTTCGTTCCCGCAAGCCTTCGACCTCCGTCACTTACGTTCGAGTTTGGAAGGTCTTCGAAGCATGGTGCTCCGACCGCGGAGTCCAAACCATGGAGGCGACTGTCCCACTGATCCTTCATTTCCTACAGGATGGTCTGGATAAGGGTCTCGCCTATAATTCGCTCCGGGTTCAGGTGGTGGCCTTGAATGTCTTGGTACAGAAGGACTGCTCTCTACCCCTTCAGCCGGATATCGCACGTTTTCTGAAGGGTGCCAAACACCTACGGCCACCGGTCAGGGATCCTTTCCCTTCTTGGAGCCTCAACTTGGTGCTGCGAACGCTGTCGGGCCCTCCTTTTGAACCCCTGAGGGGGTCCTCCCTCAAGGACCTGACCCTCAAGACGGTTTTCCTGGTAGCCATCTCTTCTGCTCGCCGGATCTCAGAACTTCAAGCCTTGTCCTGCCGGGACCCTTATCTGCGTTTCTCCGACTCCGGGGTTTCCCTTCGTACGGTGCCATCCTTCCTACCAAAGGTGGTCTCGGCCTTCCACGTCAATCAAACGGTGGAGCTTCCAGCGTTTGCTCCAGAGGAACCCCGGTCTCTCCGGCTCCTGGACGTCAAGCGTGTACTGCTCCATTACCTGGAGGTTACCAATGACTTCCGGGTATCCGATCATTTGTTTGTCTTCTGGTCAGGACCGAGGAGAGGTTCTCAGGCATCCAAGACGACTATTGCTCGCTGGATAAAGGACGCCATCTCATCGGCTTACATTGCGACGGGGCGGGTGCCGCCTCGCAGCGTCTCGGCTCATTCCACGCGATCCCAAGCGGCGTCCTGGGCAGAATCTCGCTCCGTTTCCTCCCAGGAAATCTGCCGTGCGGCGACATGGAAGTCATTGCACACTTTTTCCAGACATTACAGACTACACCTGGCGCCTCAGTGCACGGGTTCTTTTGGCGATCAAGTTCTCCGAGCAGGTCTCTCAGGACCCCACCCGGTTTAGGGAAGTTTGGGTACATCCCACTGTCTGGACTGATCCAGGTACGTACAGGGAAAAGAAAATTATTCCTTACCTGCTAATTTTCGTTCCTGTAGTACCATGGATCAGTCCAGACGCCCGCCACTAGGGGTTTCATTAGGTCCTGCTCGGATTCTTCCAGGTATCTTTCATTCTGTTTGTCTCTGATTATTGTTACTGTTCACAGCTCCTCACAAGTTGACTGTTGCTGGTCCCGTTGACCGTTTGTTTACTTATATCTTTCTCTGTTCCTTTTTGGGAACGGTTCTGGATCCAAAATGTTGTGTTTTGCTTTTGGGCTTTGCTATGCGTAATACTGAGCTCCAGCAGAGGGTGCACTACTCTATATGCTGACGCTCTCAAATTCTGTTCTGACTCCATCTGCTGGTCGGGGGATATAACCCACTGTCTGGACTGATCCATGGTACTACAGGAACGAAAATTAGCAGGTAAGGAATAATTTTCTTATAGCATGGCCACAGAAATAGTAAGCAATCCTGATAGGGCCAAAATCAAAAACAGCAATCAGGTGAGAATATGAGAGATGCTCCTGGCCTTTTACTTCCTAGTCTGCACTCAAGCCCCAGCTCCAGCAGCAGCATCCAAGGATCAAGAGAGGGGATCCCTTTGAGGTTGCTCCCTTGCCTTCTTTGTGGGATTGCAACTTATACAAGACTGCAATTATAGCCCTGTGGGTAGGGTGAGAATGTAGCATGGACAGAGCGGCAGCTAAAGCCCTAGGAGGAAGATGAGGGTGTAGCTTACATTGAGTGGCAATGAGTGGCAAAGAAGCTGAGGTGATAAAGTGCTTGGAACAGCATTAACAACCACAAACATCTTGTTGGAATACTGAATGGGTCATTTTGATCTCTATCTACAGTCATTTACTATTACTCTGATACCATGTTACTTTATAGGTATGAGGGCATTTGACAGTTATGGAAATTCACATTTTGCATAAAACAACTGTCAAAAGGCCATCAGTAGAAGAAAGATACTGGGTCATCTTTCAAACAGTGGTATGCTCCATCACATGCAAAAGCAACACCTATTGGAGTTGGTTTCATGTGAGGCCAGTACTAGCCTGGGGACCCCAATCTCCATTCAAAACAGCAGCAAAAGCAGGAGCAGTTACAACAAAGAGGAAGGTCTGTCCCCCAAGTTGACTCAGCCCCTTCCCCCAATAGCACCCGCCTTCAAATCAACAGCAAGCAATGCTTCCTCTAATTTTGGAGGATGTGTGAGAGTCTACTACTGTTGTGTACATAATTTTTGCAAGTGAAGCTGTCTGCAGTATTTATTTTAATACCAAGGAAAATATATATAAAGAAATTAGAAATTATCCCATTTAAAAATAGACTGCTTATAGATTCTTTTACTGAAACTACATGCTAGCTGCAGATTACCTCTGTCCCACAGAATGCAGTCAAAACCTCACCAAATAACAGAATAAGTGACAGCAAATTAGAAACAGAAATGTGCAGGCAGAAACTGAAATGGAAACCTCATGAAGCCACACGACATTCAGTCTAATTTCTGACTGTTGGCTTTAGGGATATGAGAAGGAGTAGCAGGCCTGGAAGAGAGA
The DNA here is from genome assembly GCF_901001135.1 of Rhinatrema bivittatum. Classification (NCBI taxonomy): domain Eukaryota; kingdom Metazoa; phylum Chordata; class Amphibia; order Gymnophiona; family Rhinatrematidae; genus Rhinatrema; species Rhinatrema bivittatum. The sequence continues at coordinate 729,800,364 of NC_042616.1, read as the reverse complement.
GAAACTTACAGTAAACCCACAATACCTCTCCCTGACATAGACAATATCATTTGCTAAATCGTAGAAAAGAGAGAACAAGCAAGAACAGAGCAATGACACCTCAGTATTTAAAACATTTATAAAAACATTGACATCCAATATTGTGTCAATTAAAAATCAAAATCACAATCTGATTTAAATTGAGAATACTATTTTTTTCTGCCTTTGTTTTTTTCCCTCATTATAACTTGATTACTGCAACTCATTTTATGTTGGTATGCCTTTAATAATCTTAAAAAGCTTCAAAGTGGTTCAGATACAGAATGCATTACTTACAAACACCCAGAGAGTTGATCATATTATATCTCTATAAGGCTCTTTTCATTGTCTGCCTATCCTATGGTGAATCAGGTTTAAAATTGCATGTTTAGTCCATCTAGGTTTGAGCTCTGATACTTCAGTTTGTTTTAGCTCTCTCCTAAAGATTTATAAGTTATTCTCAAAGGGGTAGATTTTAAAAGGAGCACACGCACGTGCATGTGAGCGTGGTTCCCTGCACACATACATGGATGTGCCGATTTTATAACATGTGCATGCCAGAGCACACATGTTATAAAATCAGATGGCTGCATGAACATGCGAGCCGGATTTGCATGAGGGGGGGGGGCAAATCTTTGCTAACTATGCGCAGCGATGCAATCGCACCTCCCCCAGTTCCCTACCCCTTTACCTAAACTCCCTCCCTCTTCCCCTCTCCTCTCCTCCCCACCCCCTAAACCATTCCTACTGACTTATGGTTTTTTTTTTGTTTTATTACTTTCTGCTCCCCTGAGCAGAAGTAGTTTGCACGTGCTGGCTGGCTGCTGGCGCGTGCTTCCCCGGGATAGCAGCTAATGACTGTTGTCCCGGCCTGCCTTATCCCATCCTGCCCTGCCAAGACTATGTCCCCTGGCTTGTCCTTTTTTTAGGGCCCGGCCCTTGAGCGCGTATCGGGATTTACACAAGTGGCTGGGCCCTTTTGAAAATGTGCACGGCGTGCGCAGAGCCCTTGTCACGCATATAAACTCCAATATTTATGCGCAAGGCCATTTGAAAATTGGGCTTTTAGAGCTTTGAGGTCGGCTGATCGCAATCTTCTTGAACTAGGGTTAGGGTTAGGTTTATATGAAATATGGGAAATAACTTTTTTTGTCATAGGCCTCCAATTCTGGAATAAGCTCCCAGATAAGCTGAGAGATATTGAGTGCTTCCTCTCATTTAGGAAGCAGATGAAAGCTCATTCCTTTAAATTGGCTTATGGCAATGAGACATACTGCTATCACGGTAAGTATGTTCATTGGTTTTGCATCAGTCAATAATGGAAAGTTTTAACTGTTATTTTTAGTTATTATTGAGTGATTTTTAAAGTACAGAATAGCCTGGAATTGGTAATTTGTGATTTTAGTATGTTGTTTTTAAATGTTTGTTTTGTTTAGTTGTTTCTTTGTAAATTTTATTATGTACTGTATGTGACGGTTGTTACCTGCCAAGTATATTAGATCATGTAAGATATAAATTTAAAAAAAAATATATATTGTTTTCCGTTTCTTCTGCATGTTCACATTGTCAGTCTTTTCCTGTACTTGGACCGGTGCTTTTCAATATATATATAAATGATCTGGAAAGGAATACGACGAGTGAGGTTATCAAATTTGCGGATTATACAAAATTATTCAGAGTAGTTAAATCACAAGCGGATTGTGATACATTACAGGAGGACCTTGTAAGGATGTGGTTGGTGCAGTTAGTGTAGCTGGGGTCAAAAAAGGTTTGGATAAGTTCTTGGAGGAGAAGTCCATTAGCTGCTATTAATCAAGTTTCCTTAGGGAATAGCCACTGCTATTAATTGCATCAGTAGCATGGGATCTTCTTAGTGTTTGGGTAATTACCAGGTTCTAGTGGCCTGGTTTGGCCTCTGTTGGAAACAGGATGCTGGGCTTGATGGACCCTTGGTCTGACCCCGCATGGCAATTTCTTATGTTCTTATTTCTCCTTTCCTATCTCTTCTTTTTTCTCCATCTTCCCCTCTCCACTATCTCTTTCTCTGACACCTATTTTTAATGTTTCTTATCATCCTTTTGCTTTCTCTTCCTTAATCCCATGCTACCCTTTTCTTTTTTTTTCAATTTAAAGTTTTATTAAATATTTATAACACAATCAGCCCAAAGAATAACACAGTTTTGAGTGCACAACAACATATACACACATAACCCCTTCTCCCATCCTCCCTCACCCTCCCATACCCCATTCTCCCCCACCTCCAAGGTACTATCACAAGAGTCCTTGTTCCAGGTCTGAAAAAATAGTCCATTGTTTTTCAGTTTTAGCTATAGTATTTCTTCGCATTGCTGTGTTTCTCCATTTGATATATATTCAAGAGTCTATTATATACTGCCAGCTTACTAGATGGTTCTCTCCTCTTCTAGTATGCTGCTATCTCGCAACATGCAGCCAGCAAAGTATAAATTGTCAATTTATCAATCTTCTTTGACATTCCTTCCACAGATACTGAAAAAAGAATACCATTGGGTCTTTCTCTAGTTGAAATTAGGTGATGTCCAGAATCAACTTCAGAATCAGATCCCGAAATGGCACTATCACAGGACATGTCTACCAAATGAACATAAAAACATAAGATATGCCATACTGGGACAGACCAAGGGTCCATCAAGCCCAGTATCCTGTTTCCAACAATGGTCAATCCACAACAAAATTACCTGGCAAGTAATGAAATCTTAAACAGATCTCATTCTACTAATCCTGGCAACAAGCAGTGGGGTAATTCCTATTTATTAATAGCGATTTATGGACTTCTCCTCCAGGAGATTAGTCTCATTTATATCCAAGGGAATGCATAGAGTGGGATATCATTTAAAAAAGCATTATTTAATGTTAACCCATTGTTTCAGCTTAGTTCCTCTATGCCACTCCAATATCACCCTGACCTGGGCCACCTTGCAATATCTTCAGCATTTGAAACCCCCAAGCCCCGCCCCCCATCCCTTTGGCACAAACATAACATTTTGAGAAATCCTAGGTGGCTTCTGCTTCCAGATAAATTATGAGAATCTCCTTTGGAGTTTCTTCAATATATCTTTGTGAATAGCTATGGCAAGAACTTGAAACAGATAGCACAATCGAGATTATACCGCGGTTCTTCCTAGCCAAGATATATTATATTGGTTTGCCCCAGTTTTGTAGATCTAATACTAATTCATTTACCAGGGATGAATAGTTCAGGTGGGCTAATTGTCGGATATCGCTCGCTACCCTAACTCCTAAGTATTTTGCTTTTAATTGTAAACCGCTTAGAAATGATGATGGGTGGTTAAGAAATTTTTTAAATAAATAAATAGGATCCATCTGAAGAAAATAGGAAAAAGCATAAGCATTGTCAAGTTAAGTATAAAACAATCATAAGACAGGCTAAGAGAGAATTTTAAATGAAGTTGGCCAGGGAGACAGAAGCTCATAATAAAACCTTTTTTAAATATATCCAAAGCAAGAAACCTGCGAGGGAGTCCGTTGGACTGTTAGATGATTGAGGGGTTAAAAGGGCTCTTAGTGATGATAAGGCCATTGCAAAAATACTAAATGAATTCTTTGCTTCTGTGTTTATTAATGAGGATCTTGGGGAGATATCGGTTCCGGACATGGTTTTCAAGAGTGATGAGTCAGATGAACTGAACCTAATCATTGTGAACCTGGAAGATGCAGTAGGCCAGATTAACAAACTAAAGAGTAGCAAATCACTTGGACTGGGTGGTATGTTCCCCAGGGTTCTGAAAACATCAAATATGAAATTTCAGATCTATTAGTTAAAATTTGTAATCTATCATTAAAATCATCCATTAAACCTGAAGACTGGAGGATGGAGGTGAGCCTCACTTCAGTGCAGGAAACATAGTGGAAACTATTCTAAAGATTAAAATTACAGAGCATATAGAAAGACATGGTTTAATGGAGCATAGTCAGCATGGATTTTTCCAAGCAAAGTTTTGCCTCACAAGCCCACTTCATTTTTTTTTTGAAGGAGTTAATAAACATGTGGATAAAGGTGAACCAGTAGATATAATGTATTTGGATTTTCAGAAGGTGTTTGACAAAGTCCCTCATGAGAGGTTTCTAAGAAAACTAAAATGTCAATGGATAGAAGGCAATGTCCTTTTGTGGATTACAAACTGGTTAAAAGACAGGAAACAGAGTAGAATTAAATGGTCAGTTTTCACAGAGGGAAAAAGGTAAATAGTGGAGTTCCTCAGGGATCTGTACTTGGACTGGTGCTTTTCAATATATTTATAAATGATCTGGAAAGGAATATGACAACTTGAAGTGAGGTAATCAGATTTGCAAGTGATACAAAATTATTCAGAGTAGTTAAATCACAAGCAGACTGTGATAAATTGCAGGAGGACCTTGAGAGACTGGAAGATTGGGCATCCAAATGGTAGATGAAATTTAATGTGGAAAAGTGCAAGGCTATGCATATAGGGAAAAATAACCCATGTTGTAGTTATACGATGTTAGGTTCCATACTAGGAGCTACCACCCTGGAAAAAGATCTAGGATTCATAGTGGATAATACATTGAAATCATCGGCTCAGTGTGCTTTGGCAGTCAAAAAAGGAAACAGAATTTTAGGAATTATTAGGAAGGGAATCGTGAATAAAACGGAAAATATCTTAATGCCTCTGTATCGCTCCATGGTAAGGGGAAGTTAACGTATGTACAAGTAGGAGGAGGACTACTAGGCTTCGTTCAGTCTAAGGGATGTAAGTGAGAGGAATGCTTTAAAGAGATGCAAGAATAATTTAATGGGGGGGTTGGAAATTAGAGGTTGTTTAGGTGAAGGCCTGTTGGATTCTATGCCCACCCCTCCGAGTTTCCCCATCAAATTAAAAACAAAACTACATATTTTAAACTCAGTTAGTGTAACTGAGTTTTAAAAAGGTTTGAATAAGTTCTTGGAAGAGAAGTCTATTACCTGCTATTAATCAAGTTGACTTGGAATATAGCCACTGTTATTACTAGCATCAGTAGCATGGGATAAACTTAATTTTGGGGTACTTGCCAGGTACTTGCAGCCTGGATTGGCCACTGTTGGAAGCAGAATGGCAATTTCTTATATTTTTATGTTCTTATGTTCTAACTTTGGTGGGGTTGACCAAGGGTGTGGTGATCTTAGGGAGGCACTTTAATTTGTCTATTCATTCAACTTAGAATGATAAGGAGTGGAGGAGTAACCTAGTGGTTAGAGAAGCAGGGAAAGCAAGGTTCAAATCTCACTATTGCTCCTTATGTCAGGTACAAAATTAGATTAGAAGGCCTCTGGGGATAAGGAAATACCTATAGTACCTGAATGTTATCCACTTTCAAGTGCCAAAAAGCAGAATATAAAAATCTAAAAAAATTCCTTTCCTGTAACACAAATACAAAAGAAGCAAGTAATTAAAATTGGTAAAGACAATGGGATTGGTAGGCAGCTGGAGGAAACTACATTCTACAAGTAAAAACTTATTCCCACATAAATATGTAGTTTTGTTTTTAATTTGATGAAGAAAAAGGGGTGGGTATAGAATCCCAGATTTGGACATATCATATCCCTATATGGGTTGAGTTTTTGAATTTTAGCCCATTCCAGCCACAGAAATGTTGGAGATTAAACAATGCACTATTACATGATGAGGCGCTTGGTTAAAATATAGTGCACGAAGTCCAGGATTATTTGGCAATTAATGATACTAGAGTAGTCAGTGAGGCTATTGCATGGAATGATTTAAAATGTGTTTTGCAGGGGAAATTAATTGTATGGGCTTCACAAGATAAAAAATAGAAATAGAGGAAAGCTGAGAGTCTCTGAAAATCTATAATAGATTTGGAAAAATTACATAAAGAAAGGGATCCTCGAGAGTCTTAGCCCAATTGGAAAGGTTGAGAAGCCAGATAAAATCACTGAATTAGATTGCATTAATTATCAAATGATGCAGGTAAAACAGACATACTATGAGCATAGGAATAAGACATCTAAGATATTAGCTTATAAATTGAAAAAGCAAATGGTGCAAACACAAGTACAAGGAATAAAGGACAAGGAAGGAAAACTGTATGATCCTAATCACATATTGCAGAGGATTAGGGAAGACCTTTACTTGGAAGCAAAGAACTTAAGTCAGGCAAACATCAAGGCATATTTAGTGGATGTACAGCTACCCTATTTAATGATGGAGCAGAGGATAATGGTAATAAGGAAATTTCAGATTGTGAAATTTTATTGGCAATTAAACATCTTAAAGTAGACAAGTCCCCAGGGCTTGATGGTTATATGGTTCATTTCTATAAGTTGTTTGCGAACTGCATAGTAGGGCCCTTGAGGAAAATGTTTAACAGCTTTTGGAGTGAGGGACCCCATTCCTTTGATGTATATGGCCAGTATTAAAGTTCTACTGAAGGGAGGTAGGGATAAGATAAGTTGTGGATCATACAGATTCATATCACTGCTTAATATGGATGTGAAAATGTTAGCAAAATTATTGGCAGATCGCTTAGCCAGGGTAATACCATTCTTGTGTACTCTTTCCCACAATAAAGCTAGATCAATCAGACTTTATTGTGGGAAGGAGTACATCAGATAACATAGGATGTATACTAAATTTGGTATGGGCCTCAGGGGAACTGGACCAGGCTACTCTTATCTATTGATGCTGAGAAAGCATTTGATGGGGTACACTGGAATTTTATGTAAAAAGTATTAGAGAAGTGTGGAATTGGTGCTCAGTTTAATATGAGGATCTGGAAATTATATGATTCCCCACAGACCTGGGTTAAATTGAATGGCTTCTAGGTGCCAGAAAGAGGATATGGCGGCAAAACCTGAAGTAAAGTAATAAGCATTCACAAGCTTTGGAAACGTATGTGGAGTTGAAGAAGCACACTAATGACAAAGACACTGTTCCAAGTACATTGGTCTATCATAGTCCTTGAAGCAGCAGCCCTGCGAAACGTACATCGGACTGGACTTGTGCGGCAGCGCGGTAGCGCCAGCAAAAGGGAAGTACCTGGATTTGACTTGTGCGGCAACGTGGCAGTGCCAAAAAGGGAAGTACCTATTCTACATATTCTATTGAAGAAACTAAAAAATTTTTAGAGAAAAAAATATAAAAAAGTGATAAAGACATTTACAGTGTTGGACCAATGATTAAAAATGACCCGTAGCGGCTGAAAATATAGGCATAATATGCATGCAGACCGTGGGTGTTATGATGGACCCAAATATATTTAAAAAAATATTTAAAAAATTATCAAAAAATATAACACATCAAAAAATATAACACATTGAAAAATTAAAGATCTTTGTACAACGTGTTCATTTGCAGAGTAATTTTCCCCGCAATTCAACCAAGAATCCAGGCCCTGAAAAGAAGAGCCTGTACTGTGCAATAACTAGCCTGGGAAGTTACCAGCTTTGAAGAGAAATAATAACTTCTTTTTTGGCCTCATCAGGTAGCAATCTGCACCCGGGGATGGGGTTACATTTATAAAGGGATGGATATTCAAAAGTGAACACTTATCTGGCTAACTTATATGGGGTATTCAGCAGCATGGCTATGCTGAATATCCCCATAGAAAGTGCTAGTTAGCCGGATAAGGGTAGTGCAGCTGGAGAGAAGCCCCACCTGTGGGGGGAATTGGCCAGAAGGACTGCCGGAACGTTATTACCATTTAATTTGCCTGACTAGTGTTTTGACACGCACCCCCCCCCCCCCAGTGATATCATCTATCCGGGACGCTTACCGGCATAAAAACCAGGGGCCTGCGACTTGAAGTCCAGGAGTGCAGCTGGAGAGAAGCCCCACCCATGGGGGGAAATGGCCAGAGGGACTGCCGGAACGATATTACCATCTAATTTGCCCAATGAGCATTTTGACATGCCCCCCCCCCCCCCCCGTGACATCATCTATCCGGGACGTTTACTGGCATAAAACCAGGGGCCTGTGGCGAAGTCCAGGAGTGCAGCTGGAGAGAAGCCCCACCCATGGGGGGAATTGGCCAGAGGGACTGCCGTAACGGCATTACCATCTAATTTGCCCGACGAGCATTTTGACATGCCCCCCCGTGACGTCATCTGTCCAGGACGTTTACCAGCATAAAACCAGGGGCCTGCGGCGCGGAGCCACCGGCGAGCTGCCAAAGGGGTGTGCCCCTTGTTAAGTTCATCTCTCTGTCGGAAAGCGCCCATATTAATACACATGGGCAGAAAAAGGAAGATAAAGGTGTTTCCTTCGATACCATCCACTTGTACGGTAAGGGGTCCTCTGGACACACATATTATTCGAACAGTAAATTTGGATTCTTCAAACCCCAATCCCGAAGTTTCCTTTTCATCAGGCTCCATACAGAGTCCTGGCCAGCATTCATCACCTCAAAATTCAAATTTTGGGCCTTATTTACCATCGCATGGATAATGCATGGGGAACGCATGCGTTAGTAAAAGGGGTGTTTTCATGCAAATGTGGCACTTTCCGCATAGCTGCGAATTTTTCGCGGTCTGCAAATTTTACGCGAATCGTGAATACGTTTTCACAATTCGCGCTGAAATCGCACTTTGGAGAATGAAAACAGCGCGCCGCGCGATCTTTTCGCAGTCAGCAAGAAAAATTGTAACCAAATACCGCGTTCCGCGATAATGTGACATGTATAAAAGGTCACTTCCTGCCCCTCCTCCTTTGAGGGTTTGGAAGGAGTTTTGGAGTGGAGGTAGGTGGTTGGAGTAGTAGGTACGGTTGGAGCTATTATATTGATTACTGAGTGCGGTGACTAGTTTTCTTCTGTGTTTTCATCTGTTTCCCTTAACCTGTGTCTTTTGTCATATCTGTTGGAGTGAAAGCTGGTCTGTTACCTGTTTGTCCTTATCTGTGTGGAGGAGGAGGAGTATGGTGGTGGTGGTGGTGAGGAGGAAGAGTGCGGTGGTGGTGGTGGTAGTGGTGGTGAGGAGTGTGGTGGAGTATGGAACGTGACAGGAGTGGGAGGAGAGGACAGAAGAGGGGAGTTGAGAGTAGGGGGAGGAGGAGGGAGAGGGGAGAGAGGAAGAGGACCCTAGTGGTAGGGGATGAGGAGTAGGAGCAGGGACAGGGGTAGTGGGAGAGATAGGCAGGAGGGAAGTGATAGGAGGTTGGGGGAGGGGGAAAAGGTGAGGCAGGAAAGAATGGTGGAAGGAGGTAGGGCTAGGCAGCCAGACCAGAGGGGAAGGGAGCTGGAAGCGCAAGGTCAGGTGGGGGGGGGGGGTGGAAGGGAGTGGGGAATCTGGTGGGTCAGAGAGTGAGGGTAGGGAGGAGACCCCTCTGGAAGTGGCACCCCAATCAGGCAGCCAGGCAAGGGTGAGGCAGCGTGCTATCCGCTTCAGTCAGGAGGACAACAATCAGCTGATTGAAGGTGTCCTCAGCCACTATGCCCATCTCTTTGGCAACCTCTCAGTGAAGACCTCCAAAGCAACCAAGGCACAGCTATGGGCCAGCATTGCAGCAGACATCAGGCACCAGAGTGGGATACCTCGCACCGGGGAGCAGGTGGCCCACCGTTATAGGGACATCAAGGCCCAGCTGAAGCTCAAGATAGTGGAGCGAAACGAGTACCTGCGGGAGACAGGAGGAACGGCCCCTTGCCCAATCTGCTTCACGGACATGGAGAGGCGTCTGATGCAGCTGCTGGGACCAGACGTGTTTGAGGGGTTGGATCCACGTCTTGATACATCCCACCTCAATGATGGTAAGTTGGCCTGTACCCCCCACCAAGTCCTTTTCTGTCCTGTTCAAGGTTCATACACAATGCTTAGAACAGTTTTGTGTTTAAGTTTCCCATGTGCTCTCCTGAACAGTCTTGACCCTCCCCTCGTCCCCCAGGCCACAGACTGAGACTAGAGGTATGAGTTGTTACAGAAATGCTTAGAACTGTTTACTTGTTCACTTCCCCCATGTGCTCCCCAGAGCCCCCATTCCCCATTCTCTATTCCCCAGACCACAGGCCATTAGGTACAGAGAAACAACATAACTTTATAAGCAGACTGACATGTTGGTCAATGAATATGTGTCCCTGTTTCATGCTACTGTAATTCAACCAAACGCTGTGGTACTGATGCTGTCTATCCTTTTGTCCTCCATCTTCTACAGTGCACTCTGGTCCCAGGCAGCAGAGGTCAGATGCCACCTGGGAAGGCCCAGGCACCAGCCGTGATCCACCTGGGACAAGGCAGCCACCTATGCTAACCAGGCCCTTCCAGATGGATGCCATGACACAGTGGTCAGATGAGGAGGAGGAGGAAGAGTTGGGCCCCACAGCAGGAGCCAAAGGCAGCCCCCTCAACCTGACCGATGCCCTTGGAGATCTGGAGTGGGAGGCCTCCCCCACTGCTCTGCATGCAAGCAGTCCACTCGCATTGGAGATGAGTCCTCCCATTCAGGATACCCCTGTCATGTCTCCATTCAGCCCTGCACCAGCACCTGTGGCAGCAATAGCACATCCCCCAGCACCAGAAGCCCCACCACCAGCACCACAGCCAGCTACAGCAGCCCACCCTTCCTACTGACCCAAGACCCTATCACAGGCACACAGGCAGAGCAGTTGCGATGGAAGTGCGTGGGCTAAGGAGAGCTGTAACACAGCTGACCTGCCACTTCCAGCTCCACACAGCATCATCCACCCAGGCATCCACCAGCATGACTGCAGCGATTGGCACACTAAAAACCATAATGCTCCAAATCCTGCAGCAGATGCCGGACCAGCAGGCGTCATCCTCCACAACATCAACACCCCAAGCCAATCCCTCAGGGTCCCGAGGCCGCAGGGGCCATTCCCCCAAGAAGATGCCACCTCCCACAGGACCAGCACGACATGGCAAAGGGCCCTAAGGGGACGACCAGACACTCAAATCTGGGTAGGTCAGTTACTCCCAACCACCACTGGCCATCCCGCAGAGTTGCTGTGCCATCGAGATGGAAGCCACAACATCACTGCCTGTTCCACGCAGAGTTGCAGTGCTGGCGAGATGGAAGCCACAGCATCACTGCCTGCTCCACGCAGAGTTTCAGTGCTGTTGAGATGGAAGCCACAGCATCACTGCCTGCTCCACGCAGAGTTGCAGTGCCGTCGAGATGGAAGAGGATGCATCATGCAAAGCAGATAAGGCGCCACCTCCCACCCTCCTGGTCAGCTGGCCCATCTGCATCCACTGCGCCACTCTGCTCTGTGCCATCTGCATCCACTGCGCCACTCTGCTGTGTGCCACCTGCATCCACTGCACCAGTGTGCTGTGGGGTGCTTTCTGTTCTCAAGGGCTGCAAATTCTGCTTGTGTGCTGTGGGATGACTTGTGTGCTCAAGGGCTGTTAATGCTGGTTGTGGGGTGCGTTCTGTGCCTCATGGCTCCAAATGCCACTTGGGCTGTCTCGTCCTGGGCCTTCTCCTGCTGCCATGCCGCTGCTGTCTCGTCCTCGGCCTTCACTGCTGTTGCCATGCCGCTGCTGTTTCGTCCTGGGCCTCCTCCTGCTGCCATGCCGCTGCTGTCTCGTCCTGGGCCTTCACTGCTGTTGCCACACCCTTGATGTGTTCCCCTGCTGCCTACATGCTGAACTGCGGGATATCTTGTCTGCTGCCTGGTCATTCACTCTGCTGGCGGACCTCTCAGGCACTCCCCTTTCAGTGCACTCTTTCAACATGGACCGCCTGGGGCCCGGACTTTCATTCTGCTGGCGGGCCTCTCAGGCACTCCCCTTTCAGTGCACTCTTTCAACATGGTCCGCCTGGGGCCTATGCCTGTCAACACATTGTATACTGTCCAGCAGTAATCTATGTATTGCAGGATCCGAGCTATTGGGGTGCCACTTCCTGTTTCTCTGTTCCTAGGTAATCATGCTTTGCCAGTACTGATAACACCCACTACCTGCATATATGTGTGCAGTATACTCCTTATGTTGGAGAGATGTAGCACGAAATTAAACCATTTTGGATCTATTAGCTATCTAGTACTTGCAGATAATGACTACCTAGAAACGTCTAATGTATGGTTAAACTGCTGATCTCATAATTCACTATACCCTGCACAATGTTGTTAGGAATAAATATCCGGTTTAACCTGCCACCTTTTGTGTCCTCTTTATGTTCCTAATGTTCCCTTGGTGTACACCCGCCACACCTAGCATGCTGCATCACACGTTGGACCAATGCAGAGTTTCCTAACTGCCCCCTGTCTGAGGTTCAGTATAGCAACATCTGCACCTGCCATTGACATACCTTACAGTTAGGTTCATGTACTAGGAGGGTGCTAAGGGGGACCCTGCAGAGTAAACATTAGGGGAGTACATGACATGTCTCTCACAGTAGAAGAGGTACTGTCCTTCAGTACAAGGAATGCACAGTAAGGGAGCATTCTGATGTATGCCTGCTCTTATGATCTGTGTGGAAAGGGGAAGGGGTGGGCAGCAGTCTATTCCAATTACAGTGCTCATGTCAGGCACTGTTGGCGGTGATGACTCAAGACACGTATTTCTTGCCAGTGTTCAGTATTATTGCTATCTCGGCCTGACAAACGCTACGTATGTGAGCCTAACCGATGCTAAGGTACAAACCGAGTTTGCTTCCTAGATTTGTCTCTCACATGTGCTGGTAAATGGAAGATGCCTTCCACCAACTCTGGGTGACTGACAGACAGGTTGCCAACCTCTGGTGCCTTGCAGGACATCCATTAAAGTGGTGGATCAGGCATACGCTAAATTTCCAGGTGCTATTGGCATACAATAGTGTGTAGCCATTCTCATCTGCACATGCTAAGCATGTACCCTGGGCATACTGATATATCAGTGTACATCCCCCCCATGGCAGCCTGTATATGGATTCCTTGTGTGGCAGGGAAGGTTTCCTATAGTTACTGTCTTAGCCTTAAGGTTGTGGGCCACTGAAAGGTGAGGCACAGACTGTCAGCGGACAGGTTACTAGGCTGTTGCTAGTCGTACGGAGAGGTTAATATATTAATGCTAATGTGTCATACCCATTTACATGGTGCAACCTGTGTAAGGCATGTTCAACAGGCCTTAAGTGTGTCAATCTGGTGTCCATGTGCACCCAGATGTGGTGACTGCTGGTATGCAGTCAGTGTTAACTACCAGTATATTAATTGGATGGCCAGAAAAGGCCAAAGGTTGCAAGAAGTGGTCACCATCCGTTGTGACACACATCCCTCCGGTGCCGTCTCCCAGCTGTGGGGTGTGCATGCACCCTTTATAATGTTGGCCACATATCCAATAGAGATGTGCAATCGTATATCACGAATTAGGCAATTACAACAAAATTGCCTAATTCGTCGTGGGTCGGGGGCCCTGAACCCTGAAAAGGATTTTCCCCGAACTTCGGGGAAAATCCATTTTTCGGGTTTGTATGTGGAGAGGGGCACTTTTTTTTAAAATTAAAAACCACCCCAAGCATTAAGATTAACTATAATACAACCACCCCCCCCCCCCCCATCCCGATCCCTCCCCAAGACTTACTAACATCCCTGGTGGTCCAGCGGGGTCTCGGGAGCCATTTGTCCCTCAGTGCCCGGCGTGCCAGTCTCGCTCAAAATGGTGCCAATAGCCTCTGAACTGCTATGTCATAGGGGCTACTAGCGCCATTGGTCAGCCCCTGTCACATGGCCATCGGCGCCATCTTATTTATTTATTTATTTTTATTTATTTGCAGTTTTTATATACTGACATTTGTTTAGTAACCTCACATTGCAGCTGTGCCAACTAGAACGAACATGTGAAACAGTGCTTTATAATAAACAATAAACATTTACAATAAACAATAAACTTTACAATAAACTTGTTAACGAACATATGCAATAGTGCTTTACAATAAACTTGTTAAGCGGGGGGGAGGGGAGAGAACAGTGGAACAATGAAAGGGAAAAATAAAATAGTGGTACAAAGCAAATTGTTATCTCACTGAATTTATAAGTCTATAAATAAATAGAATGAAATTATAAGTCTATAAATAAATAGAATGAATTTTATAAAACACAATTGGAAAAGAGAAAAGCTGGGTATGAGAGAAAGAAATGGGATAGAAGTCTTATATACAATTGATATACAATTGATATGAATAATTGCCAACAAAAAGTTAGGTGTGGTGAGAAAGAAAAAGGGGATGTACATTTAAGTAAATTAGTGGGCAAGGCTGTAGGAGTAAAGGAGAGAGGAGAGCGTAAGGGTTAAGTATAAGCCTGTAGGAAAAGCCATGTTTTCAGTTTTTGCTTAAATTTTATTGGGCATGTTTCTTGCCGTAACTCTAGTGTCATATTGTTCCAACAGTTCAGTCCGCCTATGGTTATCGCACGCTTCCTAGTTGACTCAAGAGTGGTGGTTTTATGTGTGGAGGGTGTGTAGGGTGGCTGCATGTTGTGTTCTAGGGGTTCTGGAGTGTTTGTGGAAGTAAAGTTCATTATTGAAACATGTCATGTTTTCATTGTGTAGGGTCTTGTGTATTAGAGATAAGGTTTTGAACATGATTCTCTGCCCAATGGGGAGCCAGTGCAGATCTCTGAGTATGGGAGTAATATGTTCCGATTTTCTGGTGTTGGTGAGAATGCGTGCTACTGCATTCTGAAGCATTTGTAGTGGTAGAATGGTAGTTTTGGGTAGGCCTAGGAGAAGGGCATTACAAAAATCAACTTTGGAAAGACTGAGGGATTGCAGTACAGTACGGAAATCATGTTGGTAGAGTAATGGTCTTAATTTTTTTAGAGTGTGTAGTTTGAAGAACCCATCTTTAATAATGCTGTTGATATATTTTTTAAAATTAAGGTGGTTGTCTAATGTGACTCCAAGGTTTTTAACAGTGTTAGTGATGTCAGGAGAAGTGAGTGATGTGTGAGTGGCAGCAATTGTGTTTTTGTGATTCTGTGGGGAAATGACCATAAGTTCTGTTTTATCGGGGTTAATGGCCAGATTGATGCTAGTAAGGAGGTTACTAATGGCGGTGAGGGCAGTATCCCATGTTTTAAGGGCATCATTAAGGGAGTCAGTGATGGGGATAACAATTTGTACGTCATCTGCATAGATGAAGTACAAAAGGCCAAGTTCTGTCAGTAGGTGACAAAGAGGGAGGATATAAATATTAAAGAGAGTAGAGGAGAGGGAAAATCCTTGTGGTACTCTGTGATTTATATTGTATGGTTGCGATTCATGGTTTTCAAAATTGACTTTATATTGCCGTCCTTGTAGGAAAGCTTCAAACCATTGCAGTGGGGTGTTAGCTATGCCGATTTCCTTGAGCCGTGTAATGAGAATGTTGTGATTAATAGTATCGAAGGCCGTGGAAATGTCAAGCATGGCTAGTAGGAAGGATTGACCTTTGTTGAACCCAGTAAGTATGGTGTTGATAAGAGAGATGAGCAGAGTTTCAGTGCTCATACATTTACGAAAACCATGTTGCAATGGTGAGAGAATTTCAAATTTTTCCAGGTGTTCAGTGAGCTGCGTGTTTACAATTTTTTCAAGGATTTTTGCTATGAAGGGAAGGTTGGAAATAGGTCGGTAATTGGTTAGGTCAGAGGCATCAGCTTTGGGTTTTTTTAGAATAGGTCTGATGATAGTTTGTTTAAGCGTATTAGGAATTTCTCCGGAAGCTAGTGAGCAATTGATAATTTTAGCAGTTGAGGGTGCTATGATTTCAGGGATGGAGAGAAGATGTTTGGTGGGTATAGTGTCACTTGGATGTGTGTCAGGTTTCATTTTTTTAATGGTATTTTGAATCTCTAGGGACGTGGTGGGTTCGAAGGCATTAAATATAGCAGCGGAATCATGTGGGATGGTTTCGCTCAGGGGATTATTGCCAGGGAACCGTGCCATGATTTTAACTATTTTCTCGTGAAAGTATTTAGCTAAGTTCTCACTTTTGGTTTGGGCATCTTTATTACAGGTGGAGTGGCATTGGTTTTAGTCATTTGTGTTACATACGTGAAGAGAGCGTTTGCATTAAATTGCAGGTCATGTATTTTTTTTGCATGGTAATTTTTTTTTGCGTTGAGGGTTTGCTCACGATAGATACGTAGGGTTGCTCTGTAAGTATTTATTTTTGTGAGGGAGGGGTTGTTACGCCAATCTTTTTCCAATTTCCTAAGGGTGCATTTTAGAGCTGTCAGTTCAGGGGTGTACCATGGTTTAAGTGAAGATTTGGAGTGGCCAATTTTTTTAGTGCAAAGGGGGCAAAGGTCGTTGGCAATGTTCCCAGTGATAGAATACCATGATGTGATTGCTGAGTTGATGTCAGCTAGTTCAAGATTATGAAGTTCTTTGTTGAATGCAACAGTGAGTTCATCGATAGAACATAATTTGTGGATCTGTATAGTTTTATGTTCTGGGATTTGGGATGAGGTGGTTCGTTTAAG
The DNA here is from genome assembly GCF_901001135.1 of Rhinatrema bivittatum. Classification (NCBI taxonomy): domain Eukaryota; kingdom Metazoa; phylum Chordata; class Amphibia; order Gymnophiona; family Rhinatrematidae; genus Rhinatrema; species Rhinatrema bivittatum. Next base: position 729,783,930 of record NC_042616.1, on the reverse strand, counting down.
GGTGAGAGTAGTGTGCAGGAGGTGGTGATCTGACCATGGAACAGCTGTGCTAATAGGGTCACTGGAGATGATGGGTTTGTTAATGAAAATCAGATCTAGAGTATGACCATTTTGATGAGTAGGGTCAGTGACGATCTGTGTGAAACCAATAGCTTTGAGGGATGATAGAAAGGTTTCACAGGCATTTGATAGTGGGAGGGAGTCTACATGTATATTGAAATCTCCTAAGATGATGGCAGGATTGTCAATTTCAATGTTCTGGGCAATAAATTCAATTATGGGAGAAGGATTTTTTGTAAGAATGCCAAGGGGAATATATACTAGACAGATCTGCAGGTGAGGAGATTTAAATAACCCAATCTCAAATTTTGGGGCGATTTGCACAAGATGTAAAGTTAACTGCAATTCTTTTTTTGCAGCGAGTAGTAAACCACCTCCTTTTTTCTTAGGTCTTGGGATTGAGTAGATGTCATAAGTGTCATTTGGTAATTGATTAAGTAGGACGGTATCAGTTTCCTTTAACCAGGTCTCTGTTATGGCGCAAATATCTGGCTTATCATCAATGAGTATATCATGAAGTATATTGGGTTTTTTTGTGATAGATTGCGCATTAAACAGCATGATAGCTAGAGTCGTGAGACCTAAGAATTGTGTGATTGTTGTGAGTATGATTGGGATGAGGTGTCTGTTCATTTGTTGAGGTTTCATGAGTGCATCTGTGTATGGCTGATAGTTATATTTGAGTATGGGAATGGGGTTATTTAACATATTGCAAGTAATGCACTGAGATGTTTAAGGTTACGGAGTGTTAATAGGAATGGTATAGGTGAAGATGGGGAGGGGGAAGTATGAAAGCAGATTAGGGTAAGGAGGAAAATAGGCTATTTGTTAGGATCGTAGAAGGGCAATGCTAAGGGGCACGACAAGGGGCAGGCTCCTTTGTCGCGCTCCTTAGGCGCGCGACGCCTGCGTGAGAGAAGATTTAAAAGCAGATTCTTTTAGCTTCTGTGACGTATTCCAGCTGGGGGAGGGGTTAGCAACCACGAGGTGGAGGAGGAGGAGAGGGTCCGAGCAGAGAGCTGAGCACAGGGGAAATCTCAATCCAAGCCCTGGATCCAGGCTTGGAGAGCAGTTGAAACAACTGTTTCAACTGTGCTCCTACCATGTATCTTGTGTACATGTATCTTGTGCTCCTACCATGTGACAGGGGCTGACCAATGGCGCCGGTAGCCCCTGTGACATAGTATGGGCAAAGGCTATCGGCGCCATTTTGATTCCTGGCAGCCGACAACGAAATCGCTCCCGGACCCCCGCTGGACCCCCATGGACTTTTGGCAAGTCTTGGGGGGGTCAGGAGGCCCCCCCAAGCTGGCCAAAAGTCCCTGGGGGTCCAGCGGGGGTCCCGGAGTGATCTCCTGCCCTCGGGCCGTTGGCTGCCAGTAATCAAAATGGCGCCGATAGCCTTTGCTATGTAGTGGGGACATGATGGCCAAGGCGTTACATAATGTACTAATATTCACAGACCATATACATATACCATATCACAATGTGCACATGAGCACCTCAGGATTGCCATTCATACACAAGATAAACGGTGGCTGCAGCCTTTAAAGCCCCAACTGCCCTGCTGTGACAACTATGCCAGGCTGCCCATTGACCTCCACATCACTGGTTTCACAGTCACAGCCAGATACATGCTGTGAGCAGCGATTATTGTCAAGTGGTAATGCATGGATATGTAGGCCTAAAGACATGTACATGCATATTCACTTAGAGGGAAGCCAGTGAAGGGTGTGTGTGAAACACAACCACCGACTCATGGGAGCAGGCACTGTACAAACTGTGAGCGATGTTTCATGTCTGTACTACATGTGTTTATGGAGGCTGATACACAGTATTATTGCCCCCATGACAGCACAGTGGGCTCCATACTGCCATAGCAGTGAGGGAGAGCTAACTGTACATTCATCTCCTTTCCTTCACAACGATTCCTTATAGCAGCATACAGCCGGCACAGCCATGTGCATGCAACAAGATAGCTGGCTCTCCTTTCAGCCAGCTGCAATGACTCCAGAGGTGTGTGGATGTGGGATGCTACAGTGATACGGGACCTTCAGATACGTCTGTGCAGTGCCTGATGCTATTTTTTCTCACACACCCAATCATGAGTATGTTGTAGGGCTAATATGTGTTCCCTGCTGTGTATTGAGGCTCTGCTGCCTAGGCCCTCACTGATACCACTTGCATACGGAAGGGTCGTTAGTGTTGCTGCAAGACGCACATGACAATAATATTGTGGGTTCAAAAATAAGGAAAGAGTGACGTCTGTAGGGTTCAGTAGTCGTAATGGCTATACATGAAGCACCTATATGCATGTCACAGTGATGGCATTATGGACTGACAGAGGTAAGGGCCATTACAGATACAACTGTTGTAAGATGTTGGCAAATCTGGTGAGGCCTGTGAGTGTGTTGTGTCTCATGAGGTCAAATGTCTACAGTACTTTCATCCTTGGTGGCATGTCAGTATGTAGCAAGTGCTTATTCCAATGCCACTGAATAGGTAACACACATAGAACACCTCAGCAGTGCCTCGGCCCAGCCCTTAGGCACCCTATTATGGGTTACACCCTCAAATGTAGAGCACCACCCCCAAACATTTATTGGGTGGACAAACTTAACAAGTCAGGCACATAGCAGACTGAAGAAGAGATCTGCACATTAAACTATGTCCTAACCCATCAGTGGACGAACTGCCCTGCTGGGGCATGGTTCTGTCCCATGCCTTCCTTAAAAGTGTACCTGTATAAGGTGTTGGTGAAGCTGGCTGCCACTGACTGTGTTCTCATGCAGTCGTGCATGCACACATGGGGGATCAGCTCTGAGATCTGGATCTATAGCCAATGCCATAGGTATTCCATGCTGAAGAGCCACATTATGGAAAACACAGCAAAGCAGGATTATCCTTGCAACCTTGGGGGGAGCATACATTAACGCTCCCCCAGTCTTGTCCAAACATCGGAAGCGGCTCTTCAGAAGGCTGAAGGTACGTTCGATGACTGAGCGTGTAGCACGTAAGGCCTCATTATAGGCCCTCTGTTGCACTGTGCCAGGCTGGAGGATTGGGGTCATGAGCCAGGGCCTGCATCCATAGGCTGCATCTCCTGTAGCAATGAAATAGGCAAGCCATTACCAGTAATGATGTTTGTGTCACATAGGTGTATGTGCTCAGTACATGCAAGAGAACCGGATGGGATGAGGCAGGCCATTCTTGTTTGCTAACACCCTATTTGTGGGGCTCCATGCTTGCTTTGTCTCACAGCAGGTGTGCTGCTATTAGGAGGTATGGCTTGTGAAGGGCCCCTAGACAGTGACATTTATGTCAGCAGTGTGTATGTGGTAGGTCCGTAACATCACGGACCTACCACATACACACTGACCTACCATATACCACATACATATGTTTGGACCTACCACATACCACACACCACATACATATGTTTGGACCTACACGGACCTACCACATAACTCATACATATGTTTGGATCATATGCATCATGCACTCCAGTCATTGTATACAGACATATCTGCTCAACCTGACCTTTTATGTAGGTACGCATTCCCAATAACAGACATGGTGTAATCTGCCTGCCCCTGAATGTGCACAACTGACTAGAAGTGATCATGAGACGTATCATGAACATCAGGACCTCAGGAACACCTGTGGAAGTGAGCTGCCCATACATCACAGTTCTAGAATCACCTTTCACAATGCCATTAACTATGGCTATACCGAATAAGTGTAGGTTGTCCACTAGTGAAGTGAGCAAGCCATGCCACATACAGGCCATACTGGGGCTGCTGGGTACCTCGTGCTTGGCAGCCCATAGCAACTGGTTGGGTGCATGAGCCATTCCACCACTGAAGGTTACACTATGAGCCACTGAGGCCTGTTGTGATGGGGACATATCACTCCATCCGGACAGGCGCATAAATCACATTTGTGTGCCATTACAGAGGTGAACATTGCAAATATGGTAGATGTACGGAAACGTATATCTTACCTACAAGCCAACCATCGCCGTACAGGCCAGATTCAAATTTGCGAAACAGAGATGATTGCCTGAGTATGAAGGAATCGTGCGCTGAACCCGGAAACCTGGACATCACTGAGAGGATCTGCATCCGAGCATCACACACCACTTGCACATTGAGGGAGTGGAACTGTTTTCTGTTGCGGTAGGCTGCCTCCACTTGATGGGGTGGAATGATGGCCACATGAGTGCAGTCAATAGCTCCAATGACATTCAGAAAGCAGACAATGGCATAAAAACCACACTTGAGGTCCATCAGGTCCTGTCTGTTGTGCGGAAAAGCTATGTATCGAGGCATGTGGGCTATAACTGCTTCAGTGACCTGGTCCAGACACAGTGAAAAGGTGCTCTGTGACATCCCATCCACAACAGCTATTGTAGATTGGAAGGAGCCACTTGCTATGAAGTGCAGGGCGGCCAAGAGTTTGGTGACGCCAGGGACAGTACGGCTCTTTCGGGTTCGAGGCTCAAGGGCACCTCATATGTCTTCATATATCTGCAGGATGGCATAAGAGCTGAGGCGATACCTGGTGATCACAACATCCTCTGGCATGCCCAGCAATGAGGTTCGTGGAAGACAGATCTGCTGCCTGTACCTGCGGCGACGTCGATCAACGTCCCGGCGTCTGCGTTGGGCCTGCTCAGCCATGGAGTGAGCCTGCCCCATACACTGGGAATGTGTAGATGGTGTTGGGAACATACACCTACTAAGAACCGGCCTTTTTATTAGATAGCAATAGCTTTGTAGGTGTGTGGGGATTGGTTTTATTCATTTTCACTCACCGAGATAAGATTGTGGTGTGCGCTACATGCAGTGATAATTCTATCGCAATTGAAAGAGGTGTAGTTATTGGCCGCGTTAGGAACCACGCTAACAGCGCAGCCATTTCGCGGTTTGCGGTAAGTCCTCCCTACTTTACATTTTCCCTGCCCCAATCTACAAGCATCAGAATCGATGGAACAGAGGCAGCATGGTTTCACCAAGGGAGGGTCCTGTCAGACGAATCTGATCGACTTTTTTGATTGGGTGACTAAGGAATTGGATCGAGGAAGAGCGCTCAATGTCATCTACTTGGATTTTAGCAAAGCCTTTGATGATCCCGCACAGGAGGCTTGTGAATAAAATGAGAAGCTTGGGAGTGAGTGCCAAGGTGTGGCCTGGATAGCAAACTGAAGGACAGAAGACAATGTGTGATGGTAAATGGAACTTACTTTAAAGAGAAAGCGGTGATGAGCGGAATGCCGCAAGGGTCGGTGTTGGGACCGGTCCTGTTCAATATCTTGTGAGCAACATCGTGGATGGGATAGAAGGTAAGGTTTGTCTGTTTGCAGATGATACTAAGATCTGCAACAGAGTGGACAAGCCGGAAGGACTGGAGAGAATGAGACGGGATTTAAGGAAGCTGGAAGACTGGTCGAAGATATGGCAGCTGAGATTCAATGCCAAGAAGTGCAGTCATGCATATGGGGTATGGAAATCCGAAAGAAATGTATTCGATGGTGGTGAAGGGCTGATGTGCACGGAGCAGGAGAGAGACCTTGGGGTGATAGTGTCTAATGATCTGAAGTTGGCGAAACAATGTGACAAGGTGATAGCTAAAGCCAGAAGAATGCTGGGCTGCATAGAGAGAGGAATATTGAGTAAAAAAAGGGAAGTGATTATCCCCTTGTACAGGTCCTTGGTGAGGCCTCAACTGGAGTACTGTGCTCAGTTCTGGAGACTGTATCTCCGAAGGGACAGAGACAGGATGGAGGCGGTCCAGAGAAGGGTGACCAAAATGGTGGATGGTCTTCATCGAATGACTTATGAGGAAAGATTGAAGAATCTAAATATGTATACCCTGGAGGAAAGGAGGAGCAGGAGTGATATGATACAGACGTTCAGATACTTGAAAGGTTTCAATGATCCAAAGTCAACAGCAAACCTTTTCTGTTGGAAATGAATCAGCAGAACCAGGGGTCATGATTTAAAACTCCAGGGAGGAATACACAGAACCAATGTCAGGAAGTATTTCTTCATGGAGAGGGGGGTGGATGCCTGGAACGCCCTTCTGGAGGAAGTGGTGAAGATCAAAACTGTGAAGGATTTCAAAAGGGCATGGGATAAACATGCCTAGAGGATCATAAAGCCTAGAGGATGGGAATGAAGAGAAGAGGCATGGGGGTGGCTTGCGGGAATGACGGCTACAACCTGGTGATTAATACCCTTATTCAATAAACGTTCACACGGTTAATGCATCTCCAACATTTTTCTATGCTTCAACAGCAAGAGAAAATTTGGAAAAGAGGACTTGCATTCAGGCAACAACCAACAAGGCTGCACAGTCTGGGTAAACAAATAAGTGTGGGAGCAGCTTGCTTGTTGTGGCAGTTACTACCCCAAACCAATTAATCCCGATTCTTCACTTCAATGCATATGATCTCTGCTTCAACAGCAGGGGGAAATGAAAAGAAGAGGATTTACATTCAGACAACAACCAACACGGATTGAATTGCACAGTCTGGTTAAACAAATAAACATGGGAGTAGCTTGCTTGTTGAGGCAGTTACTACCCTAAACCAATCAAGCCTGATACTTCATCTTGAATGCATATCCAGCATGGCTCTCTGCTTCAGCGGCAGGAGGGTCATGAGGAAAAGAGGATTTACATCAAGACAACATCTAACAAGGCATTGATCTGAGCAGTATGAGTATACAAACATTGCGGTAACTTCTCGTTACGAAGGTTACTACCCTCAAACATTAAGCCTTATACTTAACTTTGATGCAGCTCCAACACTGCTCTCTGCATCAATGGCAGGGATGGAAGGAAATTGTAACCAAAAAGTTACCAATAAGGGCCCTGAACTCAGCGGTCGGAGTAACAGAAAGGTATGGGAAAATAAGTGTGAGAGCTTACTGGGCAGACTGGATGGACCTGTTGGTCTTCTTCTGCCGTCATTTCTATGTTTCTATGTTAGAACTTCACCAGAATGCCCCCCCCCCCCCTCTCCAGTTTACCCAGACCTCCCACCCAGCAATAACAGACAACAAGATTAATCTGATATCAATTATGCTAGAAAATTAGCAGGTGTAAAATTGCATGGATAAATTTCCTAATGTATTTGAGAAATATCTTATATCAAATTATGCGCATACCTCCTGGCCCTGACCGGGAACACCCCTAGGCTGCCTGCGCAGGTAATTATGCACGTGAAACCAACAATAAGCACATGCATGTCAAACTGGCCCCAAAACCCTAAACCACCACCAAAACTTCATCTCGCGTTATTAGCTGATCCTCCTATAGTGATATAATTAGTGACTGCTATGAAGACATTATAGAGTCTCTTTCTCTTTCTCTCTCTCGCTCTCTACCTTACAAAGTAAAAATCTCACAGGTGCAATAAATTTTAACACACATTGTAGTAAAGTACACACTAGTGCAGTAACTCTAAAATTATCATAGCCATGCCCCCTTTCTTATTGCAAGCATTATTCATGTGCAATTTAAACCATTTTGATGAGTCTAGGTCTGTCTGGTTGGAGCAAAGAGCTGCCCTAAATTTAGCCAGCTAACTTTAAGATAGCCAACTTTATCCATTAGTGTGGCACTCTATTGAATATACCTCCAAAGTTAGCCAGATATGCTTATCCAGCTAGCTTTGCTATCAGGTCTGTGTCTGAATATGGATCTCTTCCTATTTAATACACAGCAATCATCAATATACAGTATCTAACTGATAAAATCGTCATGATAGATTACCGCACAGTGTTTATGAATTACATTCACAAATGAACTTTCTAATTATTAGGGTTGATGATGAATGATATATATTTTATTTATTTTCCAATACTTATTAACCAGTTTCTTCTTTGATTGAGGTGTTATACAAATAGAAGTCATAAAAATATATATAAAATACAATACAATACAACCATCAGAACAATATATATAAAAAAAAGATCACGCTGGCAAAATACCATTACTGGACACATAGATAAATGGGAGAGTTTCGCTTAACTGAAGGCTTCACAGAATAGCTAGGCTTTTAGTTCTTTTTAAATTTGCTTTGAATCAGAAAGTAATTAAAGGCCTTTAGGAAGATCATTCAAGAGGAAAGGAGCAGTCAGTCAACAAAAAGGTACGTTCATGTGTTTCAATTAAATGGACAAGCTTCGGGGAAGGTAACTCTAAGCAATCTTTATTGGCAGAATGTAGAAAGTAGATAGGTCTATATAATCTCAGAACAGAATTGATCCAAAGAGCTGCTAGGTTATTAATAAATTTAAATACCAGCATCAAGAGTTTATATTTAGCCCACCAAAAATAGGCAACCAATGGAGAGCATAGCTATGCTTATACATTAGAGTGCTGGTAAGGATGCGTGCAAGCCGTGCAATGAGATTTTGCACAAATTGGAATGCTCTCAAAACATTGGCAGACAGGCCAAGAAATAGAATAGATAGAATAGTCAAGAGATGTGAAAAGCAACATTTGTAAAACAGATAAAAAATCGTCTTGGTTTTTCAATGGTTTCAGTCTGCATAGTATCCTTAATTTAAAAGAAGCTGCAGAGACAGCTCAACCTAATCTAACTACATTAAATCACCTAAATATTGATCAGTTCAAAATCTATTAAAATGTGTTAAAAAACTATTGTAGTGTGCACTTGTATATGCATTATCTTTAACTCTGTATATGATAGGCAGTTCAGTATATTCTCGTGGTGTTTGTATGTTTGTCCTGTACTGCGCATATTCAGGGGAAATAGAACATAAGAACATAAGAAAGAAAATGCCATACTGGGTCAGATCAAGGGTCCATCAAGCCCAGCATCCTGTTTCCAACAGTGGCCAATCCAGGCCATAAGAACCTGGCAAGTACCCAAAAACTAAGGGGTAGATTTTAAAAAATAGCGCAATCGCGTACTTTTGTTCGCTCACCAGGCGCAAACAAAAGTACGCTGGATTTTATAAGATACGCGCGTAGCCTCGCGTATCTTATAAAATCCGGGATCGGCGCGCGCAAGGCTGCCGATTTTGGGCAGCCTGCGCGCGCCGAGCCGCACAGCCTGCCTCCGTTCCCTCCAAGGCCGCTCCGAAATCGGAGCAGCCTCGGAGGGATCTTTCTTTTGCCCTCCCCTCACCTTCCCCTCACCTTCCCCTCCCTAACCCACCCCCCCAGCCCTATCTAAACCCCCCCCCACACACCTTTATCCATGGATTTACGCCTCCCGGAGGCAGACGTAAATCCGCGTGCACCAGCGGGTTGCTGGCGCACCAAGACCCGGGGGCTGTTCCGGAGGTCGCGGCCATGCCCCCGGAACGCCCCCGGGCCGGCACCACGCCCCCGGGCCCACCCTCCAAACGCCGCGTCACGCCCCCGAAACGCCGCGTCATTTGGCGACGCCCCAGACAAGCCCCTGATACGCCCATTTTAAAAAGCCCCGGGATTACGCGTGTCCCGGAGCTCTGCGTGCGCCGGCGGCCTACGCAAAATAGGCACGCCGGCACGCGAGTGCCCTGCGCGCGTAAATTCTGCCGAATTTACGCGCGCAGGGCATTTAAAATCCGCCCATAAGTGAACTTAATAGCAGGTAATGGACTTCTCCTCCAAGAACTTATCCAATCCTTTTTTAAACATAGCTATACTAACTGCACTAACCACATCCTCTGGCAACAAATTCCAGAGTTTAATTGTGCATTGAGTAAAAAAGAACTTTCTCCGATTAGTTTTAAATGTGCCCCATGCTAACTTCATGGAGTGCCCTCTAGTCTTTCTACTATCCGAAAGAGTAAATAACCGATTCACATCTACCCGTTCTAGACCTCTCATGATTTTAAACACCTCTATCATATCCCCCCCTCAGTCGTCTCTTCTCCAAGCTGAAAAGTCCTAACCTCTTTAGTCTTTCCTCATAGGGGAGCTGTTCCATTCCCCTTATCATTTTGGTAGCCCTTCCCTGTACCTTCTCCATCGCAATTACATCTTTTTTGAGATGCGGCGACCAGAATTGTACACATTATTCAAGGCGCAGTACAGGTGCATTATTCAGAGGCATTATGACATTTTCCGTTTTATTCACCATTCCCTTTCTAATAATTCCCAACATTCTGTTTGCTTTTTTGACTGCCGCAGCACACTGTACCGACGATTTCAATGTGTTATCCACCATGACACCTAGATCTCTTTCTTGGGTTGTAGCACCTAATATGGAACCCAACATTGTGTAATTATAGCATGGGTTATTTTTCCCTATATGCATCACCTTGCACTTATCCACATTAAATTTCATCTGCCATTTGGATGCCCAATTTTCCAGTCTCACAAGGTCTTCCTGCAATTTATCATAATCTGCTTGTGATTTAACTACTCTGAACAATTTTGTGTCATCTGCAAATTTGATTATCTCACTCGTCGTATTTCTTTCCAGAACATTTATAAATATATTGAAAAGTAAGGGTCCCAATACAGATCCCTGAGGCACTGCACTGTCCACTTCCTTCCACTGAGAAAATTGTCCATTTAATCCTACTCTCTGTTTCCTGTCTTTTAGCCAGTTTGCAATCCACGAAAGGACATCGCCACCTATCCCATGACTTTTTACTTTTCCTAGAAGCCTCTCATGAGGAACTTTGTCAAACGCCTTCTGAAAATCCAAGTATACTACATCTACCGGTTCACCTTTATCCACGTGTTTATTAACTCCTTCAAAAAAGTGAAGCAGATTTGTGAGGCAAGACTTGCCTTGGGTAAAGCCATGCTAACTTTGTTCCATTAAACCATGTCTTTCTATATGTTCTGTGATGTTTGATGTTTAGAACACTTTCCACTATTTTTCCTGGCACTGAAATCAGGCTAACCGGTCTGTAGTTTCCCGGATCGCCCCTGGAGCCCTTCTTAAATATTGGGGTTACATTTGCTATCCTCCAGTCTTCAGGTACAATGGATGATTTTAATGATAATTTACAAATTTTTACTATTTTTCCACAAGCCCAGGCAAACTCACAAATATGACAGGAATAGACTGTGAGTATCCAGAAGCACTGGGGCTCAGCCAGTGCCATGAATACTGTGGCTGGCAGAGCATAACAACATACGAAATGTTATGCCTGTCAGTTGCAGACGTCTGTGATAGCGAGTACTCACTGCTTGCTCTACCCTTCTGCCCACCCCGGGTCTGCTGGTTGCACGAGCCTGTCTGCATCGCCGCGTTCCTCGGGCCTCCGCACGGAGACAAGGACACCATCATCTCTCCCTCCGATATCGGGCCCTCCTAGGCGCACACGCGTGTCACGTCCCCCCTTTGAGTCTGCCATGGTGGGAACCTCGGGGGCGTCCCCACTTCATGATGTCATCGGATTCCTGTATTTAATCCACATTGGCATCCCCAGCCAGCTGACTTGGCAACAAGTTCCGTACAAGTCCTATACCTGCTTCTGGTTCCTGAGACGCCACTCTTACTTGCCTGAACCCTGTCTGGCACCCGCTCCTCTGGGGTCAGTGTGTGCTCCGTCGGGGACTTTCACCCCTGGCCTACCCCACACCTCGGGCTGGCTCTGCGCCTCTTGGGTTCTACCTGGCTATCGCTTCTACCTCCTGGATCTCCCTTGGAAATATTTCAGTGACCAGTGCATCCTTGACTGGCCTTCCCGCTTCACAGGTAGTGCCTGTGTCATTCAAAGACTGTCAGCGCTCTCCTGCTCCTCGGACTGCACTTATCTTCAGAGACTATCTTGGGCCTCCCCGCTCCTCGGGGTAGTTTCCAGGAATTACCATCACTGCCAGCTGTCCCACTCCGTGGGCTTCTTTCTTACTATCTAGCTGGTTCTCCTTTGATCTCCGAGTACCTGTCTATTGGAGCAGCTGGAATTGGGCTAGGGCCTCCCGATGTGAGGGCTGGTTTTCACACTCCTATCTACGCCCACTACGCCGCAGCTCTGCACTGTGAGGCCATTCTACTAGAGAATCTCCAGTACACCATATCTGCGCCCACTGAACTGTGGGTTGTCTGGCGCCCTCTCTCTTCTGCCTCTTCAGGTGCCGCCTACAGCCTGCTACCCTATGGGGGTCACCTCCTGGTTCCTGGGTGTGCATCCCCCTCTAAGCTCAGAGCTTCCTGTTTCTCCAACTCCTCGCCTCCTGATGGTGTGGACCTGTGGGGCTCCTCCCTATAGGCAGTGTCAACTCGCACCTCAAGCCTAGGGTCCACATACATACCAACCATAACACAAAATTCTGTACTGGGTTAGACCAAAGGCCCATCAAGCCCTGCATCACGTCTCCCACAGTAGCCAATCCAGTTCACAAGTACCCAAAGAATAGGTCCAATCTTTTTTGGGCTCATAACCAGGAATAAACAGTGGCTTTATCAAGTCTACATGGCTAATAAGATTTATTGACTTTTCCTTCAGGAAGTTGGTTAAACTATTTTTACATCTAGCTACACTAACTGCTTTCATGACATCCTCTGGCAACAAATTCCACAGTTTAATTGTGCATTGAGTGAAAAAATACTTTCTCCAATTTGTTTTAAAAGTGTTACCTATTAGCTTCATGGATTGTCCAGGTGGAGGCTGGAGACAAGGCCTCATAGAGACATTCACTTCTTTCTTCTTCTGTAAAATGATGGCTTACGATTGTGATGTACCAGATGTCACCATTTAGTTCTTTGGAAGTTCATTTAAACTGCTGTACACCAACATGGTGCTCTCCACTGAAGAGGGAGGCACCGGAGTTAATTAACTGCGATGTGTCCCCACTGGATGCTATATTTTAAAGAAAAAGGAAGAAAAGGACGATGCTACAAGGCCTGAGCTGAGGCCCCCACGTCGGGTATGGGTCTGGATTGAGGCTCCAACATTCAGCATCTGCTCTAGGCCCTGGCATCAGGACCAGGCCTCGAAGCGTGGACTTTGCATATGCCAAGGCTTTGGCCAGATCCTAGGCTTCACCCGAGGATCCCCCCCACCCCCGCCCCCGACTGGTAATTGAGGGATGGGGAGAATCCTGGCCCTGGAGTTGGGAGGGTTGGGTGGTGGGGACATGCTGCCTTGGGAGGCCACATTTCTTTTTTTTTTTTTTTAATTTATATTTTATTGAATTTTAACATTACATTTTGAAAAAATCCAAAGGAAAACACATTGGAATCTAGAAATTATAATCACAATAGCCTAATACATAAATCCTCATATAATTCCAATAAACAAGTCCCCATCCTGGGAGGCTATTGCAGAAAATATATTAAAAAGAAAAAAAAACTGCAACAATTACAGTATATAGAGAGACTATTTACTTAATTTTCCGTACCATTCCACAAATTCAAACTATCTATGAAATCTGTTTATCCACAAGAAATGTCTCTAAATGACTAGGATCTTGAAAAATAAATCTATTTTTCTGATAAATAATAAGACACTTACAGGGGAATTTTAAAAAGAAAACAGCCCCGAGGGATAAAACTCTGGGTTTTAACAAAAGAAATTGTTTTCTCCTCATTTGCGTGTTTCTAGAAACATCAGGGAATACCTGAATTTTTTGACCACAAAAAGATATATCTTTATTTCTAAAATATTTCTGAAATACCAAATTTTTATCCTGCTCACTACAATAGGATACCAAGAATGTTGCCCTTGTGGGAATATCATCAATAGATGCCTCCAAAAAGGAGGTCAAATAAGGACTATCCCCCTATAAGATGTCCATCTCCTCTTCCTAATCTGCCAAACTCATTTTAAAACAAGGAATATAATATATTTTAGAAATTGGCATTTCTTTAAGAGATGATATGGATAATACTTCACCTATATATTTTCTAAATAGATCAGTAGCCGATAGAGATGTGAATCGGTTCCGGAATCATTTCCAGTATCGTGTTCATAGAACCGCGAGAAATCTTCGTTTCCGCGGTTCTGACCATTTTTTTTTCAGCTGTCCCGAGCCAAAAAAAAACCCACCCCAACCCTTTGCATCTAATTATTTAGAATCCCCCACCCTCCCAACCCCCTCAAAACTTTCCTAAAGTACCTGGTGGTCCAGCGGGGGTCCCGGGAGCAATCTCCTGCTCTCGGGCCATCGGCTGCCACTAATCAAAGTGGCCCCGATGGCCCTTTGCCCTTACCATGTGACAGGGGCTATCAGTGCCATTGGCTGGCCCCTATCACATGGTAGGAGCAATGGATGGCCCACGCCATTTTTTTAAGATGGCGCCGGCCGTCCATTGCTACCATGTGACAGGGACCGGCCTATCACATGCCCCTGTCACATGGTAAGGACAAAGGACCATCTGCGCCATTTTGATTAGTGGCAGCCGATGGCCTGAGAGCAGGAGATCGCTCCTGGGACCCCTGCTGGACCACCAGGTACTTTAGGAAAGTTTTTGGGGGGTTGGGAGGGTGGGGGATTCTAAATAATTAGATTTAAAGGGTCAGGGTGGGTTTGGGGTTTTTTTTTCTGTGTGCCCTTTCTTCCCCCCCCCCCCCCCCCCCCAAAACAATAAGAAAACCAAACAAATGTTGTGGGGTTTTACTATCACGTTCGGGGACCCCCCGATACTTAATGGATTAGAAAATACCATACGATATTTTCATCCGTCAGAAAAACGATGCACATCCCTAGTAGCCGATAGTAATCTAGAAACTGGAAAATTAAGAAAGCAAAGATTCCTGATAAGAATCTCATTTAACAAGTTTTCCAGTTGTTTCTGAGAAATTAAACTATCTTTCATAAAGGCATTACTTGATGATTGTAACAGTTACTTGAGTAGTTACATTACCAGAGGATACCTCTAAGTTATTAATACATAAACCAAAATCCTCCTGGTCAAGATGGTGAGACAGACAGTGAAATGATAAGAGAAATTAGGGAAGCTAGCCAAATTGGTAGTGTGGTAATAATGGGAGATTTCAATTACCAAACACACCAAAGCAAGGTGCTGCACTACGAGACAATTCAAGAACACAAAAGTGCAGAGCATAGAACTTTTAGTCCTGATCAAATGAGATTCCAATCATTTTATAAGCAAGTAAGTTCTGAATTTTATTGCGGCAACTCCACTGCATGAATGTTAACACAGCAAACAATTTTCAAGGTGCCCCAACACGGACCCGTGTTTCGCCAGAGGCTGCATCGGGGGGACCAACAGGAATTCAATCTACAAAGTTAAAATAATTGAAAATCAGGACAGTAAATAATGGACTAAAGCCGATGTGTAAATTTAAACACATAAACAAACATACCTTGGTACAGTGTTCATATAGTAACAGGGAGTGCATTTACCCTTAGTCCAACCAGGTATTTTAAAGGCAGAATTAGGCGCCAAAATGCAGGTGAAGAAATCACCTTTCTCGCGGGAACCAATCATCGGTCCCCAAGAGGCATGCGCGCCAAGTAGGTGCATAGACAGACAACCCCATATAAGAAATGAATAGAAGAATAAATTTTAGGAAAACAGGTGCCATTCAATCTCCCGGTTTAATCCTTTTGGAGACACTGTGTCCAATGTAAAAATCCATTTTTGTTCTTGTCGTCCCAAAAATTCTAAATAGTTATCACCCTGAGTGGGTTTTGAAACCACTTCAAGTACGGCATACCAAAGATCAGCAATGGTATGTGAGGAACTTATCCAGTGTGCTACTAGAGGTTCCTGCTCACGGGATGTGCAAATGTTTGAACAATGTTCAAAGATGCGGGTTTTAATTTTTCGTGAGGTTTTCCCAACATAAAGTAAGGGACACGGACACTTAATAACATAAATGACACCTTGCGATGTACAATCAGAATTAGATCTAAAATAAAAGATTCTGTGAGTAATGGGATGTTGAAAAAATGAAAGAGACTCTGTATGGGGACAAGCTGTACAGTGACCACACGGCCGATGTAAAAACTCTCCCGAGGAGAAGACATCCACCCTCCCCTGATGTGCATGCACTAGTCTATCCCTTAAGTTACGCCCTCTACGAAAGGTAAACCGGAGGGTGCCCTGAAACATCTGATGTAAAAACAAAGAGTGCCAGTGTGTTCGAACAATTTTTACAACCTCCCGACTTAGAGGGGAGAAGGGAAGTTTGCAGTTGTTGGACGGCTCTGATGAAGTAGGCTGAGGTAAAAAGAGTAAATCCCGGTTCACGTATAATGCCCGTTTAAAAGCTCTCCGAATGACTGTTGTGGGATAGCCTCTAGCCAAAAAACGAGAAGTCATGATTTGTGCCTGTTTCAAAAATTCTTCACGAGTAGAACAAAGTCGCCGTAATCTCAAAAATTGACCAGTTGGAATGTTTTTACGAAGATTTCTTGGATGGCAACTGTCAAAAGCTAATAAGGTGTTTCGATCTGTAATTTTTCGATAAATAGTGGTATGAAAAATATTGTTCTGGACAAAGACCAGAATATCCAAAAAAGCAATAGAGGACGCGTCTATGACAAAATTGAACTGAAGATGTTGATTAAGTGAGTTTAACCAATCTACAAACATAAAGAATTGGACATCGGTGCCCCGCCAGATGACAAAGATGTCGTCTATAAACCGAACCCATAATGCAATATGTGTAAACCAATGTGAAGGGTAAATATGAGTCTCCTCGAATTTGGCCACGTACAGGCACGCCAGACTAGGGGCCATAGTGGCCCCCATCGCTGTACCTTTAACTTGTTGGTAAAATTGACCTTCAAAACAAAAAAAGTTTTTAGTAAGGGCAATTTCAGCGAGCTTCAAAATAAGAGATGTAGAAATAAGGCAAGGGGCAGGACGAGAGTCCAAAGCTTCTTCAATTACTTGTAAAGCTTCTGCCTGCGGGATGTTGGAATATAGAGACACTATGTCTAATGTGACAAAAAAGAATTGCTCCGTTGGAGGAGATAAGGAGTCCAAAATTGTGATGAAATGGGAGGAGTCACGGATGTACGATTTACTTAAAGGGACCAACGGTTTTAAAAATAAATCAACAAATTTTGAGAGTGGCTCAAGCAAAGAACCAATCCCGGCCACTATTAGGCGGCCGGGTGGGTTCTCCAAATCTTTGTGAATCTTTGGAAGAGTGTAGAGGACAGGAGTGAGGGGATGCTCAATTAACAAAAATTTACTTTCACGGGATGTCAACATTTTCATATCCAAGGCTTGTTGAATTACAGGTTCAATCAGCGATCTTAAATGAATAGTAGGATCATCAGAAAGAGGGCAGTAAAAAGTAACGTCACTCAATTGCCGATATATCTCAGTATCATACTGTACCTTATTCTGTATGACAATCCCACCACCCTTGTCTGCAGGTTTTATTACAATATTAGAGTCAGCTTGTAAATTCTTTATAGCCCTTGCCTCTACCTTAGACAGATTAAAATATGTGAAATGATGAGCTGAAACAAGAGCCCGTACATCTTGATTCACTAATTTTTCAAAAGCCAAAATAAGTGGATCAATCGGACCAGGAGGAGTCCAACGTGATTTGACATAAACCATAGATGCATCGCGACTGGGTGGAAAATCGGCAAAAAAAGATTTTAACCGTAATGTTCTATAAAAACGCTGTAAATGAACTTGTAAATCGAATGTATTACATTTTTCTGTGGGAACAAAGGACAAACCTTTCCGCAAAACTCCTAATTCAATATCTGACAAAACATGGGAAGATAGATTAAACACTGCAGTAGGTTCTACTGCCAAGGATCCACCGGAGTACGCGTAGTTCTGGTGGGTCGTTGGGGCTGAGTATTGCCTCGAGTGCGGGACCAGGTGACGTGCTCCGCCCGTGGGGGCTGGATCGAATCTGGAGGTTTGTGTCCTGAGTCCAAAAAAGAAGCAGTGACTGAAGCATAGCGTGAAGAAGCAGGTAAATCTGACATAGTTGGGGCAGCAGGTTGATCTCTGTGGCGCTGTTGATTGCCTTCTTCTCCCGATGAGTCGCCTGATGAATCGTGAGCGAATGACACTTTCTTCGGATAAGTTTGACGAGATTTTGACTGCCATTGGTAAACAAACCCCGACCGATAGTCGTTCTCGTCTCGCAAAAACTTTTTGTATTTCCCAGTTTTCAATTCAGTTTTGAACTTAGAAAGATCGTCAAACTTATCCGAAGAAAGTGTCATTCGCTCACGATTTTTTTGCTTCAGTGTTTACTGAAGAGATTGTTGGGGAGATACCCGTATCAGAGAAGGTTTTCATGGGTGATGATTCAGATGGACTGAACCAAATCATGGTGAACCTAGAAGATGTAGTAGGCCTGATCGACAAACTGAAGAGTAGTAAATCACCTGGACCGGATGGTATACACCCCAGGGTTCTGAAGGAATTCAAAAATGAAATTTCAGACCTATTAGTAAAAATTTGTAGCCTATCATTAAAATCATCCATTATACCTGAAGACTGGAGGGTGGCTAATGTAACCCCAATATTTAAAAAAGGCTCCAGGGGTGATCCAGGAAACTACAGACCAGTTGGCCTGACTTCAGTGCCAGGACAAATAGTGGAAAGTGTTCTAAATATCAAAATCACAGAACATATAGAAAGACATGGAACATATAGAAAGACATGGAACAAAGTCAGCATGGCTTTACCCAAGGCAAGTCTTGCCTCACAAATCTGCTTCACATTTTTTAAGGAGTTAATAAACATGTAGATAAAGGTGAACCAGTAGATATACTATATTTGGATTTTCAGAAGGGGTTTGACAAAGTTCCTCATGAGAGGCTTCTAGGAAAAGTAAAAAGTCATGGGATAGATAGCGATGTCCTTTCATGGATTACAAACTGGCTAAAAGACAGGAAACAAAGAGTAGGATTAAATGGACAATTTTCTCAGTGGAAGGGAATGGGCAGTGGTGTGCCTCATGGATCTGTATTGGGACCCATACTTTTCAATATATTTATAAATGATCTGGAAAGAAATACAACAAGTGAGGTAATCAAATTTGCAGATGATACAAAATTGTTCAGAGTAGTTAAATCACAAGCAAATTGTGATAAATTGCAGGAAGACCTTCTGTGACTGGAAAATTGGGTATCCAAATGGCAGATGAAATTTAATGTGGATAAGTGCAAGGTGATTCATATAGTGAAAAATAACCCATGCTATAGTTACACAATGTTAGGTTCCATATTAGGAGCTACTACCCAAGAAAGAGATCTAGGCGTCATAGTGGATAACACATTGAAATCATCGGTTCAGTGTGCTGCGGCAGTCAAAAATGCAAACAGAATGTTGGGAATTCTTAGAAAGGGAATGGTGAATAAAACAGAAAATGTCATAATGCCTCTGTATCGCTCCATGGTGAGACTGCACCTTGAGTACTGGGTACAACTCTGGTTGCCCATCTCAAAAAAGATATAGATGCACTGGAGAAGGTTCAGAGAAGGGCAATCAAAATGATAAAGGGGATGGAATGTCTCCCCTGTGAGGAAAGACTAAAGAGTTTAGGACTTTCCAGCTTGGAGAAGAGTCGGCTGAGGGGGGATATGATAGAGGTGTTTAAAATCATGAGAGGTCTACAACGGGTTAATGTGAATTAGTTATTTACTCTTTCGGATAATAGAAAGTCTAGGGGAAACTCCTTGAAGTTAGCTTGTGGCACATTTAAAAATAATTGGAGAAAGTTCTTTTTCACTCAACGCACAATTAAACTCTGGAATTTGTTGCCAGAGGATGTGGTTAGTGCAGTTAGTATAGCTGTATTTAAAAAAGGATTGTATAAGTTCTTGGAGGAGAAGTCAATTACCGGCTATTAATTAAGTTGACTTAGAGAAAAGCCACTGCTATTATTAGCAACAGTAGCATGGGGTAGACTTAGGGTTTGGGTACTTACCAGGTTCTTATGGCCTGGATTGGCCACTACTGGAAACAGGATGCTGGGCTTGATGGACCCTTGGTTTGACCCAGTATGGCATGTTCTTATGTTCTTAAGGTATTTTTAATTTCATTTGAATATTTACCAAACTGAGCAGTAGATAAAGATAATGATTTTTCCATATTAATAAGCAAAGTCCATACATCAGCTAAAGTAACTTTCTGAGGATCTAAAGTCTCAATAGTTAAACTTCCAGATTGTAAAGTGGGACTTGGCTCAAAGGAGCCATCTTCCCTTAAATCAGACCAAGGCCTGACTGAATTGCTCTGCGACAGCGTGGATTGATGTAACTGTGTTATGAACGTTCCTTACAAAGGCTCTGGCAGGCAGGAGCCTCCAGAGGAAAGTCATCTCGATGCAAGGCCAAGAACAGACTGACGGAGCAGCCCTTTATAGGGCTGAAGCAGGAAGTCTCAATGAAGGTGGGGCCAGCACACTTCCTGTGCCTGGCCCTTTAAATTCTGTAGAGAGACGCGTGCCGGCGCCTAAGGAGAGCAGCAGGGAGCTGTGCAAGACCGCGGAGAGTGGCCTGCACCGTCGTCATCGCACACAGTCGCCAAAGAAGCAGGGCAGGGTCTAAGGAGCAGGCCCTGACGTCGGCAGCGGCTCCAGCCGCTGCGGGGAGCCCCGGGGGCGGCTCAAGCCGCCGGGCCAGCCCGGGGATGCGGCCTTAGCGCCGCGAAGATGGAAGGCAGCGTCGGGGCGGTCCCAGCCCCGAAGAAGGCAGGAAAGTCCGCGGCTCCGGCCGCGGTGAAGAGGACGATGCAGGGCGGCCTCCGGGCCACAGAAGGAACTACAGTCCGCGGCTTCGGCCACGTGGGAAGGCCCGACAGCGGCGTCCTGCCGCGTCGGGTGAAGATGCGTGAGGTGAGTGACCCTGCTTGTGGGGAAACCCGCGGGCAGGAACGTTCATAAGAAACTGGTTAGGACTCTAGGGAGCCAAAAGAAAAAGAAATTTCAGGTATAGTACTCCTTGTAATCTGACTCACTAGGTGCTCCTCATATAGATCCTTTGGTCCTCTCACAACAGGCTGTCCAGGAAACGATGTTATAAACTTTGTTTTTCTCTTTCTACCCATAAAATCAGGCATATAAGAGGTAGTAAAAAACCGCTATAAGGGGTGCACCCCTTTGGCATGCGGCTTTGGCTGTGCGCCGCAGCCTTGGTGCTTTTATTGGGTCCTCAGGCCCCGGAAGATGACATCATCAGGGGGCGGGACTCACTGGAGCACAACAGGGTACAGAGGTTTCTCACAGGACAAGCAGGATGGTAGTCCTCACATGTAGGTGACATCACAGGATGGAGCCCAGTCACGGAACACTTTTGTCAAAGTTTCCAGAACTTTGACTGGCCCCTATTGGGCATGGCCAGTATGGCAGCAACCCTGAAGCCAGCAGGGGTCCTCCTTCAGTCTTCTTTTTTCCACGCAGCAGTAGCCTCGCGGTTAAGGAGCTCTGCAGAGATTCCTTTTAGTAATTCCGTGAGGAATTTTCCTCACGGAATTACTAAAAGTTCATTTGACCCACAGGGGTCCCTCCTTTATCTTTTTCAAGCCGCAGTACTCCGGTAAGTTTTTACCTGTTCTCCGTTGATTAACGTCGAATTTGGCCCTCGCGGCCTACTGGCCATCGACTGTATCGCGGTTCAATTTTTTCCATGGCCATGGCGTCGGGGTTCTGTCGGTGCCCGGATTGTAATCGCACCATGACCATCACAGACCCCCATAAAGTCCGTGTAATGTGTCTTGGATGAGAGCACAATATCTTGAACTGCACCAAATGTGCCCTAATGACACGAAAAGGTTGCAAGGCAGAATGGAGAAGATGTAACTTCTCTTCCATGCTCAAAGCTCGACTCCATCCATTGCATGAACGTCGTCAGAACTGGCTCCCTCAACTTCACGCCAGCATCGGCCACCGGCCGGTGACTGTCTGGCATCGATGACATCTCGGCCTTCGACGCCCTCTACTCCTCCTCAGGACCGAGGGGATCGCAGAGACAAACATCGACATCGAAAGTCTTGGACCATCGAGGGAGCGAAATCATCATCCGAGCCACCGTCGAAGAAAACCCATCCAGAAAAGGCACCGACCTTTTCGGCAACCGGGTCACCGAGGCAAACCTCACCCAACAGGGCATCGGGAGCCGCGACTCCACCTTTAACGATTGTCCCTCTGTCTATGCTTCTGTCTCCTTCTTCTGTTCCGGAGCTGGGGCTGCTTGCTCCAGGTCTCTGAGAAGAACTGGAACAGATGGTTCAGGAGGCCATGGACAAGGCGATGCAACAATTCCAGGTTCCTCCGGCACCAACATCGATACCGATTGTGAAACCGACCACTGACCCGATTCCGGCAGCATTGGCACCGCTGCTCTCCAGGATGGAAGCGCTCATTGCCACTTTTCCACCAATGGACCCCAGGTCTCTGATGACTCCAGTGCTCTCCCCGCTTACTCTGTCATCGGGAGGAGAAACACCGTTCCGCATCCCTCCATTGGGAGTTCTACCTCAGCCATCGATGCCGATACGTCCATCGTCACCGGTCCAACCATCGGTGCTGATACGCCCGTCGGCACCACCGAGCCATCCATCGATGCCCTCGATGCCTGTGCCGGTGCCTTCAATGCCTTCATCGATGCTTCCAATTATTCCTTCGATTCCTTCAGAGCCTAGACCAGGACCCTCTGCTATCCCACCACCCCGTCCTCCTCTAGTTCCAAGAGGGGCAGGTGCTGATCCCTATGATACCTGGACTGATGATTGCTCCCCAGTCACCAATGATTTGCCTTCACCACCTTCACCCACTGAAAGTAGAAAACATTCTACTCCAGAGGACCTTTCCTTTATAAATTTTGTGAAGGAAATATCTGAATTGGTTCCCTTCCAATTATAGACTGAACAGGATGATAGACATCAGATGATGGAGTTGCTACAATTCCTGTATTCTCCCAAGGAAATAACCTCCATCTCTATCCACCAGGTTCTTCTGGATCTCCTCAAGAAGAACTGGGAACATCCTGGCTCCATTGCTCCAGTCCACAGAAAAGCTGACACTACCTATTTGGTGCAGTCAGCTCCGGGTTTTCAGAAACCTCAATTGGATCACCAATCTGTAGTGGTAGAATCTGCACAGAAAAGAGCAAAGAGATCAAAGCCTCACACTTCTTTTCCCCCTGGCAAGGAACAGAAGTTTCTAGATGCCATTGGTCGCCGTGTCTTCCAAGGATCAATGCTCATCTCCCGAATTCCCACTTATCAGCTCTATATGACCCTAAATAATAGGGTAATTTTTAAGCAGATACAAGATTTGACAGACTCCCTGCCTCAGCAATTTCAAGATCAGCTCCAAACCCTAGTAAACAAGGGTTTTGAGGCAGGTAAGCATGAGATCAGATCATCTTACGATATCTTTGACACTGCTACTAGGGTATCTGCAGCCACTATTTCGGCAAGGAGATGGGCCTGGCTCAAGTCTTCCGACCTTGCCCTGAGGTATAAGACAGGTTATCCGACCTACCCTGTGTAGGAGATAATCTGTTTGGCAAACAGATTCAACGGAGGGTGGCGGAACTTAAGGACCATCATGAGACCCTAAGACAGCTCTCTCTGATACCTTCTGACTACTCTTCAAAACAGCCCTTCCAAAAGGACACTAAGAAGTCCTTTTGGAAGGGCTGTTCTTCCGCCCAAGAAGTCCTACCTGCCACCAATCAGATCCCGCTCTACGAGACCTTTTCAAAAAGCCCAGTCTCGTCAGACACAGAAACAAAAACCGCAAGCAGCTCCTCAACCAGGTCCTGCTTCAGGTTTTTTACTTCTACCTAGAGAGCAGCAGCCAGCTTCCATTGTCTCACATACCAGTGGGAGGTCGACTGTGCCACTTCAACAACATATGTCACTCAATCACCTCAGACCAATGGCTACTGGTGATAATTGCTCAAGGTTACTATCTGAACTTTCTCTCCATGCTACCGGACTCCCCACCTCTACCGACGTGGAGAACATCTGATCATTCCATCCTTCTGGATCAGGAGGTCTCCCTCCTTCTCCAATCCAAGGCAATAGAACCCATACCCTACTCTCAGCACGGCCTAGGATTCTATTCCCGGTACTTTCTAATCCCCAAAAAATCGGGAGGCGTTCGTCCTATTCTGGACCTACGGGCCCACAACAAGTACCTCCAGCGAGAGAACTTCAAGATGGTAACCTTAGGCTCACTTCTTCCTCTTCTACAAAGAGGAGACTGGCTCTGCTCTTTGGACCTCCAGGACGCATACACTCATATTGCAATAACTCCATCTCATCGCAAATACCTGAGGTTTCAAGTAGGCCCCAAGCACTATCAGTACCGATTGCTTCCATTCGGCCTAGTGTCTGTGCCATGAGTCTTCACAATATGCCTCATAGTAGTTGCAGCCTTCCTCAGGACTCAAGGTGTTCACGTCTACCCCTACCTAGATGATTGGTTAATCAGGGCTCCCACTCAGCAAGCTGCTCTGTCGTCCCTCAATCTAACCTTACACACTATAATTTCATTAAGATTTCTCGTCAATTATGACAAATCCTACTTAGTCCCATCTCAAACTTTGTCGTTCATTGGGGCAGACTTGGACACCTTGCAGGCAAAGGCTTTTCTGCCTTGACAGCAAGCTCTCACCCTCATGTCTCTTGCACACCAGCTGCAGTCTCAGCACTCCGTGACTGCATGCCACTTTCTGATCCTCCTGGGACACACGGCGTCCTCAGTTCAGGTCACACCAATGGCCCGTTTGGCCATGAGAGTCATGCAGTGGATAAGTCTCAATGGACTCAAAGCATTCAGCCCCTGTCGACCATTGTCCATATAACCGACTTACTCCGTCAGTCTCTTGCCTGGTGGAAAAATCAGATCAATCTCCTCCAAGGCTTGCCCTTTCAGGCTCCAGACCCTCAATTAACTCTCACCATCGATGCTTCCAATCTCAGCTGGGGAGCCCATGTGGCCAATCTGCAGACACAAGGATCTTGGTCTCCAGAGGAAGCCAAACACCAAATACATTTCCTGGAGCTTCGAGCAATCAGATATGCTCTCAGGGCATTTCAGGATCACCTCTTAAATCAAGTTATCCTGATCTAGACGGACAACCAGGTGGCCATGTAGTACATCAACAAACAGGGAGGCATGGGCTCCTTCCTTGTGTGTCAGGAAGCTGCACAGATATGGGCGTAAGCTCTCTCCCATTTGATATACCTCAGGGCCACCTACTTGCCAGGAGTGGACAATGTGTTGGCAGACAAGCTGAGTCGCATCTTTCAACCACACGAGTGGTCTTTCAACCCCTCCGTAGCGAACTCCATCTTCCAACAATGGGGATATCCTCAGATAGACCTCTGTGTCTCCTCAAAACCGCAAGGTAGAGAACTTCTGCTCTCAGCCCAGAGACGCATTCTCCCTCTCGTGGGCAACCGGTCTACTTTATGCATTCCCTCCACTTCCTATTCTCTCGAAGACTCTCATGAAGTTACGTCAGGACAAGGGAACCATGATCCTCATAGCACCTCACTGGCCACGCCAAGTGTGGTTTCCAATACTTCAGGATCTCTCCATTCGCAGGCACATTCCCTTAAGAAAGGACCCGCTTCTGATCACTCAAAATGACGGGTGCCTCCGCCACCCCAATCTTCAAGCCTTGTCCCTGACGGCATGGATGTTGAAAGGTTAATTCTTCAGCCAGTTAACTTTCTGACCCAGTTTTACGTGTCCTGAATGCTTCACAGAAGCCTTCCATGAGAAAATCTTACTCTTACAAATGGAACAGGTTTAGGCCATGGTGCTCTTCTCAGTCCCTTGACCCTTTTACCTGTCTAATCACAAAGTTTTTGGACTATCTCTGGCACTTCTCAGAGTCAGGTCTCAAAACTTATTCCATCAGAATGCATGTCAGTGCGGTAGCCACCTTCCATAAAGGTATCGGGGATGTATCCATATCAGTACAACCCCTTGTAACACGTTTTCTGAAGGGCTTGCTTCACCTCAAGCCACCACTGCATCCGACCCCTTCTTGGGACCTTAATCTGGTTTTGGGTCGGCTCATGAAACCACCATTCGAGCCTCTTCAATCCTGTGATCTTCGCTATCTCACATGGAACGTGATTTTCCTTCTGGCAATCACTTCGGCTCGCAGAGTTAGTGAATTACAGGCTCTAGTTACCTATTCGCCTTACACTAAACTTCTGCAGGACCGGGCAGTACTCCGCACTCACCCTAAATTTTTGCCTAAGGTAGTTTCGGACTTTCATCTCAATCAATCCATTATACTACCTACCTTTTTTCCCAGGCCCCATTCCAATCCAGGAGAGCAGGCTCTGCATACCCTTGACTGCAAATGGGCTGTAGCGTTCTACCTAGACCATTCAGCTGCCCACAGTAAAAGCTTGTCTCTTTCCATCCTTTCAAATTAGGGCAACCTGTGGGTAAACAGACTGTCTCCTCCTGGTTGGCGGTTGCATATCCTTTTGCTATCAGCAAGCAGGCATTCCACTTCAAAACCGTGTTAAAGCACACTCTGTGAGGGCCATGGCGACTTCAGTAGCACACCTACGATCAGTGCCGCTTCCTGACATATGCAGGGCTGCCACCTGGAGTTCTCTCCATACTTTTACAGCCCACTATTGCTTGGACAAAGCCAGAAGACAAGATTCCATCTTCGACCAATCTGCCCTGCGTAACCTATTTACAACTTGACGTACCAACTAGGGATGTGAATCGTTTATCTGACGATTGAAAATATTGTCCGATATTTTCAATATCGTCAGATATCGGGGGGTCCCCGATAGCGATAGGAAACCCCACGATTAATTTAGTGGGTTTTCTTATCGTTATGGAGGGGGTGGCGGGAAGAAAGGACACAACCTAAAAACACAACCTGACCCTTTAAAATGAGTTTGTTAGTATCCCCCCACCCTCCGGACCCCCCCCCCCCCAAATTTTTAAATACCTGGTGGTCCAGCGGGGGTCCCGGGAGCATTCTCCCGCTCTCGGGCTGTCGGCTGCCACTAATCAAAATGGCGCCGATGGCCCTTAGCTCTTAGCATGTGACAGGGGCTATCGGTGCCATTGGTCAGCTCCTGTCGCATGGTAGGTGCACTGGATGGCCCGCACCATTTTTAAAGATGGCGTCGGCCATCCATTGCTCCTACCATGTGACAGGGACCGGCCAATGGCACAGATACCCTGTCACATGCAAAGGGCGATCGGCACCATTTTGTTTACTGGCAGCCGACGGCCCAAGCGTGGGAGAATGCTCCCGGGATCCCCACTGGAACACCAGGTATTTAAAAATTGGGGGGGGGGGGGTCCGAAGGGTGCGGGGATACTAACAAACTCATTTTAAAGAGTTGGCTGTATTTTTTGGTTATCGGCTCAGGCACAGCCCATAAAAAAAACCCAATCGGACTGCAAGATAAAAATGTCACGATGTGAATCGGAACCGGAATCCGAACCGATACCGGTTCCGATTCACATCTCTAGTACCAACACCCTTCCGCCTGCCCGTTAGGGTTCAGGATGCCCTCGGCCAAATTCCACCCCAGTTGTTGTGCCTGTTGCACGTCTTGGGTACATTTGGTGCATACTCGGACATCCTCAGCTCGGTACTCACCCATATGTGAGGACTACCATCCTGCTTGTCCTGTGAGAAAGCAAATGTTGCTTACCTGTAACAGGTGTTCTCACAGGACAGCAGGATGTTAGTCCTCAAGAAACCCCCCCGCCGCCCCATGGTGTTGGGTTCGTAATGTTTTCTTATTTTATATTCGGCACTACCTGTAGCTTTTTAACAAGACTGAAAGGGGACCCCTGCTGGCTGCAGGGTTGGTACCATGCTGGGCATGCCCAGTAGGGGCCAATCAAAGTTCTGGAAACTTTGAAAAAAGTGTTCCGTGATTGGGCTCCATCCTGTGATGTAACCCATATGTGAGGACTTACATCCTGCTGTCCTGTGAGAATACCTGTTACAGGGAAGCAACATTTGGTGTTTTGGCGCTTCCTGATGGCTCCTTCAATTAGCAGTCCTCTTGCTACTTTCCCCGTTGGGAGAGTCC
Source organism: Rhinatrema bivittatum (assembly GCF_901001135.1). Lineage (NCBI taxonomy): Eukaryota > Metazoa > Chordata > Amphibia > Gymnophiona > Rhinatrematidae > Rhinatrema > Rhinatrema bivittatum. The sequence continues at coordinate 729,755,936 of NC_042616.1, read as the reverse complement.
TCTCTCTAGATGGCCTACAAATCTTTCCACCGCAGCCTTGGTGCTCTTATCGGGTCCTCAGGCCCCGGAAGATGACATCATGAGGGGGCGGGACTCACCGGAGCACAACGGGGTACAGGTGTTTTGGCGCTTCCTGATGGCTCCTCCAATTAGCAGTCCTCTTGCTACTCTCCCCATTGGGAGAATCCTCTCTCTAGATGGCCTCTGCACACATTTCTTTTTTTAATGCATGTTGGGGCGTTTTTTTGTTTAATGTTTTTTTTGTTTAATGTTTATTTTGTTTTGTAAACTAAAGAAAACAAACATTAAAAAAACTAAATTTGTGGAAAAAGACACCCTATTCATGAAATTAAAAACAAAGCAAAATGTTTACCCTTGTGCACCCCTAGTGCTAAGGACTGTGTTAACTGTGCCATATACGTATATAACCCTTTGAACAGTACAATAGTTTTAGCTTTAAATTGTTCATAAAGACATAAATGTGTAAAAGTCATTGATCTGCTAGTCACATTTCTTAATTGTCAAGGTGTGGTATGTAAAAGGTACAAGATATCTCAATGATGCATGAAGTTACTATAGTTACATATGCCTGGCAGTTGGCAATTTAGTAGGTTTTTTAGTTGTTGCCATTGCACTTGTATGGCCGTATGGCCGGTGCCATTTTGCAATACGGCAATACGGTCATACGGCCGGCGCCATTTTGCCATACGGCAACGAGTGCAGGAAGTCGCTCCCGGACTCCCGCTGGACTTTTGACAAGTCTTGTGGGGATCAGGAGGCCCCCCCAAGCTGGCCAAAAGTCCCTGGGGGTCCAGCAGGGGTCCGGGAGCGATCTCCTGTGCTCGTGACATCGGGGGACAGGAACCAAAATGGCGCCGGCGCCATTTCTATTAACGCAGCCGTGGCCCGAGAGTGGAAGATCACACCGGGACCCCCCACTGGACCCCAGGTAATTTAAAACATTTTGGGGGGGTTCGGGAGGGTGGGGGATTTATTTTAAAGGGTCGGGGTGGGTTTTAGGGTTGTTTTAGTGTGCCGGTTTTCCCGCCCTCCCCTGATTTACAATTTAAACGATTTTTAAAAAAACAAAACCGCGACGATCAGATTCCCTCCGCCCCCAGCCAAAATCGATCGTTAAGACGATCGATCACACGATTCACATCTCCAATATATATATAGATAGATAGATAGATAGATATATGTAAGCTATATAAGCTATTATATAGCTTATATTATATATATATATATATATATAAGCTGTAATAAAGATTTGTGGTACTTATTTAATATGCATTGTTATGGGTGGGCTTGATGGACCCTTGGTCTGACCCAGTATGGCATTTTCTTATGTTCTTATGTTCTTATATATATATATGATATATTGCTTCCTGTTAAAAAGGCTTTCATTCATTTCAGTCAGCCATTTGCAATATGTCTAATCATACTCAGTCTGGAGTGGTTAGACTAAAGCCCTCTTGGTTGATGATAACAGCACATTTGATCATATGATTCATGTTATACAGAGCAGAATGTCATACAGTCTTCAGATTTATTTATACATTTGCCTGGCTGGCAATGTATTATCTAAAATGGTGACACAGCTTATGGCTTGGTATTTACAAAATGAATCCAAGTTACTATACAAGATTCTGTCACATAGGAAATATAGTAGAGTACTGGAATTCAACACCCTACCCTAATGCAAAAAGACAATAAAGCATCCATTCTACCTTTTCTCATCCTGAGAGAAAACAACAGAAAGCAAAACCTTTATACCCCTATAATTAACATGCAGTGATTGAGTAAATCAATAAGATTAATGTTTTAATAGTAAAGCTTGAAAAATCCATTTCAGCTGAGTATAAGCCACCAAAACTAAATAAAAACAGTTGCCTTGCTGATTGATTATAAGAAGCATTCTGTCCTATTGATTAACACACATTCCACAAATTAAGCTAAATTGATCATTTTCATATAGCACAGTAACTATTTTCCCAGCCTGGAAAATTCTATATTTTGTTGCTAGTGAAATTCCTATGTGCCTTTTTTAGTCAAATTGTGATATTTCATTTTTGACCAAAATATTTTCCAAAAAATATATATATATATATTTCCAGATATGTACCAGAAGTCACAGAAAATATTTGAATTAGGTAGAGGGCTTGGTTTGCATAAAAGCTCAGTAGAAGCCTAATGATCTTCATTTCCTCTCCTGATCAGAGTTCAATATTCTATCTTTTTTTGTTTGTATCCATACCTCCTGGATTCCTTAGACATATTTAATTCTGCCTCAGGCAGTAATGGTTGCTGAACTTGGTACCATCATTGCTGAATTCCATTCAGAGGAAGATTTGTTTGTACTTGTAAGCTTTTTTCCCTGAATTTTTGCACTCTCTTGCTAGGGAAATGAGTGGGGGAAAAATGTGACTCAATTTGTTCATTCGGTTTCTTTTGCTCAGTGATTCATGTTGTTTGATTTGGGGGCCAAAGCAATTATTTGTTTCATAGTGTCAAGTGATTATTCATTTTCCATTAAAGTGAATGGGGGAAACAATGAACCCATTTCGGATGAAACATTTGTGGTTTTCTATTTAAGTTTATGATACTTGAAAGCAGACATCATCAGCACAGGATAGACACCAAGAGTGGAGCCATCAGCAACAACAAGTATCATCTACTAGATAAGGGAGCACTGACTGATGTGCTGCAAATGCGCAGTAGAGAGCAGCTGTACCGTGCATGTGCGGGCGAGCACGTCGGCCAGAGCGGAGCGTGCCCGAAAAAAAAAAATGGCGCTGGGTCCTTAGAAGCAGGAGCAGCGGCGGCAATGAGCAGGAGCGGCAGCGGCGGCAACGAGCAGGAGTGGGAGGAGCAGTAGCCGCAGCGGCGGCGACAAGCAGGAGCGGGAGGAGCAGTAGCGGCGGCGATGCGCGCGAGGGAGGGAGGGACACCCCCCCCCCCCCCGTCTGCCGGTTGTGGATGAGCTGAAAGGGGAGGGGATTGAGAGAGGGGGAGTGAGTGAGGGGAGGGTGAGAGTGAGGAGAGAGTGAGCTGAGGGGAGGGGGGAGGGAGGAGAGAGGGAGGAGAGGTGAGGGGAGGGGGGAGGGAGGAGAGGTGAGGGTGAGGGAGGTGAGAGGGAGGGGAGGGGGGAAGGTGAGAGGGAGGGAGAATAGAGGGGGGAGGTGAGAGGGAGGGAGGGAGGAGAGAGGTGAGGGGAGGGGGAAGGGAGACTAGAGGGGGGAGGGGAGAGGGGGAGGGAGTGGGAAGGAAATGAACCGAAAATTATTTTTTAAATGTAGCCCGTTGTTACGGGCTTAACGGCTAGTAAGAATATAAAAACAAAGAAATGTCATGTTGGTTCATACCAAGGTCCATCAAACCCATCCTTTCTCTGACAGTGGCCAGTCCAGGCTGCAAGTACCTGGCAGATCCTATGAAGATGACCTATTTCCTGTTACTTGCTCTCTGGGAATGGGATAGCATTAGCTTTCTTTAGTCTACTTGGCCAATAATATTTTATGGACACTTCCTTCAGGAATTAGTCCATCCTCTTTTCAACCACACTATGCTAGTCACTTTGATCACATCCTCTGGCAACAGATTCTATAGTTTTATTGTCCGCTGAGTAAAAAAGTACTTTCTCCATTTTGTTTTACATCTGCTGATTGTTAGTCTCATGGAGTTTCCCCTTGTTTTAATATTATTTGATAGGGTAAATAGCCATCCTGTTCTACCCCACTCATGATTTTATAAACTTCTATCATGTCCCCTCTAAGCCATCCTTTTTCCAAGCTGAAGAGATGTAACCTGCATAACCTCTTATTATAGGGGAGCCCCTTTCTCATTTCTGTTGCCCTCTTCTAGTTCTGCTTTGTCTTTTTTGAGATGGAGCAACCAAAACTGCATAGGTGTGGTCACATCATGGATCAATACAAAAGCAATATGATATTTTACGTTTTATTCTCCATTCATTTTCAGCTTATTCCTAACATTCTATTTGCCTTTTTGACTTTCAGCACACATCGAGCTGAGGATTTCAATGCATTGTCACAAGAACTTCACGGTCCTTTTCCTGGATGGAAACTCCAAATACAGAGCCCAGCATTGTGTACCTATAGTTAAGATTATTTTTCCCTATGTGCATCACTTTATATTTTTCCACATTAAATTTCATCTGCCATTCAGTTTATTTATTTATTGTATTTATTCAGATTTATATTCCACTTTTGGACACTTCAAAGCTTGCCCTGTCTACTAGCTTCATAAGGTCCTTCGGACTGGGCCACAGTGTAGGGCCGGGTCCCAGGTGTTGGGATCCGACCACTGAGCCGGGGCCTGGATCTGGGCCAAGGCTCCAGCATCAGGACCTGTCTTCTGTTTCAGGCCCCGGCATCGGGCCCAGGCCCAGGCTGAGGTCCCAGTATCAGGATCCGACATCAGGATCTGACTTCAGGGTTGGGCCCTGGCTTCAGGCCTGAATCCTAGCCAAGGCCCCAGCTTCAAGATTCTGACTCTGGATTGGGCCACTTTATTGGGCCTGTGCCTGGGCCACGACATTGGATTCATGACAGATCAGATAAGTGGGAGCCGAAAAGTTTCCCAGCCCTGGCAAAATTTTTAGGGTCTTGGCCAAGTTCCCGGTGATGTGCCCAGACTTAGGCCAAGACTGCAGTGTTGTGCTCAGGCATACGGGAGGCCCCTGCTTTGGGCCTCTTCCTATTCCCTAGGTGAGGCCCCAGCATCGGGCCTAGGCCTAGGCACAATGGTTGACGTTTTTGGTTTGTTTGCTTTCAAAACAAAACATGAAAGCCAACAAAATTTTATTGGATTTTCAATTGGTTTGTTTTGAGAACAAAATTAAATAAAATAGGAAATGTTGTTGTTATTTCCTATTTCGTTACTCCCAAGTGCACATTCCTTCTTAGCACCATGGATGATCTCTTGTTACAGTCTCCCTCTGTATGTGCATGAGTCTCTATTACCAAGCATGGGATGCATTCATCCTCCAGGCTTGGATAACTGAAGATCCAAGGTGGTCAGAGTATCTTTGGGCAGGAAAACCCGTCCAACACAGGTAAAAAAAGGTAAAATGCAGTCTCAGTACAGACAATCCAAAAATACTCTCTCTCCAGATTCCGATTAAGTGCCTTCACTAGGTTTCAAGTTGATCTTACTCATGGTTCTCACTGTGCTTCTTCTTCGCACTCTCTCTTTCTCGAATCCCATGATGGAAAGAATTCTAATGGAACACACAGCTGTCAATGTTCCTGTCTCCAGGCAGGAAGGGGGACCAAAACTCTTCCTGATGAGCATCCAACAAAAGGTATCTCTTCCCCATAATAGATTCAAACACCAGAAGGACACAGTTGTGAGTCACCAGCATTCCTCTCTTCCTGCAATGGTCACAGAGGGGCAGGACTTCCCTACCCATGGCCCCCCAGAAGAGGTTTCCCCAAGACCTCTCCCTGAGCAAACACTCTGGGGTCTTGCAGTTTTCTTACAAAAGTTGCAAAAATTCCCTCAAAAACAACCCAGAACAAACCACCCAACACCTAAAGAGTCGGTTACAGAAGATAAGTCCTCAAACTGGACTCATTTGGTCTGTAATCCAAGGATTACAGACCAAATGAAGCCCGAGCCCTCAGGCCACAAAAAACTAAACAGAGGAAAAATTCTCGAGAATTCCTCCAAACTTCTATACCAAACTATACTGCCCCCACAGCTCACAGGAGGGGCTGTATATGAATGGTGCCTCCCCCTAATTACCAATCAGTACTACTCTAACTAAAAGGAGTTACCAAGGCCTTTAAGGTAATGAGTACAGGGGCCATTTCACGTTTATTTGCAAATGCTGTAAAATGAAAAACTATTGCATGAAAGGGAACTGCTTATATATAGGCCACCAACATAGTTGTGTTTTACGGTTAAGCCTCTTTATCATTATCACCTCTTTGATTCATGCTGTCTGTTATTCAAATTTTTCAAATATGCAATTAAAAACTTATCTGTGACTATTTAAAATATGCTATGCATCAATGCTTTGGTTGTATCCAGGAAGTGTTACCCTACACAGGCCTCATTTTGAAGACGTCCTTATTCCTCAGGGAATGTATATGCTCTTATCTCTACCACTGTCATACAGCATTATCAGTGATGTCGGTGAGTCAACAACCAACAAGGACTGAACTACACAGTCTGGGTAAACAAATAAGCATGGGGGTAGCTTGCTTGTTGCGGCGGTTACTACCCTAAACCAATTAAGCCTGATACTTCACTTTGAATGCATATACAGCATTGCTCTCTGCTTTAACAGCAGGGGGAAATATAGAAAAAAGGATTTACATTCAGACAACATCCAACAAGGCATTGATCTGTGCAGTCTGGGTAAATAAGCATCTGGGTAACTTGCTTGATGCGGCAGTTACTACCCTTAACCATTAAGCCTTATGCTTCACCTTTGATGCAACTCCAACATTACTCTCTGCATCAATAGCAGGGGTGGCAGTAAATTTGAATCAAACAGTTACAAACAAGGGCCCTGAACTTGGTGGTCATTGAAACAGATAAGTATGGGAAAATAAGTGTGGGAGATTGCTGGGCAGACTGAATGGGCCATTTGGTCTTTTTCTGCCGTCATTTCTATGTTTCTATGTCAACAGGAGCTCTCTCTTTTAGAGGGCAGAAGCAGTCTAAGCGAGAACCAATTTACAATGTGGTTAATGTTACCGAAGCCAACCAATCAGAAAACAGTAGAAACGAAAGAAATGTTCTAAAACTCCAAAAGGTTTAAAATAAGGTGTGCCATTCTATTTCTTCATTTAATCCACTCAGTGTTATGGTATTTAGCATGTAAATCCAATATTGTTCTTTAAAATTCAGTTTGGAGCTTGTGTTGGCACCCTATATGAGTGGCAATATTCGTTCGATGAGTGTCCACTTTAAATCTTCAAAAGAATGACAAAAGTCTATGCAGTGTTGGATCTTTGGAGTGCTCATTTCTCTGGTGTATAAGCAGTTTCTGTGTTCTATGAGTCAAACTCCGGTCTTTTAGTCTGAACTATATATGTCTTTTCACATGGACATATAATCATATATATCACATAATCAGACATACAATATGTAGATGTTCTATGTTTGATAGTAAATAGAGTTAATAAATGTATCCATTCAGTACCCGTTATTTTGTTTGTGCAAAAGTCATAGCGTTAAAATGGGGTATGTGTGAACGTATCTTGTTGTGTCCCCTCTGCAGGTATGGGAAACACCGCATGCACCAACTTGTCACTGCACATTCTGGGTGATAGTTTTGAATGGTATATATTCTTTCACTTAGCAGAGTGTTTTGTTTTTTTTACCAGTATTGTCACAAAGTTAAACATGATATCTTTCTATAATGTTTTATGCAAAATTACTGTTTATTTGCTGATTTTAACAGATTGAAAATAAAACAGTGAGTGTGGCATATGCAAAAGTTTGGACACCATTCCAGTTACTTGATTACTAATTTATTTTTATAAAGTTTTTAATTAGGGCCAAAATGTTGATTGACTTTTTAGACCTTCAATTAGTCAGGTGAAGACAATTCTACGGTTGAACAAATATTCTGACACTTTTAACTTTTCAGGTTGTGATTGTTGTTTTGTCTACTTTCAATTTACCATGGCTCCTTTAAGGATCTATCTAACCTTTTGAAAATGAAGATAATTCACTCTTACAAAGCAGGGAAAGGCTATAAAAAATCTTTAAATGCTTCCAGCTAGCTGTCAGAAACATTGTTCAGAAATGGAAGTTGCAGTATATAGGGACTGATGTAAAAAGATCTGTGCTGATTTTTCTACGTGGAGTTTTTAGGCACGCGTGGCAAAAACCAGTGGAAGCACAGGATGTAATAATGGGTGTGCATGCTAATTAGATACGAATTAAGTTAGTTTTTTTTAATATTACTTCAATTGCTAAACAAAAAATTTTCCAGTGAATCCATTTTGCAAGTTTTGGTTGTTTGCACAAGTACATATGTTATAATATAGCATTTCTACCAATATCATTATAAGTTATTGAATCCTTGTATTCCATCTTTGATTCATTTTTTTATTTATATACAGTATGTTGTTGAAGTTGTCCATTAATGATTGACATTTGATCATTAAATATCAACTACAGTAATATGTTTACTGATACCCCCATTCAGAGGTATTTCTTTTCATTTTTTATTTTTCATTAATATCCATTATTTATTATTTATTATTTTTCATGCTTTGACCTATTATTATACATAATTTTTTGTAGTAATATATTTTTTACACCTTCCAGACCATATGATGCTTCTCTATATACTGCATCCGAGTAATCAAGAATTTTAATTTGATGAAACAGAGGTAATGTCCATATACACTCATAAGACAATATTGTTGTTACATATTTTCTGTTTTCACTTTTCATGTTACCATTATCCATGTCTATGTTATTTGTTTTTATGATTTGTTTTATTTATTAGTATTTATGTATCCGTTTATTTGTTGTAGCCCCTGATGCAGCCCCTTTGAGAGAGGGCGAAACTCGGCCTGAGTCGGGCGTTTTAAAGATTTTAATGTTAATGAAGAGAATCTAACAAGATTCCTAGAGGATTCAACAATAGAATATTACGAAACTGCCACTTTAATGGTATCCTTTATAGTTGAAAAAGACCTCAACGAGATAATGAAACGGTATTTTAAAAATATTCAGAACCAGTTTCATGGGGCACAAATATGTGTGTTCCCAGATTATGCACCTATTACTCAGAACAGGAGACGCGAGTTTCTTGTAATGAGACCTCAAGTAATAGAATTGGGTTTTTCTTATGTTTTAAAATACCCTTGTAAGTGTATTGTAAAGTCTGCGAAAGATATATATGCTTTCCAATACCCTGAACAGTTAAAATCTTTTCTCAACGCCAGAAGGGTAATAGTTCTCTCTGTAGTTAAGCCTTAACTTGGAACAATAATAAAAATGTGGGTACCTTTAGCTACGTAAAGCTTATTACATGCAAAGTATGTTTGTTAATTTTGAACTTCCTTAAATTTCTGTCCCCGATGGCACTTTGTTTCTTTAATGGTGAAATGCAATATGTAATTTAGAAGGTAAAATAGAATTGTTACAGCGTTTTGTAAATGAATGTATGGTAGAAATATTGCATTTTTCTTTTCTGTAAGTAAGTTAACACTTGCTGTAATTATGAAAATTAGAAAAATAAAATTAAAATAAAATTAAAAAAAAAAAAAAGATTTTAATTCTCCAATAAAGAATAAAAAATTTGGACATTTTGGCTTCTAATTCTTATCCTGTCGCCTCCAGGTGCTAAAAAGCCACATTAAAAAACCAGTGCTAACCCAATCTCCCTGCCAGCACGGCTTCCTGCATTGCTATTAGCATGCACTTGCGCAGAAAAACTGCAGGTCTGTATGCACACTTGTACGTGCTTTTTTCCCACATACATTACCTTATTACATAACCATATAGGGCTTTGCATAGGAAAACAGCATATACAAACACGTATAGGCATGCACAAACGTGCGGCAGCTTCAGCGCACTTTATTACATCGGCCCCATTGTATAGTTATAAACAAACAGTTCCATTTTCATTTTATCAGCACAAAGCATTTTGTTCCAAAATGTTTCAGGAATATCAAGGCTTTGTTTTATTTTGCATAGTCTAGACAATGCCTTTTGTGATGAGGTCATAGAAAAGGATTGCTTTGAAAACTTTCCCATGCAGATCATTGTTGTGTAAGCAATGCTGTACTGTGATCCTGTGGACTATTACTCCAATGCAGGGCTGGCGGAAGCACTAGCGGGCCGTTACAGTAAGGAGCGGTAGGAAGAGCTGCTTTAGTGCCGGGCGCACCCGCGTTTGCCGCACACACAGTCCGGCTCACCTACCGCTCGATACTGTATTTAAATAGCTTGCAAATGCAAGTCACGTCCAAGAAGCGTCCGTGAAGCGTTAGGCCCGCGCAACCCATTTTACTGTATAGGCGCTTTATACAGCGCCTATACAGTATCCTGGGTGAGCTGGTACCTGTCATTTCAAATGTCATTTCAAATGACATTTGAAATGACAGGCACCAGGAAGTGGATCCCAACTTTAACCAAAGAAAACCTAAAATCCCCTCCTCCCGAAGCGACTCGACATGTAAAATATGTGAATAAGTGTAACTAACTTACTTTTTGTTTCTTTTTCAGCCTTTCAGCCTTCTCTGCCGTCCTCCGGAGGGGGCAGCCGGCGGCAAAAGTGGCTTCCAGCGGCCCCCGCCGGCCCCCGCGGCCCCTGCATGCCCGTAGTGCATGAGCGCTCAAGCCAATGAAAGCACATGGACGGGCATGTGTGACGTATGCCGTGACGTCACGCACGCGCGTTCATGTGCTTTCATTGGCTTGAGTGCCCGTGCACTACGGGCGTGCGGGGACCGCTTTTGCCACTTTCGCCGCTGGCTGCCCCCTCCGGAGGACGGCAGAGAAGGCTGAAAGGGCTGAAAAAGAAACAAAAAGTAAGTTGGTAGATGTCGAGTCGCTTCAGGAGGAGGGGATTTTAGGTTTTCAATATTTTACATGTCCAGTCTCTTCGGGAGAAGGGGATTTTAGGTTTTCAATATTTTGCATGTCCAGTCTCTTCGGGAGGAGGGGATTTTAGGTTTTCAATATTTTACATGTCCAGGAAGTTCTCTGCTCTTGCTTCTTCTTCTTGCAAAAATTCATACCCGCTGAGGACAATTATGGAATTGGAGGCAAGGAGTTACTAGCCATCAAGTTAGCACTTGAGGAGTGACGACAGTGGTTGGAAGGTATGTAATACCGGATTACAATATATATATATATGGACCATAAAAACTTGGAGCATCTCCACCAAACACAGCGTCGGAACGCCCGTCAGGCTAGATGGCCCCTATTTTTCTCATGTTTTGACTTGGAGATATGATGCCGCCCCACTTCTAAAAACACTTGGGCAGATGCTCTTTCCTGATCCTTCGAGATTGAAGTTACGCCTGATCCTCCCCATCACGTAATAGATCTAACTCAAATTATTTGGCTTCCTCTGTGACCGTTCTCCCAGGAAAGATGCCCCCTAGTCCTTCTATTATTTGAAAGTGTAAATAACGGATTCACATCTATTCGTTCAAGACCTCTCATGATCTTAAAGACCTCTATCATATCCCCCCTCAACCATCTCTTCTCCAAGCTGAATAGCCCTAACCTCTTTAGCCTTTCCTTATAGGGAAGCTGTTCCATCCCCTTTATCATTTTGGTTGCCCTTCTCTGTACCTTCTCCATTGGAACTATATCTTTTTTTAGATGCAGTGACCAGAATTGTACCACCGCCTACCATTCACAGGTCAAGCGGAACGGATCAATCATACCCTGAAAATCTTCTTGAGGTCCTACACTAATGAGTGCCAAAATGATTGGGTGATTCTTTTCCCATGGGCAGAGTTTTTGCATAATTCCCACATCAGCCCTGCCACAGGAGCCTCACACCCAGATAGTGTATGGAACGCAGCCCTTACCTCCGCTACCAGTACCGTTGTCTGTGCCTTCTCCGGGAGCTCAAATAACCATGCAAGAACTCCATCTCTTTTACATGTTTAGGATTCCAGTTTGGAGAAGGGACAGCTGGGGGGGAGATTTGATAGCAGTCTATAAAATAATGAATGGATTGGAATGGATAAACATGACTCAGTTGTTTACTTTTCAAAAACTGCAAAAACTAGGGGACATTCAATGAAGTTACTAGGTGATACATTTAAAACAAATTGGAGAAAATATTATTTAACTCAATGCATAATTAAAATCTCAAATTAATTCCCGGAGGATGTGGTTAAAGCTGTGAGTGTGGCTGGGTTTAAAAAAAGGTTTAGACAAGATACTGGAAGAAAAATCCTTATACCATTATTAAAGTGGACTTGGGGAAATCCACTGCTTTTATGGCCAAGTCCTTAAGCAGCTTTTTCTGAATTGTCAAAAAGACTTATGGGTAAAACCACAGGACGGCTTCTATGGACAAGTCCCAAAGCAAGTAACATCAAGCAGCATTGTCTAGGTTATCTTAGAGAGCTCACCCAATAGAAATGTTGCTAGTAACAATTTATGGGTTTGACAGATCCCACATAGTAGGCTTGTGGTGGCATGGATTATAAACTGGTTGACAGACAGGAGACAATGTGTAATGGTAAATGGAACCTACTCGGAAGAGAGATTGGTGTTAAATGGAGTTCAACAGGGATCTGTTTTGTGACTTGTTCTGTTAAATATCTTTGTGAGTGACATTGCGGATGGAATAGAAGTTAAAGTTTGTCTGTTTGCGGATAATACTAAGATCTGCAACAGAGTAGACATGCACGAAGGAGTAGAGAGAATGAAGAGTGATTTAAGAAAGCTTGAAGAGTGATTGAAGATTTGGCATCTGGGATCCAATGTCAAGAAATACAGAGTCATGCATCTGGCGTATGGTAATACAAAAGAACTGTATATGATGGGGGGGGGGGGGGGGGGGGGGAATGAAAGACTGATGCGCAAGAATAAAAAAAGGGATCTTGGGTTAAGTGTCTGGTGATCTGAAGGTGATGAAACAATGTGACAAGGCAATAGCTAAAGCCAGATGAATGCTGAGCTGCACAGAGAAAGGTTTAACCAGTAAGAAAAAAGAGGTGATAATGCCCTTGTACAGGTCCTTGGTGAGGTCTCAACTGGAGTACTGTGTTCAGTTCTGGAGATCCAAATATATATACAATCAAACACTACTTATTTATTTATTTATTTATTTACTATATTTATATATCATTGTTCTGAAAAGACTATCACATCAGTTTACAATGTGTACAATCGTGCATAACCAAACAATAGATAAAAGACATAAAATGAAGAATACAAGATAAAATATAGAGACAGTATGGAGATGGTCCAGAGAAGGGCAAACAAAATGGTGTGGGGTCTGTATTGGAAGATCTATGAGGATAGGCTGAAGGATCTGGATATGTTGTGTACCCTGGAAGAGTGGAGGTGCGGGGGAGATATGATACAGACCTTCAGAAAGCTGAAAGGTTCTAATGATGCACGAACTTCGAACCTTTCTCGTTGGAAAGAAAACAATAGAATTAGGGATCACAAAATTAAACTCCAGGGGGAACAACTCAAAACCAACATGAGGAAATGTTGGTTTTGAGTTGTCCCTTATTGCGTGTGATACCAGGATGGGGGTGGAGTTGGGGCGGAGTTGGCCCCGGAAGAAGAGGAGTTGGGGCATCACCGGGGCCGACTCCAAGACGACGGCGCGCACAGTGAAAAGGTAAGTGCCTTTTCGCTGCCTATTTCGCTCCCAATAGCTACACCTACTAAGGTGGCGCTATTGGGTGCGAAACCGGCAGCGATCACACCGCGATGGTGCGATCGCTGCCAGCTAGCACAGGCCAGCCCCCCATTTCGGCCCCCCCCCGCCCCTCATCTTCTAAAGTATCACAGGCCTGTGATACTTTAGAAAATGAGGCCCTTAGTGATTTTGCAATAAAATGGAGATTTAGGGGTAGATTTTCAAACCGCGCGATTTGGCGTACTTTTGCTGGCGCATCAGGCGCAAGCAAAAGTACGCGGGATTTTAGTAGATACGCGCGTTGCCGCGCGTATCCGCTAAAATCCTGGATCGGCGCGCGCAAGGCTATCAATTCCGTATAGCCGGCACGCGCCGAGCCGCGCAGTCTACCCCCGTTCCCTCCGAGGCCGCTCCGAAATCGGAGCGGCCTCGGAGGGAACTTTCTTTTGCCCTCCCCTCACCTTCCCCTCCCTTCCCCTACCTAACCCACCCGCCCGGCCCTGTCTAAACCCCCCCCCCTTACCTTTGTCGGGGGATTTACGCCTCCCGGAGGGAGACGTAAATCCCCGCGCGCCAGCAGGCCGCTAGCGCGCCGGGACGCACTCTGGGGGCATGGTCGCGCCCTCCGGGCCCGCCCCCAGAACGCTCCCGACACGCCCCAAAAACGCCGCGCGGTTCGGGCCCGCTCCCCGACACGCCCCCCTCCGAAAACCCCGGGACTTACGCGAGTCCCGGGGCTCTGCACGTGCCGGTAGGCCTATGTAAAATAAGCTCACCGGCGCGCAGGGCCCTGCTCGCCTAAATCCGCCCAGATTTGGGCGGATTTAGGCGAGCAGGGCTCTTAAAATCCGCCCCTTAGTGTTTGACTGTATGAGTTGTCTGGCAGCGTTTTTTGGAATTTATACCCCTGAAGCAGGGTTAATGAGAGCACAAAACGTGATCTCGTTGGACTTTCACCTTATGGATTGTGTCTTGGGCCATCAATCGAGAATGGACCTTCTTTGAAATGCTGGATTAACTAAAAGTGAAACCTTTTTCTTTATAGGCCAGGAAAGGAAAGTAGTGTTTGATTGTATATACATTTGGAAAATGATAAAAATAAAGAATTAATGTGCAAATCTTTGATGTTTTTAATATAGTATCAAATACCTATGATTGTATGGTTACTAGCAAACAAAGACTTGAAATTTACAGCTAGAAGTTATAATTTCTTAACCCTTTGTCTAGTGATGATGTGCAAAGCCTGAACCTTTCGTTTCAGGCTTCGTTTTTGGCCTGCCACAGGAAATATTTGTTTGGGATTCGTTGTCCCTGAAACAGGATGAATGCACATCCCTAGTGTATGATGGTCCTTATTTATAGCGTGAACTGATATATTTTAAAAAATAACACCATAAATAGGTAAAAGAAATTCTATGACATCTTGAATGCTTTTGGTTATTGTTTTTTAATATTAATTACCATCCTCATCTATAATAAACAAAAAAAGTTTTATTCCAAAACTTTAACTACATAAAAAGTCAGGGCTAATGTCAGAGCATAGAGGAGGGCATATGAAGGAAACTGGAGGACAATGCTGGCAGACACAAAACTATCCACATCAGCAGGCCATCACATGGACTCTTCAAGCAGGATGGGTCCACCACTCCTCCATCTGGCCAGTACAGGCACTCATCAGGCAGGACAGGCTCACCATACCTCCATCTGGCCAGCACAGGGAATCTTCAAGCAGGACAAACCCACCACTCCTCCATCTAACCAGGTCAGGGACTCTTCAGGCAGGACAGGCCCACCATTCCTCCATTGGCCAGCACAGGGACTCTTGAAGCAAGAAAGTCCTACCACTCTTCCTGACCAGTACAGGAACTCTTCAGGCAGGACAGGCCCACCACTCCTCCATTCCATTGGTCAGCACAGGGACTCTTCAAGCAGGAAAGTCCCACCACTCTTCCTGACCAGTGCAGGGACTCTTCATACAGGGCAACCCTCTTCCAGCCAGAAGAGTCCATCTGGCTGGCAGAGGGACTCTTCAGACAGGGCAAGCTCACCGCTCTTCCATTTGGCCAGCACAAGGACTTTATAGCCAGGATAGTCTGGCTCTTTCGGACGTTTCAGCACTCACTGTACAGTGATGTTATCTTCACCTGTCTCAAGTTGTTTTCCCTCTCTGAGGCATTTTGCTGGCTGGAGGTGGCATGTCAACTCATCTCGGAACCCTGGCACGTACTGAGAGCCAGGAACTGCTACAAGCAGTGATGGACTCTTGTGATGACAGCAATGGAATAGGGACAGCCTCTGGAATATGCTGGATGACCTACATTAATACAGCATTGAGATTATTGACTGCTGTAGCAAGGGTATTGTAGCTCTGGGTAATGGCCATAGATTGCCCATATATGGTCTACCTGAGCCCTCCTCATTCTAACCATTTCTGCCTGCACATGGTTCAGCTGTAGTCCATGCTTTCTTTCAATTAATTGCAATGTTGCATGCATCTATGTGTCCTGCACTGTTGGTGCTATTGGGAATAGGGCTACAGGTTGCTGAAGTCTCAGCTCAGGCTGCAAGACTGGCATTGCTAGGATGCTCCTGTGTGTCTGTCTCATGCTGCCTGACATGCAGGGTGCTGGAACTAGCTTGTGATTCTGCAGCCAGAACATCTTCACATTGCAAGTCTGCAGCTTCTATAAAGGTGACCAGGTTTATGCTGGGTGTCCAATTGGAGTGGACCTCCAGTTCCTCATCCTGCCCTTCAAGCTGTTTTTCATACTGTTGCTGCTGCTGCTGCTGCTTTACCTTGTCCTCCTCCATCCATTGTGACTGGGGCATCCATTTGGAAGATCAACGGACAAGCCTCCTATAGAAGGCTGGGACCTTGGTCTTCATGACTGGGCCATGGCACTTCTGAGCTGGAACCTGTCACTTCACAGCTGGCAGCAGTGAAAACAAAAAAGAACACATAAGTATGAATGCTAACAACTGCAAGTGTACAGTTTTGCATAAATGTTCACAATGATTACATCATCATATGTGAATATCCTATGCAAAAAAGTGTTCACATCTCTAGGATATGTCATGTTTAGTTGTGGTGTCACTTACCAGCCCTGGTTCAAGTTGTGTCCAGGGCCTTTTCATGCTCTCAAATACATGTAGGCTAAAATGGAACTCAAGAGCAGAGCGCAGGCTGGAGAGCTCAGAAGTGGTATGTAGGCTGGAGTGAAACTCAGGAGCAGAGTGCAGGCTGGAGTGGAGCTCAGGAGCAGAGTACAGGCTGGAGCAGTGCTCAGGAATGGTATGCAGTTTGGGCTGGAGCTCAGGAATGGAGTGCAGACTGGATTGGAACTCAGGAACAGAGTGGAGACTGGACTAAAATTCAGGAACAGAGTCCAAGCTGGCCTGGAGCTCAGTGGAGGTAAGGATGCACTGCAACTCAGGAACAGACTAGGGCTGTGTGGAGGTAAGGGTGAACTGGAACACAGGAACTGCATGGAGTTAAAAGTGAACTGCTATATACCAGAGAGTGAATTCAAGAACATCGTGACAGACTGGAACACAGGACAGACAGGATGGGACTGGACAGGACAAACACATAACATAACACAAAGCCAGAAGGCAACAATAAGGAAGGCCTTGAGAGAAAAAGCAGAGAGAGGCTTAGAGACAAGGAAGAAACCTAGGGAGGTCACAGGGCTAGGCCAGGCCTAATAAGGCCAGAGGCAATGGAAGGTCTGGAGCAGTCCACAAGGCAAGGGAAGTTCAGAAGGCCTGCAGGCCACAGGTCAAAACAAGGCAAAACAGCAATCATAAGGCCTGTAGGCCACTCAGAGAAACAAGGAGAAGACTTAGAAGACCGTAAAACAAAGGTGGCTAGAGCAAGGAGCGGAATGACACTTGATGCCCAAGCACTGAGAGAAAGGACAGACAGGGTTAAGTAGGGCAAGAGTCTGGGTATGGTGTAGACAAGACAGAGGGGCCTGGTCAGCCTGAAGGATGCACTCATGGCACTCCCCTAGTGGAGTAGAGGTAGTACAGTAAGCAGAGGCCAGAGACCAGAGACATACTGGAGAGTATGATTCCAAGCAGGGTTCGCCGGGATCCTCTGGTGGAGGGGAGGCTGCGTAGCATCCAGAAATGCAACACCTCCTTACTTCCTTTCATGGTCGTACATTTGACTGACATTTCCAGTATATGGTTGAATATTTGGCTTTAGACAAGGCTTTAATGATGGTGAAGTTGTTGGTGGCATTGATGCAGTACTCAGAGGCATTTTTAAACTTGGGAGCATTAACCCCTCTCCTTTCTCTCAAGCTCCAAGTGTAGCAGTGGCTAGAAATGGACTCTTTGAATTACCTAGTGAAGATGTGCCCGTGCATGCTTTGTTTGCTGCTGGATTTGGTGCAGACAACTAGAAGTCCTCTGTAGAGTTGAGGGGAGCAAGAGACAGTAAAAATGCCCAGAACCCTCCAAGCAGCATGACCAAAAGCTGTGAAGAAGCTGTGGAAGCTGTGGAGAAGTTGGGAAAGAACCAAGATGAACACTATGATTGCAGAGATGCATGATTCATTGTTACTTGTCTTCGTCAAGTTTTCCATGGCTACATTATCTATCCCACAGCGAGATGTCTCTCTGAGCTAGGATGGAATCTTTTTTGACTGGCTGTATTTGCCAACTTAACAATTTCACAGAGTGAACTACCAACAAGCTTGGGCGTCTCATGATTTGGTTGTTAAGAAGCAAGACGATCATTTCAACAATTGTGGGAAAGTTTTAATGGCTATAGAAGATAGTTGTTCAACCCTTACAAGGATTAATTTGGCACTCTGGAACAAATTGCAAATCTTGGAAAATCCTTTTAGGAGGAAGAATTTATATTTTATAAAGTTCTATAACTCCTTAGCTGGGGCACCTTTGGAGATATTAAAAAAGTATTTTTTGAAGTTCTTAAATATTGGGCTTAAACATTTCTACCAATTTCCAGGCTTTTATATATCGGCATTCAAGAGGGTGGCCACCATGTAAGTAGACATTAGAGAAGGAGATTTGACTATGGATAGTCTAGATGTAACAGTATTATTACTAGAGTCCTCAACAGATAGGGTTCCTAGAGCTACCCTTCTTGTCACATTTGCTTTGGAGTCTGACTGGGACTGTTCACTGAGATCTTTTTTTCCATAATAAGGTTCAAAGTAGCACATCTGACAAATCCCCAGAATAGTGTAAAGGATTGAACCCAACCATCTCTGGTCCTGGTCCACCTTAAGACAGAGCTTTATGGGTACTAGGGCGATCCAAGAGAAGGATATAACATAGCCTCAGAAGGGAGCAGGGAAAGGCCTGGGAACTACAGAAGAAATCAGCTCCTTTTTACAAAACTGTGAGTAAAGAAGGGAAGCAGCCTTGAGAAAAGGAAAGTTTAAATGTTTTGTGACTATGAAAGCTTTGTGAATACTAAAGATTTAAAGCACTATAAATAAAAGCAGTGAAAAAGTCTTGACTGCTCATATGTTGTGCCTAATATGGTGTCAGTTCGAGGATTTTCTGTGCTTAACAAAGTATAGCCAGAGATCCATGTTTCCAGGAAAAAGAAAAAGAAAGGAAGTTTTGTTTGAAAGCCTGATTGTTTCAGATCAGGGCTTCCCAAAACTGTCCTGCGAACCCCACAGCCAGACAAGTTTTCAGGATATCCACAATTAATCTGCATGAGATAAATTTGCATGCCATGTGTTGTGCTCCTGCTCACGGGCCTAGACTCGAGCAGGTGCTTACCTCCGTGGCCCGGAGGCCGCCATCTTGTCGCCATCTTGCCGGCGCAGCAGGAGCCGTGCCGGGGTTCCAACACGACAGGAGGCTGCCGCCTACACCCGCTTCACCGCGGCTGGGAGCCATGGACTTCGGCCTGCTCCTCAGCGGCATGGATGCTGCCATCACTCCGCCCCTGCCTTCTTCCTGTGGCAGGATGCTGCCTACCACGTCGGGGCCTGCCTGC
The DNA here is from genome assembly GCF_901001135.1 of Rhinatrema bivittatum. Lineage (NCBI taxonomy): Eukaryota > Metazoa > Chordata > Amphibia > Gymnophiona > Rhinatrematidae > Rhinatrema > Rhinatrema bivittatum. The sequence goes on along the minus strand of NC_042616.1, from coordinate 729,736,611 downwards.
AACCCTTCTCCTGCTCCAGAATCTCAGTGGCAGCATGGCCGCTGACCAGGGTCCTGCAGTCTTCCTCCTTCCTCCTTAGGCTTGGGGCCGTCGTCCGTACTGTGCTTGTTGCTGCTCTTCAGTGAGTGTCTGCCAGCGTCGGGAAGCCTTCTGCTCTCCTGGAGTCCTGGACTTTTATCTTATCTGATTTTAATTTGTCCTCATCATCGTCACTCCCAGTGTCTTTGTCAGCTCCGCTGTCTTCAGTGTCTACACTTGTTCCAAGTCCTCATCCACCTCTGCCTCATATCCGGCCTGCTGCCTCTGCTATTACCCAGCAGTAGGTCCGAAAGGGCTTGGAGTGGTTGGATGACTTCTCAGAGGTCAACCTTGCATGGTTGGTCTCACCGGAGTCATGCAGTTCGGCAGAGGTCTGGTCATCGCTACTCCCAGATAAGGCTCCGTCTCACCGAAAGGGCACACACCACTCGTCCCGCAATGGGAAGTGCCCCCTAGCGCTCCCTCCCATCGCAGTGCAACACCATGGAGACTCAATATATGCCTTTCATTTCATTAAAATGTATTAATCCTTTAACACAGGGGCCTAAGCAATGTACAATAAAAAAAACCACTCATATAAAATAAGATACAAATACAAAACCAAAACAAACTTGTCAAAAAATATAGCCAAAAATTCAATCAATTACATAAATGTAAACAAAGGACAAAATACTGTTATTGACGAGAACCAAAATCAGTTTATTTATTTGTATTATTTTTATACCGATATTCTGTGTATCGATCATACTGGTTTACAGCATAAAAATAGAATAAAATCAATTAAAAAATGGCATTATAAAAATACAATAACAAGTATGATATTACATAAAATGTGAAATTTTAAAACAGTGAAAAACAACTTTCAAATATAAAACTAAATTAAGACTTAAAAAGGATTAAAATAAATAATACAATAAAATTACAATAAAAAAAAGTCTAACTTGCCAGAATCTGCTCAATCGTTATGTGGTTAACTTGATACTAAAGGCTCATGTAAACAACCAAGTTTTTAATTCTTTTTTACATTTTTGAAGGTTTGGTTCTAATCTTAACACAGGTAGAATTGAGTTCCAAAGAAAAGGTCCAGCTGTTGATAATGCTCTATCCTTTACTTTGTTCAAATGTGCTGATTTAATTGTTGGAAGTGAAAGCAGAGCTTTGTTAGCTGATTTCAAATTGTGTTGGGACATGTAAAAGTGCAAAGAGGCATTCACCCATTCCATTTTATTGTTGAATAGCGATTTGTGACTCAAACAAAGGACTTTGTATTCAATCCTGAATTTTACTGGGAGCCAGTGTAAATCTATAAGCGTTGCAGTAATGTGATCGTATTTTCTTATACCCAAAAGCAAATAAAGGTGCAATGCTAATTTAGAAATGGGGTGGAGTTTGGGGGGCAAGATTTCTGGCCAAGTGGGCTGGCTTTGCAAAGCCATATCACACAGTTTTAACTACACCTTTTTCATTTGTGTTAAGCTGTACAGCATGGTTTTATCATGTGAGAGAGAGAGAGAGAGAGAGAGAGAGAGAGAGAGAGAGAGAGAGAGAGAGAGAGAGAGAGAGAGAGAGAGAGAGAAGCTACCTACAAAGCCTGCATAGTAGTTAGGTATTTATACCTCTTTAGGAGACCCACCTAGTTACTCGAGGTGAGGCTTAGGTATTAGTGTAGGGGTTAGGGGCCACTTTGACATTCAGAATGAGACGTACGAACAGAACAGTACACTCTTTCGAAGATTTGATGTCCTTCAGAGTGAGGAAACTCAGCCAAAGATGAGATTTGTACAATGCCCTCTCAACCTAGCTTGATAGACTCTCTACCTGGGTGGGGGAAAGGTACCTTGGAAAAAGGTGAAAGGCCCTCTGTTGAAGTGGATTCCCTTGAGTTAAAGAGCGAGGCAATCCCTAATTTAGGACCTCGTAACCCGATAATGGCAAGGGTCAGAGAAGAAAAGAGCCCCAAGTTAGGGTAATACTGAAGTACAGGAAAAGCCTTTTACTGCAGAACATAGTCCTGGTGACCACTCAGTCTGAGAAGATTAAGCTGAGGGGGAGGGATGTGAAGGGCTGGTCCCAGCCATCTTTGGTCCCGATCCACCTTAAAACAGAGCCTTATGAGTACCAGGGGAGGAAGGGTGTCTCCCAGAGGAGGATATAGCATAGCCTCAGAGAGGAGCAGGGAGAGACCTGAGAACTACAGGAAAAGCCACAGAACCGTGAGCAAAGATCGGAAGCAGCCTTTAGAATAGGAATGCTTAAATATTTTTTGACTATGAAAGCTTTGAGAATACTAAATTCTTAAAGCACTGTAAATAAAAGTACTGAAAAAGACTTGACTACTCACGTGTTGTGCCTCAACAGGATTATTTGTTCTATGATGATAAGGTCAGGATATACCCAGACCTGAGTAAAGCTACTTCAGTCAAGCACAGGTCTTTTCTAAGTTTCCATCAACAGCAGACCTTTTCATGAAATTTCCTGTTTAATATATTATTCAACGTGAAAGTACCATAATTGCTTTCCTTTTTATGATCCAGATCAACTGACTAATTTTGTTGAGCTGACGGAATCCAAAGCCATTGTTATATCTTGAACTGCTGGTTGGGGAATCTGAATCTTGATACTGTTTTTCATAGCTGGTCTATATTTGTGTTACTGATATCATTTATTTTTAGTTTTCCTTGATTCCTTCTTCCCCACTCCCTACTTCTTGTGATATTGAATTACTGAATATATACATTTTAGTGTATTATTTTCTTGATTATGTAATATTTAACTACCCATCAGATTCATTTTCTTTCAACATTATATTGATTATTTTTGATTGAAATTATAAAAAAAACTAATTTTAAAATACGTAGTAGAATGTATAACTGAATATCTCATTAATTCATTTAAACATATTTGTTTTAGTAAAGCTGAGTTTGTATATTTAACTATATCTACATCTATCTATCTATATAAACTTTTATTTATGTAATAAAGCAACATGTTTAATTAGGTTTATAGTGATAAGAGATAAAAATAGTATACGTGTATACATAACTGCAAGTATTACAAGTCTTACAAAAACATGTTTTAATTGCCAGATTTTTATTATTATTATACCTTATCTTAAAAGTGAAATAATTAAGCATATCAATTTCAATAAAAACAAAAAATGGTAACTACCCATTGCACTGCATCCACTTTACTCACTCATACTTATAAATCAATCATACTACTAAACTCTTCTCAAACATACCCAGAGACACACATACTATGTTAAAAATAATTACTTATATGTTTATATATATGTGTATGTGTGTGTGTGTGTGTATGTATATATATATATATGGCACCCTCTTGGGTCAACTACTAAATGGCCCTAGGTCCCTGCTTAGAAAGTAAACAACTCTGTGAGCTTTCCATCTTCTTTAGCCCCTCCCACCCTGGAGGGCTGGGATTGGTTGCCTCATCCTATTTAGTGAAACTAGTTTAATATTCAGTGTGGTCAGTTTACCTTTAGAGGAGTAAGCATGCTGTTTTCATATCTTGGGTGAGGCTGCCCTGCTCCATCAGGCAGTTTAGTTCAGAGGAGATGTCTCACTGTGCAATCCTTGCCAGAGGATCTCCCTCATATTTTTTTGCAGTGAGATAGATTTTTGCCGTATCCCATTTTGGGACTCTTGTGAAGGGGCTGAAGACCTATGAGCCTCACTCTGCTCCTTAGGTGCAGAGTGACAGTGACAATACCTGGCAGCGTGAGATTTTTGATGGCTAAAATGTATCCTAATATTTAGAGGGGACTGCTGTTTAAACCTTGCACGCTTTGGAGAAGGTTCCCACCGGCCACACAGCACAAGAGCTAAAGACTTGTGAGCCCTAATCTACTCTCTTCATGTGGCAAGTACCAGTGACAGTATAGCAGCAGTCACTGAGAGGTTCTTGTAGCAAGCAAGTATTCTGGTATTGTTTTATGGGGAGCTTTTTATTGATCCACTCATGGGGGATCCAGGGCTGGGATAGCCTGATTCCTGATTTTCCAAGATGTTTCCATCTAAGAAGTCACTTCTCACTAAATGTTGAAGAGGCTGTGCAAGATCTTTGGAGACCCTCTAGGATCTCCATCCCTATGGGACTAGGTCACAGGCTGGGTGACCGGGAATGAACAGCTGAACTTTTTTGTTTTTGTTTTTGTGATAAAGGGGATCCTCGCCTCCATAGGATTTCACTGCAGCACTGGGAAAGTTTATTCACTCAGAGGAAAAGTGGTAAGTTAAACCCTGGAAGAGTAAGAGAAAGGAGAAAAGAGAAAAGAGAGGCATCTGTAAACATCACAGCTATATCTTTCCAGTCTTGATAAATTAGCCTTTACGTTGACTTTAAAGAATCAGTAAAATTTTAACACCCAACATTATTGTCCTGGTTGTTTGTCCTAGGATCTCACCCCTTGGGATCCACCTCTAACTAAACACAGTAAAGGAGGAACTAACCACTCCCTGGGCCATAAGCTTAAACCTTCCCCTCCCCCATGAAAAAGAATCCATCCTTGGGACAGCGAGTAATGTTGTGGGAGAAGCGCTAGCCGGAGCAACCCCAAAGAATAAATAAGTTTGGTGCCCTTAGGGGTTAAACCTTCTCCAACAAAGGGTTACATCTATCAATAGTCACATAATTTCCTTTATCTGCATCTTATTTACCAATCCATACAACTGAATAACTATGCCTACTGTTGAGAATTATAACTGTCTGCGATCAACATATTCTATACTGTAGTTTTCAACTATTACTATATTTACTTCATGCAAATACATGTCTGCTATTCTTTCTCACAAATGCAATGTATTCAGTACAATAGGCCCAATTTAAATCTTTTTGCTAGAATTGTATCCCGTGCTTAGAAAGACATATGGATTAAAAAAAAAGTCAAACCACAGATGTAACATTTATGCACAGGCTGCATCTATTCAGACATTAGTATTTTAATACCACACAGTTTTCTAATATTTTTTAGACTTGAATATTATGATATTGAGGTTAGAAATATAAATATTCTGGGTACCAGATTAGGCAGACTTTACATATATATTGTAATTTCATTGTTTGGGAGTATGATTCAAAACAACATTACTTAGCTGCTGATCAATTTTATCTTAACAGATATGATACAGAAAAATGGCAGGGAGAGCAATTCCAAAGCCATTGTCATGGTTAAAACTGAGTTTTTCCCCACAGAAATGGGCTTTTAAAAACTTTCCCATCCTCTTTGAAGGTAAAATTATGTTCATTGTTCAACAACTCTCTTAATTTTACCCACCTTGTTTGGAAGTGTTCCCATAAATGAGGTTAGGAATGCAAAGGCAACAACACATATACAGTTGAATACAAAGGTTTAAGCATCCTTTATCAAAATGTATGTTTAAATGAGTGTTTCCGTGAACAGAAGCTGACACAACCTCTAGATGCTACAAAGTTAAACAATAATGATGGTCTATCTATTTACTTGCTATAGATTTCAAAATTTAAATATTATAGGCTTTGCCTGCCTCATAAGGTGTGTCTCCTTGACTGACCTGACTTCTGACTGCTTCCTGGATTTCTGCCTGCTGCCTGCCCTGACATCGGATTGTGCTCTGGATTTGCTGTTCGCTGCCTGACCTGATCTTGGACCGCTTCCTGGATTTGTTGTTCACTGCCTTCCAAAACCTTGGACTGTGCTCTGGATTTGCTGTTCGCTGCCAGCCTTGATCTTGAACCATTTCTTGGATCTGCTGCCTTCTACCATCCCCAACCTCAGACAGTATCCCTGGCGCTACTATATACTGCCTGCACCGACCGTGGACCGCTTCCTGCCAGTCTCTGCGGGACCTGACCTTGCATTGGATTCTGCCCATGACAATTCCTGTACCATCAATGACTCGCAACTAAGTCCAGCCGCCATTGGTAAATGGAGCTCTACCTGCGGAGAGCAATAGTTGATAGCGGTGAAGATCCTGAAGGGCTTCTTCTCCAACTAGTGCCACCAACCGATGGTGAGGACCTCTCTTCATGGGTAGCAACAGCCTTGCCTCGGCATAAGGGTCCACGAATGCAACAGTTTCCCAAACTTATCAACTGATATTTCTCAATAAATAGCTGCTATCCCTTTCTTTGTAGAGTCTGAATCACTTAGATAATCCTCCTTATCATTTAAGAGCCAAATAGGTGTGTTAAATCAAAGCGACTCTCCTAGGCTCATTATAGTTGAAAATAGAAAACCTGGTCCAAGATTGAAATCATTCTGATGGGCATTGAACTCATGAAATCCTGTATCCTCCCACAGTTGAGTTATAAAAACTGGTCTTTTATCCCTCATGGGTGCGTATATACAACTAGATATGGCTGGATTAGCATAGATCAGAGCAAAAAGGAGAAGATCTGTCCAGTCCCTATCCAAAAACTGAAGAACTTGTCTCCAAATTTGAAGGGTGTAGGCAAAGACCAGACTGTTTTACAAACCTTACGACTGTGTGGAGAATCAGGGGGCATGAAAAGCAAAGTTGCTAAATTAATAAAGACCAACTGTTCTTTTTCCAAAGCCAACCAGGATTCCGCCTGATTACTAAACAAAGCCTTTAAATATACCAGACGAGTTGCTCAGAAAGAAAGATGGGGATTAGGGAGCGCCATACCTCTTTGACATTTGGCCAACCACAATTGACTCAGTTTAATTCTGGCCAGCCATTGCTGCCAAACAAATGTAATCATAGAACTACACAGACCAGTAAATACATGTGCTGGGACAGGATAGGGAACATGTTGGAAAAGAAACAGCAGCTTAGGTAATATATTCATCTTCAGTAGATTAATTCTACCTGCCCAGTGATCCCAACTAAGCATATCTTGCTTTATTTTAGTAATTAATGGACCATCGTTTTTAGTAAATACATCTTTGAGGTTCTTACAAATATATACTCTGTAATAATCTGGTATGTTTGTAGACCCTGGATCGGGGTGAGAGCTGTCTTCACCCACAGGGAGGAGCCATGTGGGGATTCACTACGATAGGCATGGCCTTAGCTGAGATGGACACAATTGTACTGGAATGTAGAAATACCCACCAAGTGGGAAGAGAGAGACACAGTCCAGAGGAATGGGTAGCTCAATGATGGTATCCCCAGTAGTGGTCCGAGGAGTGGGGTACGTCGGGGAATCTCTCCTTTGATGGAACTTCTCTGTATTGACCTGGTAGTGGCCCACAGCGCGGGGTACGCTGAGAATCGCAGGAGAATGTTGAGAGTAGAGCAGGAGGTCAGTAGAGCTAAATAGCAGATGGTACTCACTCTGAAGTGTGCAAAGAAGCTTGCTGAGGTGAACACTGTAGTGGCCCGAAGCACAGGGTATGCCAGAGGTTCCATCAACTAAAAGTAGTAAAGTCAAATGGCTGAACCAGACAAAGTCCAGAGTGAATATGGAGAGACTACAGGCAGGAAGGCCCTCCGAGGAGCGGATAGCCAGAACATGACAAGGCCCCCAAGGAGCGGTTACCTAAAGTGTTCAAGTCTCTGGGACAGGAACAAGTTCAGCATAGCAAAGTAAGGCATCTCCGAAGGAGTGGAATTCAGCAGGAAGGAAGTCCTTGCCAACTCTAGGTAGCTCAGACCGGCTGGTTCAAATACACGCAGGCAGATGACATCATGCGGAGGGGACAGCCCCGAGGTTCCCACCATGACGTGTATAAGATGGGACCTGGCGCGTGCATGCCTTAGGTAATCCCTGATTCAAGATGGCGGACGGTATTGCCCATGCCATCCCAGGAACACTGAGGAGAGCGGCAAGCAGAGGCAGAGGTCGCCAATTGTCCAAGAATTACTGGTGCAGGAAAAAAGGAGGTGAGCAACAGAGGTCGTAGCTGTCTGTGACCGATGGGCGCAACAGTACCTCCCTCCTTTGGGCCCCTCCCAGGGGGTTTTGGCTTCCTTGGATGAGTTACATGACACTGGTGAATCAAGTCTTTGTCGAGGATATTTTTAGCAGGCTCCCAGGTATTTTCTTCTGGCCCATATCCTTCCCAGGATATGAGGTACTCCCATTGCTTCCCACGTTTGTGAATATCGAGAATGTCCTCTACCTGGTATGTGATGTCTACTTCGGCCTCAAGAGGTTGAGGATCCTGAGTCTTGGTAGAAAACTCAGAGAGGATGAGTGGCTTCAAGAGGGATATGTGGAAGGCATTATGTATTTTCATGAAAGTAGGTAACAGGAGGTTATGCTGACATTAGGACTATAGAAATATTGAATTTCTTACACAGGGCCCTCCAGAATTTAGCCATGAACTGTACACTCTGTCCAAAAGGATATGCTTTGGCATGCCGTGCAGGCAGAATATATATTGTATAAACAGCTTGGCTAATTCTTGGGCAGTTGGCAATTCTGGTAAGACCACAAAGTGTGCCATTTTCGAGAATCAATCAACTGTGACCCATATGGTGTTGTTTCTGCTTGTGATGGGCAGGTCAATGACAAAATCCGTCACAATGTGCGTCCAAGGTTCCTCTGGTGTTGGTAAAGGCTGGAGGAGACCCCAAGGGTGACCGACCCGAGGCTTCTGTCTTGTGCAAGTGGTGCAAGATTCTACGTATGTGCATACATCCTCCTTCATTGAAGGCCACCAATAATACCACTATAATGTGGCTATTGTACGAAATTGCCCAGGGTGACCGGCTAAGCGGGAATCATGAGCCCATTTCAGAAGTTTCTTTCTCTGGCTTTGGGGTACCACCGTCTTCCCGGCTGGAACAGAATGAGTAGCAGCCAGCATCACCTTCTCAGGGCTGATGATATGGTGAGGTTCGTCGGGAACATCCTCAGGAGTGAAGGAGCGCGAGAGGGCATCTGCGCGGACATTCTTGTCAGCAGGATGGTACTTGAGCAGGAAGTCAAACCGGTTGAAAAACAACGACCATCTGGCCTTTCGATGATTCAGTCACTGCGCATGACGCAGATATTCCAACCAGTCAAAAGACTGGTGTGATGGTAATACATCAGCTGCTTTCTTTGAAAACACGTCGTGAAAGGAAACATATTGTGGCGGCAACCCTGGGAGAGAAGCGGTGGTAGACATGCAGGGTATAAGTGTTACACTCTTCAGGCACTTGTCATGACAAGCTGTACCCAATTGTGAAGGTTCCATGGTGCTCCAGTCAAACTGGGGTGTGTGATCTTGCAGCCATGGGTGGCCTAGTACTATAGGGTGAATGGCCTTGTCAAGAACCAAAAATGAGATGGTCTCAGTATGAAGGGCACCAGTGCGCAGGCAAATTGGTTGTGTGGACTGGGATACCTCTCCTGGTAAAGGCTCGCCATGTATAGAAGAGAGAAGCAGCGGAGTGGGTGTTGGAATGGTGAGAATCTATAGAGGTTCTACCAGCCTCTTGAGTATAAAATTGCCACCGGCTCCAGAATCGACAATTGCTAGAGTCTGGAATTCAAGGGTTCCGGAGATGATTGAGATGGGGAGTCTCAATGGAGGAGATGGTGTAGTAAGACCTAGGAAGAGTCCTCCAGTGGATCCTAGGTCTGCATGTTTCCCGGACAGATGGGGCATGATTGAACCGCATGACCTGTTTGACCGCAGTACATACAGAGACCCATTCTCTTGCAGTAGCGCCTCTCCTTGGTGGTTAAATGGCTGTGGCCTAATTGCATGGGTTCATCTCCTTCAAGGATCGGTGTAGGCTGGGTCTGTGCTGTAGGTGTGGATTGTGGACGTGTACTCACTGAGAGGTGTCTTTTAGGGCTTTTGATCTCTTGTGATCGTTGCCGTAAGCTACGATGAATTCTCCCAGCAAGATCGATAAGTGAGTTCAAGGTGTCAGGTAATTCATTTGCTGCCAATTCATCCTTAATACAGGAGTTAAGGTCTTCTAGGAAAATCACCTGTAAATACTCTAGATCCCAGTGAAGCTCTGAAGATAGGGTCTTAAATTCAATCACATAGTCTGGATGAGGCTTGGTTCCTGGTTGGAGATGTAACAGAGTGGATCTGGCAACTGTCTTGCACGCAGGATCGTCAAATATTGACTTAAAAAGCGCAAGAAAACTTGGCACATCGCTAAGGATCGGGTCACTGCGTTCCCAGATAGGTGAAGCCCAAGCCAGGGCTTTTCCGTATAAAAGAGATAGGATATACATAGTCTTAGATACGGCAGTAGGGAAGTAGGTTGGTTGTAAAGAAAAGTGCATACAGCACTGATTGAGGAAGCCTCTACACAACAGGGAATCTCCTGAGAAGCATGTAGGGGCTGGTAGTGGTACTGCAGTTCATCCTGAAACCACAGGCATCTTTGTCAGACATAGTTGGGGTATTCAGTCATGAATTCAACTGATTAAATGCATTAGTCAAAGTCTCTAAAGTCCTCTGTTTTTCAGCAATGTGTTGGGCCAGGCCAGGGATGGCCTGAAGGGCTGAGACCTGAGCCGGATCCATGGAGTTAGCAATCTGGTATAATCTGGTATGTTTGTAGATCCTGGATCGGAGTGAGAGCTGAATCCACCCACAGGGAGGAGCCCTGTGGGGACTCACTACGATAGGCATGGCCTTAGCTGAGATGGACACAACAGTGAAGAGACTTTACTGTACTGGAATGTAGAAATTCCCACCAAGTGGGAAGAAAGAGATACAGTCCAGAGGAATAGGTAGCTCAATGATGGTGGTCCGCGGAACTTCTCTGTATTGATCTGGTAGTGGCCCGCAGCATGGGGTACGCTGAGGTTAGTAGAGCTGAATAGCAGATGGTACTCACTCTGAAGTGTGGAAAGAAGGTTGCTGAGGTGAACACGGTAGTGGCCCGAAGCACGGGGTACGCCGGAGGTTCCGTTAGCTGAAGGTAGCGAAGTTACAAGGCTGAACCAGACAAAGCCCAGAGTGAATGAGGAGAGACTCCAGGCAGGAAGGCCCTCCAAGGAGCGGATAGCCAGAACGTGACAAGGTCCCCGAGGAGCGGGTACCTAAAGCGTTCAAGTCTCTGGGTCAGGAACGAGTTCAGCATAGCGAAGTAAGGCGTCTCTGAAAGAGTGGAATTCAGCAGGAAGGAAGTCCTTGCTAACTTGTAGGTAGCTCAGACTGACTGGTTCAAATACACGTAGGCAGATGACATCATGCAGAGGGGATGCCCCCAAGGTTCCCGCCATGACGTGTATAAGATGGGGCCTGGCACGCACGCGCGTGCCTTAGGTAATCCCCGATTCAAGATGGTGAACAGGATTGCCCATGCCATTCCAGGAACACTGAGGAGAGCGGCATGCAGAGGCAGAGGTCACCAATTGTCCGAGAATTACTGGTGCAGGAAAAAAGGAGGTGAGCAATAGAGGTATTATATATTTATATTTGTATTTGATAAATATGAGGCTTTTTTCTGAAGCACTTGCACTAAAAATGCTCCGGGCTTGTCCCCATGCTCATAAAATTTGAGTCGTGTGTACGTCATGGCTTTTTCAATTTTGCTCACATCTAAAGATTTAAGCTCTCTCCTATTAGTTTCCAGAAGTTTTAAGATAAAAATAGAGCATTCTTTTATGTTGAGCTTCCAAGTGTTATGATTGGCGGTCCGCGTGGCAAGGCCGGGGACTGCCGCTCTCACCTGCCTACCAGATGCCAGCCTGGTCCCTCCTCTTCACAAAGTGGCTGACCACCATGCTCCCTTACTCTCCTCGGCCTGGTTTTGCTCCCCTGAGCAACTATGTGCTGCGCCACCGCAGTCCGACATGGTCCGAGGCAGGACTCTGGCTTTCCGTGATGCCTCCTCACCAGCTCCTCCTAGGTGGGCATGTGGCCAATTTCCCCACACTTAAAAGGCCAATGGCGGGCATGGCCAGGCATCGCTTCCTAATGACATCACCTAGCCAGTCCTATAAAAGAATGAGTCTGACTCCCATCCAGTGCTTGGCATTAGATTGCCTTGTTGTGAGTGTGCTTTGCCATAGTGTTCCTGATTCCTGATTTCCACTCATGTTTCTTGTTCCTGCTGTGTTTTTCTGCATTCCTGCATCTCCTCCCTGGCTCCGTTGGCTGTTGATTTATCTTGAGTTCTTGTCTTCGTCTGTCGCCAGTGTTCTCTGCTCCTGTCATCCTTCATCCTCCTCTTCATCCCTGGCTTCTTCAGACTGACTTTGACTTGACCTTTGGATCGGACCCTGATGCTGATTGAATTCCGCCTGCCTCGATCATAGCCTGTGCCTCAATCATAGCCTGGGCCATTTGACCTCTGCCTGTTCTTGTCTCTATTGTTTGTCACCACCCCAGATCACCACACAACATTTCTTCTCTCTGCTGGTCTGCAATGCTTTCATCACTATGGATCTTCTCCTTCATAGAGGCTTGCTTTAAGACCAGCCGGCCCTGTCATCCAAGGGCTCAACCTAAGGGGAACATGGGCTGGTATTGGGGAAGCTCCAATTGAGCCTCTGCTTCAACTAGCTCTACCTGATGATGGTGAGGAACTGTAGGGCTCCTCCATGTGGGTTGTGCCAACTCCGACTTGGTCCAACAAATTGCCAAGGCTATGGACCCAGCAGAAGCAGCTGCTCTTCAGGCAATTTTGGTTTTGGCTCACAAGATCAAGGAACAACAGTGTGTTACAGTTTTGGCTGCAGTGCAATCGCCTCACCACCAGGGGTCCCTCTAGTGCTGGCTTTCCTGACAGGCCCAGTCCATCTCCTCTGTCCACTCTATGCTCTGGGTGTGCCCTTATAACCCTGCATGACAGTTGCCTCGGTGCTTCGGCATCGAGCTCTCCTGGGCTCCCTGCTCTAGCCTTGCGTGGCCTTCGGGCCTTTCCCTTGCCTTGCGTGGCCTACGGCCCTTCTGACCTGCCTTGCTCTGCTTACGGTGTGTGGCCTACGGGCCTTCTGTGTATGTGTGGCCTACGGGCCTTCTGACCTGCCTTGCTCTGCTTACGGTGTGTGGCCTACGGGCCTTCTGTGTATGTGTGGCCTACGGGCCTTCTGACCTGCCTTGCTCCACTTACGGTGTGTGGCCTACGGGCCTTCTGTGTGTGTGTGGCCTACGGGCCTTCTGACCTGCCTTGCCCCGCTTACGGTGTGTGGCCTACGGGCCTTCTGTGTGTGTGTGTGGCCTACGGGCCTTCTGACCTGCTTTGTCCCGCTTACGGTGTGTGGCCTACGGGCCTTCTGTGTGTGTGTGTGTGGCCTACGGGCCTTCTGACCTGCCTTGCCCCGCTTACGGTGTGTGGCCTACGGGCCTTCTGTGTGTGTGTGTGGCCTACGGGCCTTCTGACCTGCCTTGCCCCGCTTACTGTGCCCTGACCCAGCCTGAACCTAGACACTGCTTTCTGCCGCCTGCCCTGACCCAGCCTGAACCTAGACACTGCTTTCTGCCGCCTGCCCTGACCCAGTCTGAACCTAGACACTGCTATCTGCCGCCTGCTCTGACCCAGCCTGAACCTAGACACTGCTTTCTGCCACCTGCCCTGACCCAGCCTGAACCTAGACACTGCTTTCTGCCGCCTGCCCTGACCCAGCCTGGACCCGGACACTGCTATCTGCCACCTGCCCTGACCCAGCCTGGACCCAGACCCTGTATTAGCCATTCTTGTCTCTCTCAACCTGGAGCCACCCTTCTGGGTGGTGTTCACGACTCCTGACCGGAGCCCAGTCGTAACAGTATGCCGAAGCCATTCACATTGGGAGAGACAGAAAGGACTCAGTATTCAGACGGTGAGTCCTCACGGTTTATTATCTGTACTATTTGTCAAACTCTGAATTATCCTACGTACCTGAACTGTTTAGCTTGTCAGCTCTCGGACCAGGAGCACTGGATGTGCAGCAACTGTCACAGAAGAAATGTGTCTGTATACCAAGAATGCCTTAATTGCAATTCTCCCAAACCAGGCTGGTGGAAGTGTCTCTGTCTTCCTTGTCTTTTGCCTCCAGGCAAACCCTGCCCCCGCTGCACAGCTAACGGGCCACCGTCTCCTCATAAAGATTCAGCCAGAGCTATCACACTCTGCCCTGCTTCTGGCTCAGCTAGGAATGTTTTCACCCTGGACAGTTTACTAACAGAAGATTGTAGCATAACTTGTCACAAAACTTTTTACCAAAAAGCAGCTTATACTTCAGGAAAACCAAAAACTTACCTGGCCAAGAGAACTTCTAGGACTTCCGTTCTAGGAGATCAAGCACAAAAACAGATGGAACTCATTAACCCGAGCAGGGCTCTGCTTCCCACAGCTGCTGAACAGCCTGTAACGAGCTTCTTCCCTAGACGTCCTAGAACGGCCTGTGCCTTCTCTAACCTGCTCCTCCAGAAACAAAATCAGGAGCTTCAGACTTTGGCTCGAAGTATCAAGCCCTTGGCAGTACAATCTATGTCTTCCATATACACTACTTCTAACCTTGCTGCTCTGCCATCTGAGTTTGCTTCAACGCCCCGAGAGGGGTCCGAACCTGCTTCAATGCCCCGAGAGGGGTCCGAGCCTGTTACAATGCCCCGAGAGGGGTCCGAGCCTACTGCAACGCCTGGAGAGGTGTTCAAGCCTGCTACAACGCCCGGAGAGGGGTCCGAGCCTGCTTCATCGCCCCGAGAGGGGTCTGAACCTGCTTCATCGCCCCTAGAGGGGTCCGAGCCTGCTTCATCGCCCAGAAAGGGGTCCGAGTCTGCTTCATCGCCCCGAGAGGGGTTCGAGTCTGCTACAACACCCCGAGAGGGGTCCGAATCTGCTACAATACCCGGAGAGGGGTCCGAGCCTGCTTCATCGCCCCGAATGGGGTCCGAGCCTGCTTCATCACCCCGAATGGGGTCCGAGCCTGCTTCATCGCCCCGAGAGGGGTCCGAACCTGCCACAACGCCCGGAGAGGGGTCCGAGCCTGCTTCATCGCCCCGAGAGGGGTCCGAGCCTGTTTCATCGCCCCGAGAGGGGTCCAAACCTGCTACAACGCCCCGAGATGGGTCCGAGCCTGCTACAACGCCCGGAGAGGTGTTCGAGCCTGCTTCATCGCCCCGAGAGGGGTCCGAGCCTGCTTCATCGCCCCGAAAGGGGTCCGAGCCTGCTACAACGCCCGGAGAGGGGTCCGAGCCTGCTTCATTGCCCCGAGAGGGGTCCGAGCCTGCTACAACGCCCCGAGAGGGGTCAGAGCCTGCTTCATCGCCCCGAGAGGGGTCCGAACCTGCTGCACTACCCCGAGAAGAGCCTGCTGAACCGGTCCTGCTGCCTCCCCTGGAGGGGCTTAAACCGGTCCTGCTGCCACCCCCGGAGGGGCTCAAACCGGTACCACTAAAAGACTTTCTGACTCAGCCATCTGAGCCTGTTGAATTGCTCCAGCTGTTGCTGCCCTCGGAGGGGTCTGATTTCATTTTTGAGTACCCCCTGCTAAGATGGGACCCAGGAGGAGGGGGAGGCCTTGAGGAGGGGGTACTGTTACAGTTTTGGCTGCAGTGCAACCGCCTCACCACCAGGGGTCCCTCTAGTGCTGGCTTTCCTGACAGGCCCAGTCCATCTCCTCTGTCCACTCTATGCTCTGGGTGTGCCCTTATAACCCTGCCTGACAGTTGCCTCGGTGCTTCGGCATCGAGCTCTCCTGGGCTCCCTGCTCTAGCCTTGCGCGGCCTTCGGGCCTTGCCTTGCCCTGCGCGGCCTTCGGGCCTTTCCTTTCCTTGCCTTGCCCTGCGCGGCCTTCGGGCCTTTCCCTTGCCTTGCCTTGCGTGGCCTACGGGCCTTCTGACCTGCCTTGCTCTGCTTACGGTGTGTGGCCTACGGGCCTTCTGTGTATGTGTGGCCTACTGGCCTTCTGACCTGCCTTGCTCTGCTTACGGTGTGTGGCCTACGGGCCTTCTGTGTATGTGTGGCCTACGGGCCTTCTGACCTGCCTTGCTCTGCTTACGGTGTGTGGCCTACGGGCCTTCTGTGTGTGTGTGGCCTACGGGCCTTCTGACCTGCCTTGCCCCGCTTACGGTGTGTGGCCTATGGGCCTTCTGTATGTGTGTGGCCTACGGGCCTTCTGTGTGTGTGTGTGTGTGGCCTATGGGCCTTCTGACCTGCTTTGCCCCGCTTACGGTGTGTGGCCTACGGGCCTTCTGTGTGTGTGTGTGGCCTACGGGCCTTCTGACCTGCCTTGCCCCGCTTATGGTGTGTGGCCTACGGGCCTTCTGTGTGTGTGTGTGGCCTACGGGCCTTCTGACCTGCCTTGCCCCGCTTACTGTGCCCTGACCCAGCCTGAACCTAGACACTGCTTTCTGCCGCCTGCCCTGACCCAGCCTGAACCTAGACACTGCTTTCTGCCGCCTGCCCTGACCCAGCCTGAACCTAGACACTGCTATCTGCCGCCTGCCCTGACCCAGCCTGAACCTAGACACTGCTTTCTGCCGCCTGCTCTGACCCAGCCTGAACCTAGACACTGCTTTCTGCCGCCTGCCCTGACCCAGCCTGGACCCGGACACTGCTATCTGCCGCCTGCCCTGACCCAGCCTGGACCCAGACCCTGTATTAGCCATTCTTGTCTCTCTCAACCTGGAGCCACCCTTCTGGGTGGTGTTCACGACTCCTGACCGGAGCCCAGTCGTAACACAGTGCTTTCCAAAGGTTTAGACAGCCTCCATAAAATGGCTCAACACTCACTTGTGGCTGTTCCGCCTGCTCCTGCGGCAATAAATTGTACCACAATTCCTTTGCCAGCTCCTTCTTGATATGCAGGGGACCCGAAAAAATGTTGTGGCTTTATAAATAATGCTATATGCACTTCTTCCTCCAATTGGCACTGTTTCCTGAAGATTTGGTCAAGACTACATTCATCCTCACTCTACTTGATGGCATGGGCTTCACTACTGTGGGAATGGCCTGACCTGATCCTCCATGACATCCAGCAATTCATCTCAACTTTTAAAACTGTCTTTGATGAATCTGGTCACCTGGTGTCATCTGGCACAGATCTCTTCCAACTCTGCCAAGGGATCCGATCCCTCTCAGACTATGCGATAGAATTCCAGACCCTGGCCACTGAAAACTGGGGAAAGGGCTGCTTATGCACCCTCTTCCCAGAGGGGCTGTCATCCCAAACAAAAGATGAGCTCATGAAATGGAAGCTTGTTGGGCAGACTAGATGGACCATTTGGTCTTTTTCTGCCGTCATTACTATGTTACTATATCCTTGGAGGCTTTCATTGACCTGGCAGGCAAAATTGACCATCATCTCCCAGAACAAACCAGGAACCTCTAACTGTCTCAAAGGGGTCTTTTGGTTGCCTCCCATTCCCAGCAGCCAACATCTCTACCCATCTCAAAACCTTCTCCAGTAGTATGCACCAAAGAACCTATATAAGTGGGGCAGGGTCACCTTATTCCAGAGGAACGCCTTCGGCATCATCAGTCTGGACTATGCCTCTATTGCAGCCGCTCATGGCATCATATAGCTAGTGTCCGGTCAGACTGGGAAATTTCTGAGTCTAGGGTCTAGGTGGGGGCTGACTCTAGTCTTCACAATTCAGGCTCCTCAACTGACCATTCCCGTAATAATCACCATAGGTGACCAGAGTTTCACCACCCTGGCTCTTGTGGACTCCGGTGCTGGCAGCCACTTTCTAATGAAGGCCTTGGTGGATCACCTTCACATACTGACCACTCCCAAGAAGGTTCCACTAATAATTTCTTCCATCCATAGAGACCTGTTACCTGGTAAGATTACACTCACCACAGTACTAGTTACAATTATGAATTGGCTCTCTGCACATCAAACAAATCACATTCTATATTATCAACAAAGCGATCCACCCCATGGTTCTGGGGCTACCCTGGCTTCAACTCCATTCACCTCAGTTTGATTGGACTTCCTTGCAACTCTCTAAATGGGGCCTCAACTGCCACAGCTCTTGCTTAGGAAAACTGGAGAGACCGCAATACTTTCCCGTGGCATTCACTGCATCAGGCATTCCTCACCCTACGCCGAATTCTACGACATCTTCTCCAAGAAAAAAAGCAGAGACTCTACCTCCTCACAGGAATTTGATTGAGCAATCGAGTTGCTACCCTCACCAAACCACCTCATGGCAGGGTCTATCTGTTGTCGCTCACTGAGATGAAAGCGATGTCTGAGTATATCCGCAACAACCTTGAGAGGAGTTTCATCTGCCTTTCATGTCTTCAGCTGGTGATGGTTTCTTCTTCATCTCAAAGAAGGATGGGTCACTCCACCTCTGCAATTACCAAAAATGACCACTACCCATTGCCTTTAATCTCAGAGCTGTTCGATCGCCTGCAAGGGGTGAAGATATTCAATGTTGGACCTCCAGGAAGCTTATAACCTAATCCATGATGAATGAAAAATGGTGTTCAATATGAGGGACAGGCAATACGAGTACCTCATGATGCCTTTTGGTTTATGTAATACTCTGGCAATGTTCCAAAAGATGATGAATGAAATATTCAGGGATCTCCTTTACGTTTGTGTTGTGATGCACCTTGAGGATATCCTCATATTTTCTAAGGATCTCATGTCTCATCGCCAGGATGTTCGCCACATACTTCAATGCCTCCATGACAATCAGTTATATGCCAAACTGGAGAAATATCTTTTTGATAAAGAAAGCCTTCCCTTCCTAGGGTGCATTGTCTCCAGTAAAAGATTCACTTGGACCCAGACAAACTCAAGAGAATCCAGTATTTACCCCAGCCAAGCGGGTTACGGGCCCTAAAAAGGTACCTGGGTTTCGCCAATTATTGCAGACATTTCATCGCTAACTACTTCTAAATCACCACTCCTCTCGCTGCCCTCATGTAAAAAGGTGCTAACGCCAAGCTCTGGCCACCTGAGGCCAAGACAGCCTTCTGAGAACTGAAAGACACCTTTCTGCAGGGACCATGTCTCCATTATATGGACCCTACAAGCCCCTTCATTGTCAAAGTCGTTGCCTCTTCAGTGGGAGTAGGGGCCATCTTAAGTCAGCACTTCCCCAAGGGCGATCATTTCCCATATTCCTTCTTCTCAAAATAAGTCTCCCCGGCTGAACATAATTATTAGAGATGTGTATCGCGTGATCGTCTTAACGATCGATTTCGGCTGGGGGAGGGCGGGAAAACCGGCACACTAAAACATCCCTAAAACCCACCCCGACCCTTTAAAATCCCCCACCCTCCCGAACCCCCCCAAAATGTCTTAAATTACCTGGGGTCCAGTGGGGGGGTCCCGTTGTGATCTTACACTCTCGGGCCACGAGTGCACCGGCGCCATTTTGGTTCCTGTCCCCGACGTCACGAGCGTAGAAGATCGCTCCCAGACCCCCGCTGGACCCCCAGGGACTTTTGGCCAGCTTGGGGGGGCCTCCTGACCCCCACAAGACTTGCCAAAAGTCCAGTGGGGGTCCGGGAACGACCTCCTGCACTCGAATCGTGTTGCCGTACGGCAACACGATTCGAGTGCAGGAGGTCGTTCCCGGACCCCCGCTGGACCCCCAAGGACTTTTGGCCAGCTTGGGGGGGCCTCCTGACCCCCACAAGACTTGCCAAAAGTCCAGCAGGGGTCCGGGAACGACCTCCTGCACTCGAATCATGTTGCCGTAAGGCCGGCGCCATTTTGCAATATGGCCGGCGGCATTTTGAAAAATTGTGCCGGCCGTACGGCAGCACGATTCGAGTGCAGGAGGTCGTTCCCGGACCCCCGCTGGACTTTTGGTAAGTCTTGTGGGGGTCAGGAGGCCCCCCCAAGCTGGCCAAAAGTCCCTGGGGGTCCAGCGGGGGTCCGGGAGCGATCTCCTACGCTTGTGACGTCGGGGAACAGGAACCAAAATGGCGCCGGTGCTACCTTTGCCCTGTCATATGACAGGGCAAAGGTAGCGCCGGCGCCATTTTCTATCAACGCGCCCGACGCCCGAGAGTGGAAGATCACAACGGGACCCCCCCACTGGCCACCAGGTAATTTAAGACATTTTGGGGGGGTTCGGGAGGGTGGGGGATTTATTTTAAAGGGTCGGGTGGGTTTTAGGGATGTTTTAGTGTGCCGGTTTTCCCGCCCTCCCCCTTCCCCTCCCCCTTCCCCCGATTTACGATTTTTGACGATAAATCAGGGGAATTCCTATTAAATATCGCCTCTAACGATTTTTGACGATTTAAAATATATCGGACGATATTTTAAATCGTCAAAAAATGATTCACATCCCTAGTAATCTGTAGCGAACTGCTGTAGATGCTCCTGTAAGGAAGGAGGTAGCAATCTGTTATGGACCAAATCCCCAGGTAAGAGGAGTTGACTATCTTCTGAGGAGAGGAGCTAACAATAGGTATATTGTACTTCGCTACAGATATAGCAATCTATCATGCTTCGGCTATGGAGTAGCAATCTGTTATATATAGGCTGCAGGCAAGTTCCATAGAAAGAGAAGGTAGCTATCTATATAATACTTCCATGAGCGGTGTTAGTGGTCAATAGTGGTTAACCCCCACAGGGTGACAGTAGTGTAAGGAATGACCACTTGAGGAAATGGTGAATCCCTGGGCCAATGGCAGGTGACAGCGCCTCCAGGAGGAGATCCTGAAAGGAACCACCGGCTAAGCTAGAATATGAGATAAACACAATAGTTCTTTATTATGCTGGAAGCTGGACCACCAGGGGTGGCAGTAGTGAGTCGATGTGTTCAGCAGGGCTGAAGTCCTTCTGATACTGGAATAATAATCTCTGGGTCGCTGAGCTGTAAAGAGAGACTAGAAGTAGTGAGTAGACAGGTTATACTGGATACAAGATGGTACACTCACAATAGTAGATGTCTGCAATGGTCTCAATGCCACAGAGAGTCTTCAGTATGTTCAGGAACAGGAGCCGTAGGCGAGCACTGGTTCCCACAAACAGTCTGTAATAAGAACTCACAATAGCTGTATATGAAATGGTTTCTAGAGTAGAAGAGAGTCTGTAAAGGATTCTAGGAACATGGGCCCTCGTAGAGCGAGTACCGGTTCCTATCTGTGATCTTGCCAATGTAACTCTCGATCTCCATACCTGCGATAATGTCTGGATGGAAGGGAGTCTTCAGAGCTATAGGAATGTAGGCCCTAGTGGAGTGGGTACCGATTCCTATCTGCAATAGAACTCACTGTGTTCACGTAAGAACATAAGAACATAAGAAAATGCCATACTGGGTCAGACCAAGGGTCCATCAAGTCCAGCATCCTGTTTCCAACAGTGGCCAATCCAGGCCATAAGAACCTGGCAAGTACCCAAAAACTAAGTCTATTCCATGTTACCATTGCTAATGGCAGTGGCTATTCTCTAAGTGAACTTAATAGCAGGTAATGGACTTCTCCTCCAAGAACTTATCCAATCCTTTTTTAAACACAGCTATACTAACTGCACTAACCACATCCTCTGGCAACAAAGCGTCTGCGATCGCTTCCAGGCAATGAGGAGTCTTCTGAGTATTCAGGGACGTAGGCCCTCGAGGAACGAGTACCGGATCCCGTCTTGGCAATCTGAAATCAAGAAGAGAAAGCGGAGCCCCCGTGGACTGCCGAAGTAAGTCTTGTTGGAGTTCCTTGCTAACTCTTTAAAGGTTAGCAAAGACCTTTTAAAATGGAAATGGATGACGTCACTATGGCAGGACGCCCCCGAGGTTCACGCCCTTGCTGGTACAAAGTCTGGAGCGTGCACACACGCGCCCTTACGTCATCAGGAACATGGCGGATCCGTAGCGTCAAGCCAGCCCGGGGGACACAGAGGCAGGGAGAAGCCGCTGCTGCATCTGTCCGTCAGAGCCGAAGGGAGTCGCTCCCAAGGTAGAGAGGGTAGAGCGAGAGGCGAGAAGAGACATGAATGCAACAGTACCCCCCTTCAAAGGGCGATCTCCTCTTCGGGTACCAGTTTAAGTACCAGAGATGCATGAGATGGAACTGATGAGCATCTCTTATCCAATAGGTCTAAGGATCCCAAAGATGGTTTTGGGGGTCAAAGCCTTTTCAGGCAAACAAAGTTCAGTCTCTGTTCAAACATCCAAGGTCTCAAAGTCTTGTCACAGGGGCTACCGGTGCCATTGATTGGCCCCTGTCACATGGTAGGAGCAATGGAAGGCCAGCGCCATCTTGTGCTCCTACCATGTGACAGGAGATAGGACAGGAGTCCCCCCCCCCCCCCTCTTACTATGTCACAGGGGCTACCGGTGCCATTGGTTGGCCCCTGTCACATGGTAGGAGCAATGGACGGCCAGCGCCATCTTGTGCTCCTACCATGTGACAGGAGATAGGTCAGGAGTCCCCCCCCCCCCTTACTATGTCACAGGGGCTACCGGTGTCATTGGTCAGCCCCTGTGACATAGTATGGGCAAAGGCTATCGGTGCCATTTTGAATACTGGCAGCCGATGGTCCGAGTGCAGGATATGGTTCTAGGACCCCCGCTGGACCACCAGGGACTTTTGGCAAGTCTTGGGGGGTCAGGAGTCCCCCCCAAAAGCCCTTGCCAAAAGTCCCTGGTGGTCCAGTGGGTCAGCCCCTGTCACATGGTAGGAGCACAAGATGGCACCGGCCATCCATTGCTCCTACCATTTGACAGGGGCCGACCAATAGCACAGGTAGCCCCTGTGACATAGTAAGGGCAAAGGCTATCGGCGCCATTTTGAATACCGGCAGCTGACGGCCTGAGTGTAGGAGATCGCGCCAGGACCCCCGCTAGACCACCAGGGACTTTTGGCAAGTCTTGGGGGGGGGGTCAGGAGGGTGGGGGGTTGTAGTTAATTAAATTTAAATGGTTGGGATGGGGTTATTTTGGGGAAACGAATACATATGTAACTAATGAACGGATTGGGGTCCCCCGAGAACAGATGCAACGGATTTGGGTCCCGACGAAAACGAATACCGAATGGGACGAATCTGTCCCTGCTGCACATCCCTAAAATTTACCCAGTTAATATTGGGGTAATTGAAATCTCTCATTATTACTCCACTGCCAAATTGGTTAGCTTTCCTGATTTCTCTTAGTATTTCATCATCTGTCTGACCATTTTGGCCAGGTGGATTGTAGTATACTCTTATCACTACACTCTTACCCAACACACATGGGATTTCTATCCATATAGATTGTACTGAGCATTTAATCTCTTGTATGATCTTTATCCTGTTGGACTCTATACCCTCCCAGACATAAAGTGCTATACCCCCACCAAGTTGATCCTCCCTATCATTGTGATATAATTTGTACCCTGATATAGCACTCTCATTGCTTATCCTCCTTCCATCAGGTCTCTTAGATGCCAGTTATGTCTATCTCATCACTCTAACTATCCCATCTTACTTCTTAGACTTCTGGCATTAGCATACAGACGTTTCAAAGTGCTTTTTTTTTGTTTGTATTAACAACCTGCTTTTGAATTGATAGGGATAATTTGGAATTCTTTAGCT
This sequence comes from Rhinatrema bivittatum, assembly GCF_901001135.1. NCBI lineage: Eukaryota > Metazoa > Chordata > Amphibia > Gymnophiona > Rhinatrematidae > Rhinatrema > Rhinatrema bivittatum. Next base: position 729,713,229 of record NC_042616.1, on the reverse strand, counting down.
AAGGTGATTCTTTACTTATAGGCACATGGACTATGTTTGCGTTTATTGGAACCTGTCTTTTGCATTTCCCTAACTCTCCTGTTTCATTAGTATCCTTCAAAGATATATTCCTCTGAACCATGCACTATTGAATGACTGTTGGCTTTCCTCTCATTCTAGTTTCAAAGCTGCTCTATCTCCTGAAGAAAGGCCTTTTTCCATTCAAGGAACACCACAACTGCTTCCAGCTGCCAGGCTTTGGTATTGTCCCCTTTTCTGATGAGTGCTGTGAGAGGGACTGCAATCTTGGAGTAATGTGTATTGAAGTGGCGATGGTAGTTCGCAAAGCCCAAAAACCTCTGCAATGCATGAAGACCTGAAGTTTGAGGCCTGTCTTGGATGCTTCAGATGTTTTCTGGATCCATGTAGAAGCCACAGATGGAAACGATGTATCTCTGAAAAGGTAGGCTCTCCTTCTTGAAAATGCATTTCTCCAGTTTGGCATACAATTTATTTGCCCGTAATCACTGGAGGACCTGGCGAACATGGTGGTGATGCGATGTGAGGTGCTTAGAGAAGATAAGAATATCATTGAAGTAAATCACAGAAGATGTTGTTCAGTAGATTCTGGAACACCGTGGGAGCATTACATAGGCCGAAAGATATTACCAAATATTCATAATGGCCATCTAGTGTGTTGAACACCATCTTCTACTCATCTCCCTGCTTTTTACGGATTAAATTGTAAGCTCCATTGAGATCCAACTTGGTGAACACTCAAGCCCCCTGTAAGCGATCAAAGATCTTGAGAATGAGTGGCAGGGGGTAGCGATCCTTCTTGGTTATGGTGTTCAGGCCTTGATAAACAATGCAAAGCCATAGCAACCTGTCCTTCTTTGACACAAAGAAGAACCCTGCATTTGTGGGAGATGTAGAGGGCCTAATGAAGCCCTGGTCCATGTTTTCCTTGATGTATTGAGACATGGCAGTGCTCTCTGGAATGGATAGAGGGTATACTCTCCCTCACGGAGGGGTGGTACCCGGTAGCAAGTTAATGGAACAATCGGAGATATGATGGGGCGGTAGTACTTCGGCCTTACTTTTGCAGAATACGTCAGAGTAGTCTGTGTACTGTGGAGGTGGGACCAGGGAGGTGCTAGCCAGTGGTACAACTGGCAGCAGTTGGATTCATAGAAGGCAAGAGTCATGGCACTGGGTCCCCATCTCATTAGCTGGAGGGAACCCCAGTCAAATTGAGAGTGGGTCTGAAGCCAAGGTAACCCCAGGACGATAGGATGGACTGCTTCCTCGATTACCAGGAGGGTTATACTCTCCATGTGCAGAATCCTGGTACGGAGTCGGAGGGGGGCCATGCTGGTCGTGATGCGGCCAGGAAAGAATCTCCCCAGGATGGAAGAGATAACCAATAGTATCTCGTGAGACACCACTGGAAGCTTCAAGTGATCTACGAGTGCCCTCATGATGAAGTTCCCTCCTGCAGCAGAGTCAGCTAGTGTTAGTGTACAGAAATCCTGGCCACCCATGGCGATTGATATTGTCAATGTGAGTTGCAAACTTGGAGTGGTAAGGCCTAGAATCATTTCCCCGCTGGCTCCTAGGCTCACCCATTTCCCACCATTTGAGAGCAGTGTGCTAGCCAATACCACGCCCCAGCACAGTAGTAGCAGAGACCAAAGGTCCGGCGGTGAAGTTTCTCTTCTGTAGAGAGGCAACTCTGGCCCAGTTGCATGGGTTCTTCGGGGCCACAAAGGGGAGGCCCAGGCCAAGGCCTTCCCATCCAGGAGAGAGAGGATAAAGGTTGTCTTCACTGTATCACTGGGAAATTATGCTGGTTGGAGTGTGTAATGTATAAAGCATTGATTAAAAAGTCCGCAACACTGCGCGGGATTTCCTGTGTACCATGGAGGGACTGGAAGATGAATCAGAGGCACTGTTGCTGCTGCTGAGGATTCCATTGGAGGGAAGAGTCCTGCAGGTCCTCACTGTCGGCAGGCAGAGCTGGCTGGAACAGAGGCCCAAAAGGAGCTTCACCAATACCAGCCCACGTTCCCTGCAGATTGAGTCCTTGGTTGCTGGGGCCAGCTGGACTTAGCGCAGGCCTCTGAATGGTGAAGAATCCAACAAGGAAGAGGAAAACCAGCAAGGAAAAGACAAGTCAGTTCAGGTCCAGGTCGGGGCAGGCAACAGACAGCAGAGACGAGGACAAGTTGAGGTCAGGGCAGGCAGCAATCAACGAGGTCAAGAGAAGGTCTGAGGTCAGCCAAGAATCCGAAATGAAGACAAGCCAGGTCCAAGCCAAAGAGTCAATTCAGAGGGAGGAAAGCTGGAAAGAGCAGCAGAGAAAAAAGACAAATATGGGACCACCAAACAAGACTCAGGACCACCGAGGAAGCAGAAACAGGAACCAGGACCACTGGCAGCAACAGGTACCAGTACCAACATGGCAATCAGCTACTTCAAGGAGCAGGACCTATTGCTGAGGCATCACTAGCAGGTCCGAACAGGCTTTAAATACAGGAGAGCCTATGATGTCATCTGTGGGTGCTGCGGTGGTTTTCGTGCAACGAGTCCTTTAAATAATGATGAGCTGCTCGTGCACATGCCTAGGGACGTGCTGTTCAGCTGAGCTGCTGCCCTAGCTCTGAGCGCCAGGTCTTCATGGCGGTCGGCCGCATCTTCAGCCTTTGGGACTGCGCTGTGGCCAGGAGAGAGGTAAGGGCAGCCAGGCGCAGGAAAGACCCATGGCAAGCTGAACACAACAGTATAATCACATATTGATTTTTAATAAACCATTTTGCTTTGTTCCATTGGATCAGGAGTTTCAATTATTTTTGTTAGCTTTGCAAAAATCAGTCTCAAAAGATAAGTTGCTTAAAGATTAAAAATGCTGAATTTTAACAGTAAGCTTCATAAATTGCCACTTATACCTGTTATTTTATTTCATCCTATCAGACCACAATAGTAATTTTATCAAGACATTACCTTCTGCTTCAAGGCAACTTGTCTTTTCCCCCCCATCTTTTAAGCCTTGCCCTTTCCGCTCCATTGGAACCAGAACTAGGAGGAGGCATCATGAGCTTATTTCCACCGACCCATTGGATTTTCTGCCCAGTTTTAAATCCCTTTCCACTATAACATTAAGTTTGGTCATTGCCATAACACTCCTGGGCCCGGAGCAATTCACTAGGGGGTAGATTTTCAGACGAGCGCGAACAGCCTACTTTTGTTTGCGCTCCAGGCGCAAACAAAAGTACGCTGGATTTTAGTAGATACGTGCGTAGTCGCGCGTATCGGCTAAAATCCTGGATCGGCGCGCGCAAGGCTATCAATTTCGTATAGCCTGCGCGCGCCGAGCCGCACAGCCTACCCCCGTTCCCTCCTAGGCCGCTCCGAAATCGGAGCGGCCTAGAAGGGAACTTTCCTTTGCCCTCCCCTCACCTTCCCCTCCCTTCCCCTACCTAACCCACCCGCCTGGCCCTGTCTAAACCCCCATCCTACCTTTGTCGGGGGATTTACGCCTCCCGGAGGGAGGCGTAAATCCCCCCGCGCCAGCGGGCCTCCTGCGCGCCGGGCCGCAACCTGGGGGTGGGTACGGAGGGCGCGACCACGCCCCCGGGCCGTAGCCACGCCCCCGTACCCGCCCCCAAAACGCTGCCGACACGCCCCCGCAACGCCGCGCGCTCCGGCCCCGCCCCCCGACACGCCTCCCGACACGCCCACTCCGAAAACCCCGGGACTTACGCGAGTCCCGGGGTTCTGCGCGCGCCGGTGAGCCTATGTAAAATAGGCTCACCGGCGCGCAGGGCCCTGCTCGCGTAAATCCGCCCGGTTTTTGGGCGGATTTACGCGAGCAGGGCTCTGAAAATCCGCCCCTAGGCCTTTCTCTAGAACCTTGCTATCATCAGTTCTGAATCCAGTCACTTGGTGTTACTCTTGAACAGTGACCATGACTTCTCCCTCTTCCCCCCAAAGCTGTGAACACTGCCTCTGCAGCATCCCTAGCCTCAGGGAGTAGAAGGCATGACATGGAGATCAAACTGGGGACCTTCTGCATGGCAGTACATAGCACTTACCACCTGAGCCGTGGCCACTTGCCTTTGATTTATGATTGTTTTCACAGCCCAGATTTAAGAGTAAATTATGAGTAGCAAGGACTTTGTTAAAAAAAAAATAAAAATTATACAGATTACCATAGATTTTAGAAATCTCTGTTTTGAAAATATAGTGAATGCTCTAACAAGGGATGTGATTTCTTTGTTATAAAATGGAAAATTAAAACAAAATTCTTGTTTTGTTTTTAGAATACAATAAAAGAAAAGCAAATTCAATTTGATTCATTTTCCTTCCTTTTGTTTTAATAAACATCTTTAAAATCAGTTTAAACTTTCATGGGAGAGGCGGGCACCTTGGTTGCTTCTGCCCTACTGCTGCTGTTATTTCAGATGGCACTAGCAGACTGAGGCCGGCGCCATTATTACTTTTGCCATGCACAATGATATTGGCCTGATTTTGGCTGGTGCAGTTTTGTATGGTAAAAAAGTAATAATGGTGCCAGCCTCATATGAAAGAGCAGCCAGCGGTAGGGCAGAAGTGATCAAAGTCCCCTCCTGGCCCATGAAAGTTTGAACAGATTTTAAAGACTTCATGCAGTAAGAGATTCTGAGAAAGGCTGGAGGCATCAGGGAAGGGCCCAGGAGGTTTTTGTTTGCAGCAGCACGATGGGGACTGGGCAATTTTTTGTTTTATTTTATTTTATTGTTTCTTGTTAAAGTTTTGTTATTTTTAATCAAACAAAATGAAACGATGAACATGTCTGTGTACACCCCTAGCTCTAACTGCAGTTTCCCATACAAATGAATAGTTTGTTTCAGCCCAAAATGAAGTAGATTTAAATGAAAAGCAGTATATGGCTTCTTGCTCTCAAATTATGACTGCAATTGCTAAACAATTCTAGTGTAATAGAAAACTAAAGCCTGCCTGCCTCTTTATACAGCTGATCATGGATAGTTGTTCATTCTGTTATTTATCAAATTCACATATGAGTATTACCACTACAAAAATAACATTACTCTGAATTACTAAAGCTTAATACATTTGATGAAGATCAATCCTTATTTGTCTCTGATTTTCATTAAGGAAAATAGACTTTGTAGGAAATTTTGCCTCCATATGATAAAAATCAAATCGGTACAAACAAGTTTAGAACAGCATTTACATTTTTTATTACATCCTTTAACTTGTTAGGTATTGCAACACGCGTTTTTCTTTATACAAATAATTCTTTGGTTTCCATACCAGGTATTGGTACTTCAGAGTATGCACGTATGCACACTTCTTAAAGAAGAGATGCAAATCCAAAATGAGTTGTAGCAGTCTTAGTAACAGTGAGGAACATAAATCTTTACACAGTTCCATGAGGCATATCCCCATATAAGTTTTTCCTGATATGGTGATAAGGCCAAGAGAACTATTTGGTATCACCTTGCATCAATATTTGTTACTACTTTTATTATACCAAAAAGAGCTAGAGCAGGCGTCCCCAAATTATAGCCTGTGGATTGGCCATTGGCTGAATTTCATCCAGTGCCCAGCATCAACAGCAGATGGAACTCGATCCAGCCCACAGCAGCAATGACAGAAGGAGTTTGACCCTATCTACAGCGGCCATGGCAAGAGGATGTTCTGTTACTTCTGCCAGCTCAGATTCTGGAAATCAGAAGTCCTAGGGACAGCGTGTTGGAACGGTGTGGGCGGGGCATGCTGGTGCAAGGCCACCTCTGATTGGCTGCATTATGCATCGCTGGTGTTAGTTTTGCTTGTGCAGTTGAAGCCACTTGGGCCAAGAACAGGGAGAGATGCTGCAGCACAGCCATAAGGAGGTTTCAACCGCTGTGGAGAGTGCTGCAGGCCATGGGGAGGAAGACACTTGATGGTACCAAGGTGTGGGTTCTTTGGGGCTGCCAGGGAAATCCAGGTAAGGATGGTCATTCCTGGAGCTCCAACTGTGTTGGCATCTCTTTGGAGCTGTGAGAGAGGATGCATGGACATAGTCCCCTAACACCAGAAAGGGTTGTTTTACTGATACTATGAATCTGGCATGTTGCAAGAGAGGGAAGTGAGTAGAAGGAAAAAGGGAGAAGGAGGAGAAGGGGAAAGAAAAAATGTAGCAAGAGTGCATGGGGATGAGTGTGAGTGATAGAGACTGCAGCATGTGCACAAATACCTTTTCCCACAATTTTTCCACTCTCCCCACCCCCTACTTCCCTAGGTGGGCAGATATTGGGGAAGGGGTAGGGATAGAGGCAAGTTTGCTTGCAGAGTTGCCAACTCTGGAAAAACTAGAAATAATATTACTGTTACTCTAATTTAAAAATGGAATAAGCTGTCATTCATCAAGAAATAATAAACATAAACATATCTACCGCACTCCTGCACCCTGGGAACAGTGCCCTCTGCCATTCCCCTTCCCTAGCATTTCAAATCACCAAAATGCGCAGACAGCCCCATCTCCCTTCAACTCTTCTTAGCAAACAACTCCAAAGTTCTTTCTGACATCTGACTAACACACATCCGCAAACCGTGAGGAACCCCCCAACCCCTCCTTGGCCTTCTCACTGATTCGAAATGCCCCCTGTAGCCTTTCTGTTGAAAAGTTTGGGAATCCCTGAGCTAGAGCATGTTCAGCGGAATATTTCAATTGGCAATAAGTTATTTAGGAACATAAACTATACTAATGCATGTCCTCTAAATTATTACCAATTGGTTGTCCTAATTTTATTTGCATATGGTCCAAATTTGTAATTCAGTCGTTAAGTATTTATTTGGTGTTTGCACTAACACAATCATTTTACAGTAATAAAAATTATGTTAATGTACCTTATATTCTCTGGTTATGACTTAGCAGACCAAACTAAGAAACTATGTGGTCCATATTCAGACACAGTCTGGATAACAAAGTTTGGAGGTATATTCAATCAAGCAGGTGCACCATTGAACATAGCTGGCTAACTATAGCCAGCTAACTTTAACATCTCTTTGGCCCAACCAGACTTACTAGGTGATGCATCAAGCAGCGGTAGTGCTCTAAATGACATAATATCACGTATATAGCGCATGATATATGTGATATTTTACATCTCCCCACTCAGATTCCCTCCCCCTTTACAATAGCCTTCTTTGCACGTGATTTGCATGCATGAATAATGCAAATGTATGCAAAGAAGGTCATTACTAGTCAGCTTGATGTAAATATTTAAGCGTGACCAATGAAGAAGGTGGTCAGCCATGATAAAATAATTACACCTATTTGAAAGGCATTACATTTTTGGCAGGAGATTTGGGACCCTAACACAAGTGGTAGGAAAAAAATTGCAGCAAATAGGACCCCCGTCTCAACCTGGAGCCACACGTAGAGATGACCCCAATACCCCCAAAATGTAAAAAATGTAAAAATGTAGATATGCAGTGATTACCCCACTCCCAGAGCTTAAAAGATAAAAAAAAACTAGGGTCCTGGCCTCCTTTCAATACCCACCCTCACCCCCAAAGTTGTCAATAGAGTCCTGGCTTCCTTCCCATACCCACCCCCCATCCACAAGTAAAAAAAAAGAAATGAGGATTCTGGCCTCTAACCACCTTATGGCCCCCATCCCCTGACCTCCCTCCTGTACCCCCAAACCAAAATTTAAGATAGGCTACCATGTTGGGACTTGGGTGACCCCCTAGTACCCCACCTGGTTGGTGTCATTTTCCAAAATGTCATCGACCTCACCTTGCCCTAGCCACATGATTGACTGAGGTAAGGTTTGGTGATCAGGTGGTGTGGGAGGATACTATGAGGGGGTCGGGGTAGGGGGTGGGGTGAAGTGGATGCTGGGACCCTCATTTCCTTTTTTTTTAATTGGGGGTAGGTATAGGAAGGGGGCTGCAACCGTCAACTTGGGGGGAATGGGGACCAGGATCCTTACTTCCCTTTTTTAGTTGAGTGGTAGGGTGGGGCTGAGACCCTCATTACATTTTTGTCTGTGGTGTGGGATTGGGAAGATGATTGGGACCCTATTGTCAACTTGGGGGTAGGGTGTGGGTATCGAAAGGTGTCCGGGAACCTATTTTTTTATGTTTTAAGCTTGGGGGTCTGGCCAGGACCATGATGGTCTTTGGGGGGGGGGGGTTATCACTCTGCGCCTATATTTTTAATTTTTTACATTTTGGAGATGTCAGGGCCCTGGGTTGAGACAGGACTCAGCACTGATCACATCTCAATTTCCTCATTTTGCTGGGAATTTATTTATTTTGGGCCAGTGGCTCTTTAAGTTGATGCGGTACCATGAAGTTGGGGCCGCCATCTTGTTAAAGGGCCATTCACCACATTCTTTTGTCCTGCGGGGTTTGGCCGCAAGACAAAAGAATGTGCCATACAGTCGTGATGCTTTTTCAGCTAGAGGCCCTACTATTGCGGCAACATCTCCCTGTGATAGTGGGACCCCTCCCATGGAAAAACAAAGTGGCTTGATGCATCTATATTTGCATATATTGAGTCTCCATGGTACGCAAATGTATCTCATGCCAGCTGTGGGGCCCCCAGGACAGGTTTGGGAAGCCCTGATCTAGAGGTTAGTCAGCTAAATCATCTGGCTAACTCTGAATATCAGAGTTAGCTGCTTAATTCAGATTGCTATCTCAACTCCTCCCAGTTATGGCACCAGAATGCTTCTAACTTATCCAGCTAAATTCTAGCCACCTAACTTATTAACTGGCTAGAATTTAGCTGTATATATGCCCAAATATTCATTTAGCTGGCTCACTTCTGTATTAGCCGGCTAAATACTTTTGAATATAGACCCCTATAAATAAAACATTTTAATTCAATTAAAGATGTATTTCCAAAACTATACAGGAACATGTTTGTGACTTGCAAAATTCTTGTCTCTGTGATTTTTTTTAAGCATGCCTGTAATGGTTTCCCTTTTCCCTTCAACAAAAGCAAAGCCTTGTATGGAGATATTTAAGAGAACCTTTGAACTTCTAACTCATTCCGGTCCATCAAGTCCAGCATCTTCTTTCCAACAGTGGCCAATCCAGATTACAAATACCTGGCAGGACCACGGATCTTATGCTGTGTAATTCCCAGGGATAAGTAGTGGCTTTTCACAAATCTTTTCTATTAATAACAGTTTATGGACCTCTCCAGGTCCATAAGATGGTTTTCTCATGGACTGTGTTGCCCTGTATGGAATGTGTACTGGCTCACCAGTGGCAGTAAGAGACAGACTGGAGAACATTTATTAAAAGAAAAATAACTGACTGCCATTTAAACATTGTCCATCCTGGTCTCCTCCTTCCTTTTTTTTGTAAGGGTAAAGGGGAAAAGCATATGGAGCTGCCCCATGCACAGGGAGAAGTTTGAAATCAAATCCCCAGCGCTGCAGAATCCCTATTGCGGTATTACCCAATGCCACAAGGTCAGTCCTCAGCACTTTCTCATGGAATTTTTTTTTTTGTTTTACAGAAGTTTTAGGAAATCAAATTCATGGACAAATAAGGTGGTATTTTTAAATTCTGCAAAAAACTGACATGCTGGCTTTCTGTGCCTGGCATTTTGCTAATCCTTAAATTTGGCTTCAAATCCTAAGTGTGTTGCTTATCCCTAGTGGCAATCAATACAATCTGCACATAATAAAATGAGGCAACACTTTCTATACCGCCAGTTACAGGGATGGTAACTTTAAAATGAGCGTGCAGCCCCATACAGCACATATGGGCGCACAGGCATACATACGCTGGAATTTTAAATTGTGGTGCAATTACGTGCATATGATTTAAAATACACCTCGCAAGCATATGTGTGCTCCTAATTTTAAGTGGTTACTCAAGCAAACGTACTTCGTTTATCTTCCTTAGGAATTTGTCGGCTTTAAGAAATGCAGGAAAGAAGATTTTAAAACATGTTCACATGAAGGAAATGACCAGTTTTACTAATGAGTCTACCAGTTTGCCCAGTCCATCTCAAGATCATCCAGACCCCCCCCCACCCCCAGTTGATCTAGACCCCTCAGCCAGTGATATAAGGCCTAGTTAGAGATTTCTGCAAGCTTTCACCTCATCAGGAGCAGAAGGAAACATGCTTTTATAATCCTTGTTGCTCATGTGTGACCCAGATATTCGCCTATATGGGCCTTTTGGTACAAACAATGTTTAAAAACTTCACCCCTAAGAATAGATACCCCGCCTATTCCTCTCCATCATTTATAATTGCTTTTTCTTTCAATTATTGCATGAAAAGTCAGAATTATTCAATCCTGGTTATTCAACACTGGAACAACTGTTTTATTATGAAGATCTTTTTCACAAATGCCAAAACTGCATGCTTTTTAGATTTCTGTTTTATAACTGTAACAGATGTCCAAAAAAATGTCATCATTTGCTGTTTTGGTTTTCTGTCTCTCTTCTTTTTATCTACCAGGGAATCAAATTGGTATGTTGTTATCCAGTAATGCATTGAAAAGCTTTGGAATTTTTAAGTTAATGACAGAGGTTTCAAAACAGCCACCGTAGCATTTGCTTTCAGTATCCATAGAAGTTACCTTTCAACCCTCTGTAACCTAAGGGGGTAATTTTCTTTGCGGATCGCACGCGATAAGGGACGTTTCGCACGCGAAAAGTCCCTTATCACGTGCCATACCAAGATCGGGGTGGAGTCGGGGCGGCGTAAGCCCCGGAAGAGGAGGAGACGGGGCCGCACCGGGGCTGACACCGCGAAGACTTTGCCGACAGCGAAAGGTGCGCTTCTTTTTCGCTGCCAGTTTCGTGCCGAATAACTACACCTTTTATGGTGTAGTTATCTGGTGCGACGCCCCCCCCCCCCATTTCGCCCCCCCGTTACCGCCGAATTCACTATGCCTCGTGGCATTAGAAAATCCAGCCCTAAGATTGTCAACGCTATTTTCAGCAGGTCCAAACAACTTATTTTCCGCATACGAACGGAGAGTACATTGCTTCCCAGTACATGCTGTAAGGCATTAAAAAAACATTTAGTATAGCCAAATGTGAGGGCGGAGGGTTATTGAAGGACTAAGCAATGAGGTTTAATGTTATTTAGGTATTTAAATGACATATGGATTGCAGTCACATAGAAATTACTATGGAGTCTATTTTCTAAAGTGCATTAATGTGTTTGCGCACAGTAAGTAGCATTTAACACATTAGTGCAGAAAAAAAGGAAATAACGCATAGAATTTGCAAGTTACGCGCATTATTTCCTGACTCCTAAACCCAATGCAACATGAGTATGCAGCTCATTAGTATGCCAACAGAATAACACAGTTTGCATCCAACTTTGCAAACCGCGTTATTTCAGGAACGTTAAGTAAACCTCCCGGGAGCTACAGCATCCTAAAGCACATAACATTGTTCCCAGGATACCACTTAATGGTTCTGCAAGTGTTAGTGAAACACCCCCTCTACCCTAGAGAAAGTGACCCTGATGATCCATTGGGCAAATAGCCAACCTCTCCCCACCCTGCCTATTCTGAAAATGTTAAAAAGGTGCCCTTTTCGTGTCCTACACCTAGTCTTTTATCCTTATTCCTTTTACAAAATCCCTCTTGGGGTAGCTAACACCTCCCAGCTTACCCCATGATTGAGAGGCATTTAGGGGGCAAGGATAAACCCCCACTCACGCCAGCCCTGCAAAAACCATCTTATAAAATGCACTAGATGGATCTGTGGCTTTCCTTTCCCCCTCTCATGTGAGTGGGGGCAAAGGAGAGTTGTGATTCTTTTGGTGCCATTTTCTAAGAATTCACCAGCAGGGCAGGAGTATTTGGGAACTTCTTCTTCAATACTCCCTCAATGATGGGGTAAGTATGGGAGTCGGGGGGGGGGGGGGAGGGACTACCTCACAGGGGGAGAGCTGTCTTTTTACAAGAGGCAGTGTTTTCCTGGCTGTGGCAATGCAACTAAAGGAATTACTGCAGAATTTGCTAATCTGCGGTCCATGGGTACCAGGTTAGTAAATCCTGTAGTAATTTACATGTAATGAAATGGCATGATAATGTGCTCTTTTACTGCAGCTTACTAAATATGGCCCTACATGAAATTAAGGGATAATTTTACAAATGCGGTTCACGTTTAAAAACAGCATTTACCGTCTATATACTCGTGTATACGGTGATCTCATGTATAAGTCGAGGATATTTTTTGGGCCCCAAAATCAAGATTTATCTGTCACCTGTGGATAAGTCGGGGGGTAAAACCTAGGGGGCTTATGAAATGGTAAAATCACACACAAAAAAAAACAAATCTGCTATATAAATCCTTCCCTTCCTCCCCCATGGTTGCCCTCCCTGTTTCAATCCTTCTCTCCCTCTCCCATGTCAAAATTCTGTTAAAAAAAGACACCAAAAAAACCAGCCCCAACCCATCATAGCCCCCCACCCTCCTGACTCCCCCCCCCCCAAGACTCACCCAAAGGATGTGTATTTCTTTCAAACAACATAAGATATATCGACAATATTTCTTATGTTGTTTTATGTCATTTCTAAAATAAAATGACAAACTGCCTCACCCCAAAGTTTTGTTTTATTCGGTGTGCACTATTGGCAAATTGCATTAAAAGAAAACAAATCAGTTCGCCCTGCTAACACCACCTTACACATATTTATAAAGAATCAGCTTTCCCACTCCTCAGACCACCTATGACAACTGGTGTGGCAGGGGACATTTTTCTAAAGTTTAAGGGGGTCGGTGTTTAGATTTGGCATGTTTAGAATTCCATGTCATTTGATGCTGATCCTGTACCGTCATGGCAAGCCTCTTCTGGAGCACCTGCATTCTACCTCTATCCTTCTGGAGGTCAGGTCTCCAGAACTGGCCATAATACTCCAGGCAAGGTCTCACTAATGACCTGACAATTTAGGAATGCTTCATACTCTATAAAGGTCTTTCTGATATTTGTCAAACAAAAAAGACTAATGGAAAAGCTGCAGCTCTGATTTGTTACTCTGCAATTTGTTCTGCTGGATTTTTCTCACAATAAACAACCTGATATCCCTCTGCTCTCCTCCAGATACTTAATAGGGTGGACCATAACCCAAGACCTGACATCTCATTTCCACTAATAAAAACCCAGACACCCAACAAAGAGAATATAATCCAGTCTCAAATGCCACAACACTGCAATGTTACCCAAAGTACCGGTAATCATTGAAGGAATGTAAATGCAATATTGATCCTGTTAAATGTCCCTGGTGATCCAGCGGGGGGCCCAGGCATGATCTTGCAGTCCCGGGACAGTGGCTGCCAGGGCTACCGGTGTCATTGGCTGGCCCCTGTCACATGGTAGGAGCAATGGCCTGCCCCCTACCATGTGACAGGGGTTGGCCAATGGCACCGGGGGCTGCCGGCGCCATTTTGATTACTAGCAGCTAACGGCTTGGGCACAGAAGATTGCACCCGGGCCCCCAGCTGGACTACCAGGGACTTTCAGTGAGTCTTGGGGGGGGGGGTGTCAGGAGGGGGGCTGTGCACAACACACATATACTACGCGTGCATAAGTAAAGAAAGCTTTTTTGTGCCTAATTTCTTGACCTATACAGGAGTATATACGGAACATGCATAAGTAGCATGTACTCACAGATATGCTATTTTATAATAGTTGAGAGTACTGTGTATTTTGTATTTTGTGTTTACATTTTACTGCTGAACAAAAGGGTGGGCTGTGGCATTCCAGTGTGGAGTTCAGAAGTACATGCAGTAGTTGCTGTTTTGTAAGAGAAATATGCATATACATTACCACACTTATTTGTATACTTTTATACTTGCTAATTGACTGGCACATGCAAAATTGGCTGCAGTTTTTGGGTTGGGGTCCTGGGTGAACTGGTGAGGGCTTAGGGTGAAGTGCTAGAGGGTCTAGGCAAACTGGAGATGGACTGGGTGAACTGACAGTGATATCGGCAAACTGGTGATTTCAAGTTTCAACATTCTCCAGCAAAATCAATACTAAGAAAAAGAGCACTCTCAACCGCAGGACCACACCAATGGAACGCTCTCCCACCAGACCTACGCCTCGAACCCAGTCTACCAGAGTTCAAAAAAAAGTTAAAAACCTGGCTCTTCAGGCAAGCGTTCCAATTTCCAGAATGTAACTAGGCGCCTTTTTACTGACCTCTTTTCAGTTCCTTTCATTGTATTTTGTCACTAACACCATGACTATATATATTAATTTCTACACTCTTTTTCTCTCAAGTTATTTAATTGTCCTTTAATACATACACTATATATTTGTATACTTACTTATTATTCCTTTGTACCCCTAAGAGTAAATTGTTTTAGTTTGTTCCTATCTCCCTGCAATTATCATGCACTTAGTTTCTGGACTATCTTCGTCCACCAGTTAATTCGCATTGTTTAACCGCTAATTATCTTTAAAATACGAAAACATTTAATGGTTCATTGTCACTGTTTAACGTTCCTTGTAAAAAGTTTAACCCGTGTATTGTTTCAAAATACGAAAACGCTAAATGGTTTATTGTTACTGTTCAATGTTCAATGTTCCTTGTAATAACCCCGATCGGTCCGCACAGACCAGGGTAACTTATTGTTTCATGTAAACCGGATTGATTTGTATTGTATACAGGAATTCCGGTATATAAAAATTAAAAATAAATAAATAAAAATAAATAAGTACACAGGCAAATAAATATTTTTAAATCGGTAAATGTGCATGCTTTATAAAATACTTGCCTCTGTGTATAAATTGGGATTATTATATACACATGCAATTTTTTTAAATTCATAGAACATACGCATGTATGTCTATAAATTAGATAGAGAAATATCTGTTTACATGCACTAGAAATATTCAAGCATACTGAAACACATGTGTGTTCTTTTGGTTCAGAACTGCGCATTATTTTATAAACTGTGCAGCTCCTGCCACACAGTTTATAAAGTTGTAGCATAAAGTTATACATGTCTACTTACACATGGTAATGCTGTACTACGAATTGTTTTGAAAGTTGGGCTTTAACACTATATACAAACATGCAAACATCTTTTCTTTCCTTTTTGGCAATTAGTTTTTCCAGAATTGTTCAGCCATGACCACACACTCTAGAATGCGAACCATTTGCAACAGTTCCTCATATAACCCACTGACAGTTCAAAATTTGAGGTTCTATGAAGTGTTAATATGTTATATATTTAGATTACTGTTTATTGATGGCTTTTGTTAAAATGACGAGTAATCAATTATAGATAGATAGATTAGTCACCATGTATTACAAAATATTTAGTTTTCATTATTTAATTATTATTCATTTTTAATTTGTGTTACGATGCTGCTCGCAGAGCCCATCCTACGAGCAGCCTCTCACCTTGCACCGCCGGCCTGACACCACAGGATGTCCTCTCCTCGCGGCCTAGGCCGCCCCGTACTGCCGCCGTCCTTCCATCTCCGTGGCAGGAGCCGCTATCTGGGCTCCTCTTTGCGGCATGGAGCCGTTGCCGCGATGCTGCTGTTATCTTTGTGGCAGGGTAAGCCACTCTTCTTTCCACCTCCTTCATGTGGCAGGGACGCCGACAACGCTTGCTTCCTCCTTCACTCCCCGGGCCCTACATAGGCACGCACAGCACCTCAGCACCTTATTTAAAGGGCCAGTAGCAGGAAAATCCCCACAACCCCAACAGATGACCTCATCACTCTGTGCCTAGCCAGCCCTATAAAAGGGCTCAGCTTTCTCTTCTCGGGGCCTTCGTATCAGGTTTCACAGTTGTCTGTGTTCTCCTTCTGGTCAAGGTCCTCCATGGTCTTCTCTTGTCTAGATGGCTCTTCGTTTGATATTCCAGAGATTCATGGTCTCCTTTGTCTGATGTTCCTGGTCTTGTTCCTTGTTGGATCTCCTTCGTCGCCTGTTCCATGTCCTGATGTTCCTGATGCTCCATGTTCCTGATGTTCCATGTTCCTGATGTTCCAGTCCTGGTCCTGATGTCCTCATCTCCGGCTCTCCATCCTGCTTCCAGGTTTCCTGCTTGTCTAACTTTCCTGGTGTGCCACCGTCGTGGTCCGTGATCAGCCCATGGGGGGCTATGTAGGGCACTTCATGGAACATGGCCTGTCTTCACGTCTGCAGCGCAAGTCTCCAGAAGGCCCTTGTTTTTAATGCTGAGGTCTGTTCCTGAATCCGAGTTCCAAGTCTTGAATCCTGAGTTTTGAATCCTGTTCCCGGTCTTCGAAGTACCTTGTTCCTGCTTCCGTCCATGCCCTAGATTCAAGTCAGAATCTGTCCGCTTCAGCGTGGTCTGCGACCAACCACAGGAAGCTGTGTAGGGCGCACCTCGGTGCAGGCCTCTCCTGAATCTTCGACATGTTTCCGGTTCCAAGTCTTCACTTTCTCGCTTGGAGTCTGCTTTGCTTTCGGTGTGGTCCATGACCAGCCATGGGCGGCTGTGTAGGGCTCGCTGCGGTGCAGTACTCACCCTGTACTAGTGCCTGAATCAATTATCCTGAAACCTCGACTGAGTCTTCCAAATTCCTCGACTCTGAGTCTGAGTCTTCCAAGTTCCTTAGTTCCATGTCTCGTCTTGTTCCTGCCCTCAGCCTCCGTCTGGCCTCACGCACTCGTCGTTCCCTTGCAGTGGGTCCAGAAGGGCTACTGAGTGGCCGGAGGGCTACTCTTGAGACCAGCATTGCGTTGCTGGGTTTCACTGGTGCATGTAGATCCAGTGGAGGTCTGAGCATGCCTTGTTCTAGTTCCTGATGTTCCACACCTTGATTCTGGTCCAGCTTTGTTCCAACTCCAGACCATGCCTGAACACTCTCACCTCCCATGGTGTGTGTCTTGGGGCTCGTCCCTGAGCCACGCCATGGCCCAAGGGCTCACAATCCTTCTTGAACAAGTGACTGCACCTTTGCCCTCGCAACAATTTGTCTTTTTGTGTGATTAGGGAAATAAAGCACAAACATGTCTGGGATAATGGGAAAAAATGAATTATCTATTAAATGTTTGTCTTTTATTTGCTTTGTTTTTTGTTGATGGTGGTTAGGAATGGGAGCGGAAGGTATTCTTCTAACTACTGACATTGGTACAGTATCAGCCCCTATTATTAAAACAATGCAGTTAAGATATTGCTATTTAATTCAAATATTCCTATAATAGATATTTTTAAACATCATGGAAACATTTTTTCTCTAATATGACCTTCATGAATTTGAGCACATGATGGACACATGCATTCAAGTAAATGTTCTTGCTTTTGAATAGTGTGTATGATTATAGGACCTATTCAATAAATGTTGGTCAAAACCAGTTTAAGTGTGGGTTAGCAAAAAAAATGTAATATGCTCATTAGAAAGCCTCTTAACAAGCCATGCAAAAAAATGTAGTATTTTTGTTGCAAAAATGTCAGAAATAGCATGATCACCCTGTTCTCATGCATAGAAATTAAAAAATACATTGGCTAAATAGCATGCTACTTATGAAGGGAACGCTGCAAAGCATAAGCACACTAAGCTGAGTATACTCAGTTCTCTTTTCCTCTTGGTTCCTTTTGCTGGCTTCTGAGAAGTATACAATTAAGCCTGGGGCTTGCTAGTTACTGCAGAAAGAAGAAATGTAAAAAATAATACACTCCAGGTGAGGAGGTTAGAAGAGAGCAGAAAGCTCCATGTCAGCAGAAGACTGACAAGATTACATGTTTACAATTATATATCAGTGAGGATATTCAAAGAGCATGTGACAACATGAGTGGTCTTTGACTTGCCAGAGAACATATTCAGTTTAGTTGCTGGCTATCCTTTTATAATTTTTATGTATTATAATCAAAATTAACAGAACACAAGCCTGCTTACTTCAGTAGGGCTAGAAACAGGAAATCAGCAGTTTACATTCATAAGTCATTTAGCAAAGTTCATATCTTCTTCTAGTCTTGTCTAGGGGCCCTGTCTTCTCCCTGGGCCTAGCTTCTTAATCCTTCAAAGGAGAACACACTCAGAGAGGAACTTCCTTCCTGTCTGCAGCTTAAAGTGGACCAGGCTAAATGCTGGTCCTGGGATTTTAAGACAGGTCTAAAATATACTCCTTCACATACCCACCCCCTCAGCTTGACCTTGTCAGGTTGAGCGCCTGTCATTTACCTAGGTGAACTCCAGGGAAAACAAATCATCCTTCCTATATTCCTTCCTATCTTAAACTGGGACTGACCATTTCTTTTCTTTATGGAGGGTAGGATCAATATGGAGTCCTCTATACCAGAGGGTACCTACCCCTCCACCTTCTGTATATACCTCCAGCTCAACTCAAGGGAACTACTTCAAGTGATGCTTGCTTAATTTTTCTAGAGTTACCCTCCTCTACTCTTTTTGGGCAATCAGTTAAGGTTATTGGATTACCCCCAGTTTCCTCTGATATATGTCGCCATACAAAGTTAACACAGTAAAGTTCCTGGCAGTCTTTAAACACTGAGAATGCTTGGATTTTCTTCTCGGCTGCTGCCTTCATTGTCTGGATGTCTTCGACTCCATCAGGTACACTTTTATATCATCCCACGGATAGGCTTCCCTAAGAGATGTTTCTGTGCAATCTGATGGCCCAACTGGCTGTGTACTGGCCCCCTTAGAGTCTGAAACTGGGGATAATCTCATTCAAGACCCACAGAGTTTGGAACGTTGGGAAGTATACCCACTTTAACATAGGTTTGCCCTGCTGAGGTCATCAGTAAGATCTGATGATTTGACTGATTGGATATTGGTGCTAGTCACCATGTATACAGTTGAGTGTCACCTTCTTCCTGTAATTAATATACCCATTTTAGGCTAAGTCTTTACGGTTGAGAATCTTTCTGCAACCTATATCTACCAAGGCTTGGGTGGAAACCTCATTCAGTTCAACTGAGATCATGAAGTCTGAAAGTCCCCCATGTCCACTTGCACTCCTATTCTTCTTTCTCAAGTTGGGGGTAGTCTTTGACACTGAGTCACTTCCTACAAAGAGGGCTCTCATTCCCTTCCTTCCTTCAGCTATTCTTTCCCTTGCAGAGTTGCTAATTTGTCCTCTCATTCTCATCTCCAAGCCAGGAACAGTTTTTGACAATGTGATTCTTCACCCTGTAATGTGAGCCCTCCTTTGGGGCATATTCCTCATTTACTTCCACTGGTCTTACAAAGGATTCTTTGTTCTTTTCTTTACCATAAGGGCAATGCTCCTCATTATGCTGCCCGCATAAAATAAGCAAATGAGGAAATCATCAATAATCTTGCTACTTGTTCATACAAGTATCTCAGGTACTCTTTCACCCCTCATATCTGGTGTCCATCTCCATTTTGGAGGTTTTCCTTTCCCTGTTTGTACTTTAACCTTTAGTGCTGTCTGTATCACCAGACTGACCTCCATAGTTTCACACCCTTCATAGCAGCAGTCTTTGACCAAATTCCCTCTCTTCACACAGTTAAAACAATTTGGCCTGCTTGACTTCTGTGACTGTAGTACAGAATCAAAGCTGCCCTGCTCTGAGGGCTGTTCCCTGGGTTTTTTATTCACACTGCTGCACTGGGGCAGCACTGCAGGTTGCTTTTCTAGCTTCCATATTAGTTCTGGCATCAACCGAGCCTGATGGAAGGTGTCCACCACTTCCATTGTTATCTCCAGGCTGAGTCCAGGGTGTTGACACACCCAATTCCCATTCAGGAACTGGTCCAGGAGAACCTGGTTGGCTACTTTAAGGCTTGTTTTTTACTCTGACTGTATCCCTTCAATCCAGCATAATTTACCCATTGTAAAAGTCTTTCCCAGGGGCTGTATAGTGCTATGCTGTAGCTATTGCTAGTATGTCTCTGAAGTGTAACCTTTTCAGGACGGTGATTTTGTCATCTGGATAACTGGCTCTCCCATCTGGATTGGCAGCTTGAAAGGTGGCGTGGCTTTTGCCTGTAAGCAAATTCATCAGGTACATGGTCCAAGTGGCTTCTGGCCAGGCAGCCATGTGGGTGATTCTCTCAAAATTCTTTGAGAAAACTTCTGAATCTTTACCTGCCTTCATTTTATACATCATAGGCAATGGGATTGTCCATGTTGTGGGGCCTTGTATGACTTGGGCTAGCTGGGCACCGACTCTTGTAAGAGCTGAACCACTCTCTGGAGTTTCTGCTGTCCTTCAGCGAGGGTCTGCACTATTCACTCCATGTTAGCTTACTGACTCTAGTAGTACAAAAGCTTTATTTGAACAAAAATTTGAACAAAAATTTCCTTTAAGGAAAAAAGAAAAAAAATACCTGTTCAGCTTTGAATCACTATGTAAATCCCTCTCTACAGGTGGAGCTACCCTCCTTAGCCTGCTGAAAAATAATCCTGTGGCCATAGCTGCAGCCAGGCTCCAGGACAGAATAAAACAATTTTCCCTTCTTTTCCTTTCTCTTCTTTTCCTTTTCTTTCCTTCTCTCTTTTTTTCTTTTTGGTGTGGTTTTCTGCCTGAACACAGAAATCCAACTCTCACACCATATGTGGCACTGTGAGCAATCTTTGGTTTGACAAAGGACAGAATCAGTCTGTACTCTGGCTATCCTTTTGCAATTTTTTGCTTATTACAATCAAAATAAATAGAATACAAGTCTGCTTACTTCATCAGGGCTAGAAAAAGAAAATCAGCAGTTTATATTCATAAGTCATTTAACAAAGTTCCTACCTTCTCCTAGTCTCAACTGGAGGCCCTTGTGTTCTCCCTGGGCGCAGCTTCTTATTCCCTTCTAAAGAGAATACCCTCAGAGAAGAACTCCCTTCCTGGCTGTGGCTTAAAATAGACCAGGCTAAATGCCTGCTCTCAGGCTTTTAAGGAGGGTCTAACACATACCTCTTCACATAGCAATATCATGGAATGTGTTTGGGAACAGAAAGGATCATGCAAGGTGAAACCCAGGCAGGAATATCCCCTCCTTGATTCAGAAGGATACCAGCATCTACCATCTCCTCCATCTATGAACACACTGTAGTATAGTCACTGCAATGGCTGTACCACACAGACTATTAGTGCCACAAAGCTCACAGACATAGTAACATAGTAACATAGTATTATTAGCAGAAAAAGACCAAATGGTCCATCCAGTCTGCCAGCAAACCTCCCATGGCAGCAAATGCAGCTCCATGCAGGTTACCCCCAGTATCTGCCCAGGAAAATAACTGCCACTTTGTGCAGGTACCCCCTTGTGCCTGGTAAGGGTAGTAACTGCTGCTCTGTGCAAGTTACCCCCATGCCTTATGTTAAGAATAGTATACTTATAAGTAAAACCAAGGAACTGACAAACCCAAAACAAAATTACTGCAATAATTTTACATGGTGAGCAGCCTTCCTGATAATTTGGATAATGCTGCTTTAAAATTCTTTGCTTTCGGACTTGGTCATAGAAGCTTTATCCCCAGTGTCAGTGTATCAGTACCCCTGATCATAAAAGTTGAGGCTAGGGATGTGCATTCGTTTTGAACGAATGCGCAATCCGCAACATATAGGTCCCTATTCGTTGCATTTGTGGGGTTCTGAAACGTATGGCGAACCCCCAGGAATGCAACGTATCAGTAACGAATAAAACCCCCACACTCCTCATCCCCAAGACTTGCCAAAAGTCCCTGGTGGTCCAGCGGGGGTCCTGGAGAGAACTCCTGTACTCGGGCCATCGGCTGCCGGTATTCAAAATTGCACCGATAGCGTTTGCCCTTACTATGTTACAGGGGCTACCAGTGCCATTGGTCGGCCCCTGTCACATGGTAGGAGCAATGGACAGCCGGCGCCACCTTGTGCTCCTACCATGTGACAGGGGCCGACCAATGGCACCGGTAGCCCCTGTGACATAGTAAGGGCAAAGGCTATCGGTACCATTTTGAATACCGGCAGCCGACGGCCCGAATGCAGGAGAATGGTCCAGTACCCCCGCTGGACCACCAGAGACTTTTGGCAAGTCTTGGGGGGGGGGGGGGTGTCAGGAGGGTGGGGGGTTGTAGTTAATTAAATTAAAAGGGTTGGGATGGGTTTGTTTTTTTTAACTTTAATGGGAAACGAATACCATACATAACTAATAGATGAATCGGGGTCCCCCAAAAAAGGATGTAACGGATTTGGGTCCCAACGAATATGAATACTGAATTGAACATATCCTTCCCTGCTGTACATCCCTAGTCAAGGCCTAGCATTGACTGTCTTCAATATCCAATACCCTTTTTTTCCCCACCACCAAAGCGAAAAGCAATGTTGAAGTTGTTTCTAAATCTTCAAGGCTAATTGGTTAAAGGTAATAATCAACCATGCCTTCTGGTTAAGGATACTAACTGCCATTCCATGCAGGTACCCCCATGCATCCATTTCTTGATTATCATCCTCATTCCTTTAGGGATCTACAGTGTTTATCCCATGCTCTTTTGAAGTCACTTACATCCTCACCACCTCTTCCAGAAGGGCATTCCAGGCATCTGTCACCCTCTCCATGAAAAAATAATTCTATATGTTGGTTCTGACTCTTCCCCCCTGGAGTTTCATTTCATGACCTCTAGTTCTACTGTTTCCTTTCCAATGAAAAAGATTCAAAGTTTGTGCATCATTAAATCCTTCTAGGTATCTGAAGGTCTGTATCATATCCCCTTGCACCTTCTCTCTTCCTTCTCTGCTGACAATATTCAGATCCTTTAGCCTCTCCTCATAAGTCTTCCAATACGGAAGGTGCCCTTCTTTGGTCCACCTTCATCCTGACCCTATCCTTTTTGAGTTATGGGCTCCAGTACTGAATACAGTACTCTAGATGAGACCTCCCCAAGGACCTGTAAAAGGGCATCACTACCTTCTTTTTCTTATTGGTTATTCCTCTCTCTAAGCATCCCAACATTCTTCTGGCTTTAGCTATTGCCTTGTCACATTGCCTCACCACCTTCAGATTGGCAGTCATTATCACCCCAAGGTCCCTCACCCAGTCCGTACACATTAGTCTTTCAACACCCCATCATATACAGTTCTTTTTTTTCAGTTGACCCAATTATTTAATTTGACATGCATTTTTCAATCAAATGAAATAATTGGTCAACTGAAAAAAACAATTGAGAATTGGACTGTTTTTCAACCTCAAGCTTTTCAATGCTGACCACAGTCTCTGTCAAAGATATAAATAATGTTTGTCATCTCCCTCATTCTCTCCCTCTCCTCTAAGTCTTCCTTATCTTGCTGGTACACTGTGTAAACTTTATTTTGACATTGGATTGGAGTAAGATGTAGTGGAAGAAATGATAGGATGGAGGGGAAAAAATGGTGAGACCGCACCTTGAATACTGTGTACATTTCTTGTTGCCCATCTCAAAAAGGATATTGTTGCGATGGAGAAGGTACAGAGAAGGTCAACCAAAATAATAAAGGGGATGGAACAGCTACCCTATGAGGAAAGGCTGAAGAGGTTAGGGCTGTTCAGCTTGGAGAAAAGACGGATGAGGGGGGATATGACAGAGGTCTTTAAGATCATGAGAGGTCTTGAACAAGTAGATGTGAATTGGTTATTTACACTTTCGAATAATAGAAAGACTAGGGGGCATTCCATGAAGTTAGCAAGTAGCACATTTAAGACTAAGCGTAGAAAATTCTTTTTCACCCAATGCACAATAAAGCTCTGGAATTTGTTGCCAGAGGATGTGGTTAATGCAGTTAGTGTAGCTGGGTTCAAAAAAGGTTTGGATAAGTTCTTGGAGGAGAAGTCCATTAACAGCTATTAATCAAGTATACTTAAGGGCGGATTTTAAGAGCCCTGCTCGCGTAAATCCGCCCGGATTTACGCGAGCAGGGCCTTGCGCGCTGGTGCGCCTATGTTCCATAGGCCTACCGGCGCGCGCAGAGCCCCGGGACTCGCGTAAGTCCCGGGGTTTTTCGAGGGAGGCGTGTTGGGGGCGGTTCGGGGGCGAGGCCGATCGGCACGGCATTTTCGGGGCGGGCCCGGGACGGGCCCAGGGGCGTGGTTTTGGCACGGGGCGGTCCGGGGGCGTGGCTGCGTCCTCTGGAACCGCCCCCAGGTCCCGTCTCGGCACGCTAGAGGCCCTCTGGCGCGTGGGGATTTACTTCTCCCTCCGGGAGGCGTAAATCCCCCGACAAAGGTAGGTGGGGGTCTAGATAGGGCCGGGGGGGTGGGTTAGATAGAGGAAGGGAGGGGAAGGTGAGGGGAGGGTGAAAGCAAGTTCCCTCCAAGGCCGCTCCGATTTCAGAGCGGCCTTGGAGGGAACGGCGGCAGGCTGCGCGGCTTGGCACGCGCCGACTACACGAAATCGGCAGCCTTGCATGCGCCGATCCAGGATTTTAGCGGATAGGCGCGGCTACACACGTATCTACTAAAATCCAGCGTACTTTTGTTTGCGCCTGATGCGCCAACAAAAGTACGCTAAGGCGCGCTTTTTGAAAATCTACCCCTTAGGGCAGAGCTTTCCAAAGTGTGTGTCGGGACACATTAGTGTGTTGCCTGTAGTGTGGAGGTGTGTCGCCCGGTCCACAGGGCCGGCGGAAGCAGGGAACTATAGCAGGAAGATCGGCGGGCAGTGGTGGAGCTTACATCACCACGGCCCGAAGAAAAGGGTCACGTTCACTCCTCCTCCTTCCTGCCTGTGCAGCCCTGGAAGAAAAACGTTGCCGGAGCCGCGTGGGCAGGAAGGAGGAGGAGCATCTGCTGCGTACAGAAGAAAAGCAGCATTAATGGGCCGTTGAGGATCCCATGTCGCGACGGCCCGAGAAGAGGAGGAAACCCGATAGCAGGGCCGCTGCGGATCCCACGTTGCGGCAGCCCGAGAAGAGGAGGAAACCCAATAGCAGGGCCGCTGCAGATCCCATGTCACGGCCAGGGAAGATTAGGGCCTCTGAAGAGCCCATCCTTCGGCAACCCGTGCAGAGGGACAGCATGTGCCAGTGAGAGCCTGTGCTTGAGCAAGAGAACATGTAGGAGTGAGAGAACCTGTGTGTGTGAGAGTGAGACAGCATGTGCACGAGAGAGACAGTATGTATGTATGTATGAGAGAGAGGCATGTGAGAGTGAGAGCAGTGGATGTGTGAGATTGCATGTGAGTGAGAGCCTGTGTGTGTGAGAATGTGTGAGATAGCGTGTGAGAATGAGAACCTGATTGTGTGTTTGAGGGAAGACAGATGGAGAGAAAAGAAATAGAAAAAAAGTCCCTGTAAAAGGAATTGGCAAAAAAACAAGAAAGGAAAGGTGGAAAAAAAAGCCTGTGACCAACCGATTAGAAAACTAAGATCAGACAGCAAAGGTAAAAAAAAAAAATTACTTTTTAGTGATTGGCACATGTAATCTTTGGGAATGTGCAAGAGTAGCACTTTCTCTATGCCGATCTCACAATGTACGAGATCAGCATGGAGGAAGTGGAAGCCTGCAAATATTTATTATGAGATAGGTTGTGTTGTGAAACATTTTATTTATGTATATATTTAAGGAAACATACATAAATTGTTGAAATACATTTTGTTCGTTTAACCTTTAACTTCTGGTTTGCTGGTAGACTGAATTACTGTGTCACGAAATTATGTTTGTCTAAAAAGTGTGTCACCAACATGAAAAGTTTGGAAAGCTCTGCCTTAGGGAATAGCCACTGCTATTAATTGCATCAGTAGCATGGGATCTTCTTAGTGTTGGGTAATTGCCAGGTTCTTGTGGCCTGGTTTGGCCTCTGTTGGAAATAGGATGCTGGGCTTGATGGATCCTTGGTCTGACCCAGCATGGCAATTTCATTTATTTATTTTATTTATTTAGTGTTTTTTTATACCAGCATTCATGATAGGCATCACATCATGCCAGTTTACATTGAACAAGGGGTGAGTAAAATTAGAAAATACAATAAAACTTTGACAAGTGCGAAGCTGGAAGTGTTTCAGTTACAATAAAACAGGGATGTACACAACTGGGAGCCGAAGAAGAAAATAGGCGATAGGAATTTTAACAAAAAGAACAATTATTTTTTTACAATTATATAAAATTAACTATGTAATTGTAATTTTTTTACAGTGTAATGTTAAAGTCTGATAGTGAATTGATGGTGGGTTAGGGTTCAGTTGGGGTCTGGAAAGGCTTTCTTAAATAACCATGTTTTGAGCCTTTTCCTGAAAGTTAGTAGGCAGGGTTCCTGTCGCAGGTCTGATGGGATGGAGTTCCATTGTGGTGGTCCTGCTGTGGAAAAGGATCGGTCTCTGAAGGATTTGTGTTGAAAGGTTTTGGAGTGTGGAACATGAAGTGATTCTCTGTAGGACTCTCTGATGGGTCTGGAGGAGGTATGTTTTCTGAAAGGGAATTGCAGGTTAAGCGGAGCGTGGTGATGGATGGTTTTGTAAATGGTAGTGATGGACTTGTAAATGATTCTGTAGTGGATTGGCAGCCTATGTAGGTCTTTGAGGATTGGAGAGATGTGGTCTCTTCTAGAGTTAGTCAGGATTCTAGCTGCCGTATTCTGCACTATCTGCAGAGGTTTGGTATGAGAAGCGGGGAGACCTAGTAAGATAGAGTTGCAATAATCTATCTTAGAGAAGATTATTGCTTGCAGAACTGTTCTGAAGTCATGAAAGTGGAAGAGTGGTTTGATTCTTTTGAGGACATATAATTTGTGAAAGCAATCCTTAGTTGTATGGTTGATAAATGATTTTAGGTTTAGACGATTATCAATGATAGCTCCTAAGTCTCTTACTTGGGATGTTTGCAGGTTGGTTGGTTGGTGTTCTTATGTTCTTAGTCACTTGCCACAGAAGGGAGCCCTCCTGCATGGGAGGCTCCTTGCATTTCTGACTAGCCAGGGAGTAGAGCTGGACTTCTATATAAAAGCTATCATGGACAGATGTTCTCTTTTTCTCTTGACTCCTCCTGCTGGCTTTCAAGGGGTACACAATAAAAATAGGCACATGGGGCTTGCTTGTCAGAGCAAAAGGAGGAATTTGGAAACCTAATGTACTTCAAATGAAGAGGAAAACCCAGATCAAAAACACACACATTCACAAATATCTGCCAAGTAGGTAGACTACATAGAGAAAATGGAGGAAATTCAGCCTGCTAGACCGAACCAGCTGCTAATTATTCTACTACATCTTCATTTTTTTGCGACTAACGATTCTCTGTGCTTATTCTATATATTGAAGAGGGCATAGGATAGACACAGAGCATCTTTAATACAAAAAAATGAAGAGATAGCAGAAACATTAGCACCTGAGTCTGTATTTCCTCCTCTTTCTCTAAGTTCTCTACCTCCTTGGCAGACATTTGTAATCTGTGTGTTTTTGGTCTGATTTTCCTCTTCAGTAGCTCTCTGCTTTCCTTTAACCATTTTCTGAAGAGTATTAGGACTTCAACTTCTTTCCTTTGCTCTAACAAGCAACCACTATGTGCTGGGCTTTCTTGTTTATCCCTTGAAAGCCAGCAAGAGGAGTCAAGAGAAACCGAGAACTAGGAATGATCAGTTTAATTCAGTAATGCTATTTAACTTCCCCTTGGTAAATAAAAGGCTTATGTTAACACCTGACTGAGACAGGTATTAAATAAATATCATTCAGTCAGCAAACTCTCACTAAATGGTATAGAGCAGGGGTGGGCAACTCCAGTCCTCAAGGGTCGCAAACCAGTCGGGTTTTAAGGATACCCCAAATGAATATAGATGAAAGAGATTTGCATGCACACTGCCTCAGTTATATGCAAATCTATTTCATGATTATTTATTATGGATATTCTAAAAACCAGACTGGTTGGTGGCTCTTGAAGATTGGAATGAATTGCTCATCTGGCTTAGAGGGTGAGCATATCATGGTACTTAGTATTAGCTTGGTAGACCCTATTTTGTCCATGATATTCTTTCATTTGCATTTGTAGACACACAAATTTCTGCATGCTTGTGCTAACAGCTTCTAGGACTCTTTTAATGTGTACCATAAGGCCTTCCTGCAGAACTCACTGTTTTTTTGCATGCTCAAGAGGGCCTTGCTAAAGTTTATTGCATAGGCCCCTATATGGTATTTAATAAAAAATGGATTATAATATGCTTTTTCTTCCTTTTCAACAATTATATGGCATATTTCCAAATACTTTTTAACCTACTTTTGGTGGGACATTGAATATTATCACATTAATTTAAAAAAATCCATTTGGTTTTCTTTCTGTAACCTTGGATCAGCAGATGAGTTTTAAAGATTTGCAAGTCTAAAAGATAAGATACTTAAAGCTAAAAATGTCTTTAAAAGATTTGTTTGTATATCTAGATATGTCTAAACTTTTTTGCTGACTGAAATTCTTCGCTAAGTTTGGCTTGCAGAATAATACTAAATAGGAGCCTATGGTATTGGTTTCATTGTTTAAAGACTATTTTGGGATGGTTAAGAAGCAAATGGTATAATCTAATATTTGACAGAGATTGCTGGTGCATATAATATTTCTCACTGGCAGGCATTCCTATCATGTCATATCAAAGTCGGGTAAAACGTTGAAAGTTGGAAATGTTATCAAGCATTAGCAGGCATTTAAAGAATGTCTCTAGCATAAAAAAGTATTTTCTGTGATGTAAATGAATGGTAATTTTCTGATTTTAAAAGAGAGCTCTGCCCGTATATTTCAGCATTCCAGACCAATTCTGCAAACATGGAGATGCTTTCAATTTGCTCTGCCTGCCTTCCCTCCTCAGATGGCTGTGATTGCAGCGAAATTAATCCATTAAAAAATCTGCAGCTTAAATTTAAGGATTTTCAGGGTTTTTTTCTTTCTCTCTCTTCCTCTCTCTCTCTCATTCTCTCTCTCTATTTTTTTTTTAGAATATCAATAAGTTCCAATTGAAGAGCGGATTCTTTTGCAATTCAGGCATGTGCTGGCGATAACAGGCGAGTTGGCATGAAGAGAGGCAGAGATGGATTAATTATGCAGAGAACATGGAAATTCTGCTTATCATCGGCTAGCAAAGGAGCCCAGCTCACATAATCAGCAAACGAAGGGAGGAAAAAAAATAACAATGCAATGGCACCTTCCAGCCCATCATCAGGGTTTTTTTTTTTTTACCCCTTGTAATTAAAAAATAACATACAATTATAGCCCTATCTCCAGTGCAGGCAAGGAGTGGGTGTCCACAAAATAATTGCACTGGGATATTAAAACTGGGAATATGGGCTGTCCATTCCTACTATCCCTTACTCCATCCTATCCTGTCTCTCCTTTTCTCTGTCTTTCTTCCTTACTCTTCTCATCCCCCTTTCTTTTTTCAGCAAGAGATACTTCCTCTCTGACCATAGTCTGCATCAGATGAATGTCTCTCAGGTTGATGCTCCATCTCAGGGTCCATAGCTCCTACTCCTTACCCTTATCATGGGCCAAGAAAAGATGTACATAGGAAATGTTTGAAATATCAGATATTTTGTTTTGTTTTTTTCTCTATTTGTTTTTAACATGAATGCTTTTGGGAACAAATTGCCAAAGCAGAGGTTTTCTAAGGATGTTAGCAAGCAATCAAAAGTATTTGTTATTGTTGTGTCCCACTGTTGATGGAGAAGAGCATCTCTACTTTAATCTGACTACCAGCCATGAGTTTGTTCAAAAAAGAACAAAAAGGTTATGCTGAGATAATGAACTGTATTTCTTTTCAAAACTAGTTTGATCTATTTTTTATGTTAGCTGCTTTGCTATTTTTCAAATTAGAACACAAATGTCTATAATAAACAATTGTGCCTCAGAAGCAGAATAAATCAAAATATAATGGTTTTATTTAGTTCATTTGCATCTTGTATCTGTTTTAATAATTTTGTACATTATTTACTGAGCCCCTTTCTAAAATGATAAGATTTTTTTCTTTTGGCTCACCCTAGCACACACACACAGTGCCTGCTCTTAATGAACTGGTCATCAGTGAAGAATGAATGAAAGAACAGAATGAAGCCCCAGAAATAAAAACTAACAGGGTTGCAAGTAGGGAGGAAGAGAACACACTTCAAATGGCAGTAGGCCAGGACAATTGTGCTGGCAGCCTTCAGAGACTGATTTTATTGATGGAATTCTTCCAAACTGGGGACCAGAGTAGAGCGCAATTTACATATAAGTAAGGCAGAAATACGACAGAGACAATGAGAGCAACTTCTGTGTCTATGCTAACTTGTATTAGTGTACAATGAGGACAGTTCACTTCATAGCTTACTTCTTAGTATTAATCAACATACATTTGCAAAAAAAGAGGACACTGGTACTACACCTACAGATATAAATGGAATTATAAAATAAAACTAGCACTATAGGAGGTTTAGTATGGAGATGCAAAAGTATATAATATGCACTTTAAAAAGACACTTAAGTAGAGCTATAAAAAAAAGTTTAATGTGGGCTGGATAAAAATTGTCCCCAGTAGTATGCTCACACTTTTGGAAACCTATAAATGCATTAGCTAAATAGCATGAGCAAGTTACTTTTTGAGGAGAAGCTAAATAGTTTGAGCATGCTAAATTGAATATACTCAGTCCCTTTATCCTCTTGGATCCTCCTGTTGGCTTCTAAGACTAACACATGGAGGCTGTTTGTCAATGCAGAGGAAAGAAGTGGTAGATCTGCTATATTTCAGATGAGGATTAAAGGAGAATAGGAATTCCAAGAAATCTAGAAAATGAGATGAATGTATGTTAAGAACTATGAGGTCCATATATAGTAGGCCGGTTAGTGTAGACGTTATCCAGCTAAAGGTAACTGGATAACTTGATCCATATATTCAGCTAGATTAACATCCTGCTGAATATACCAGCCTAAAGTAACTTTAGAAAACCTAACCAGGTTTTTTTGTTATCTGGTCTTGTATGACCTTTAAAAGATATCCAGCTAAGTAGCGCTATTATCACTAATCAAAATAAAAGTATCAGTGGGCCAATCCCCTCCCTCCCCCAAAAGTGTAATACAAAGGCCCAGTCAGGCCATGCTATCCTAACCCCACGCCCAAAAAAACAAACAAAAAAACCCCCCTTTTTAAACATAGCCGACAGTGTACATTGGGCCCCTGTCCCGATTTTAACTTAAAAACTTGATCGGCCTGCTTCTGATCCTTCCACAAGGAAGAATCATGGAGCCTGCACCCTCCCCCCCCCCACTCCGTTCCCTGCCCCTCCCCATCCCCTGATACCTTTATTATCCCAGCCAGGAGTGAGAGGTCTTCTACCCCACTCCTGGTGCCTCCATCGCTGCTCTGACAGAGGCAGCACTTGAAGTGCAAACTTCAATTTAAGCTTTTGCTTCCAGCACTACCTCTGACAGAGCAACACTGGAAGTGCTGGGAGCAGGCCAGAGGGTCCCTCACTCACAGCTGGGCTAAGAAAGGTATTCGGGGGTATGGAGAAGGGCAGGGGAATGGGGGTGGGGGCAGGCACCATGATTCTTCCGTCTGGGTGAGGGGTGGAAGGGGGAAGATAGGCCGATCATGATTTTATTAAGTTTAAATCAGGATGGGGGCCCAGTGTATAATGCTGGCCACTTTGCAAGTCTTTAAAATGATTTTGGGAAGTTAGAATAGCACAGTCTGATAGAGCCTTTGTAGTAAGTTTTTTGGGGTGGAGGGAGGGAATTGGCCCTCTGATCCTTTTCTTTATTTTGTTTGGTGGTTTCAGTGCTACTTAGTCAGATATCTTTTAAAGATATCTGGTTAAGTAGCACATGTTCCGGGCACACAAGACTGGATAACTTTAAACCTACTCAAAAGCAACCAGATATACCCAATATTTGGCTAGATTAGCCGTATACCTCAGCCCCTTTCTGAAATGCCCCCGAAATACCTCTTTTTTTATCCAGCTAAATTAGACAGTTAAGTAGCTGAATATGCCTCATTTGCCATTTAGATGGGTAACTTTTGGGTTGTCTGTCTAAATCAGTGGTTCCTAACCCTGTCCTGGAGACCCCCCAGCCAGTCGGGTTTTCAGGATATCCACAATGAATATGCATGAAAGAAAATTTGCATGCACTGCTTCCATAACATGCACCTTTTCTCTCATGCATATTCATTGTGGATATCCTGGCTTTCAAGGGATCTCAACCCTGTCCCTAGGACAGGGTTGAGATCCACTGGTTTAAATAAATGGCTTTTGAAAACTGACCTCAACCTGTCTTCTGTGTCAGTAATGGTCTTCAAAGTGTGGTGGCATGAGAGCATTTATATATTTATTTATTTATTTATTTACTTTAAACTTGGATACAACAAATCTAAATTTCAAAGCAGTTTAACAAAAAAAACCCATTCATAAATATAATAAATAATAAGACATAAATAAGTCACATTTAAAACAAATAAAACACACCAATGTCAAACTGGCAATCATCATAGTCATAGCTTATACTATATGTTCTGTATGAGCCTTGAGTTCGTACTCATAAGTGCTATTAAGGGAGAACTCCACTCCCTACTGGCTGCACATCACATGGGAAAGGCCTGAGGGAATAAGAAGGTCTTTAATAATTTCCTAAATTTTAACACTGAGGATTGTTCCTTTAAACTTCATGGAAGAGAATTCCACAATAAGGGACCCTGTACATAGAAAAGTGTCTCCCAAGACTCATCTAAATGAATGATCCTAAAAGAAGGAACAGTCAAAAGGATTTGACTAGAAGATCTCAGAGTTCATGATGGACAGTACAATTTTACGGCTGCATTACAACTAGGAGGAACAGCACTATTTAAGCCTTTAAAAACTAACATTAACATTTTAAAAGAGATCCTCCATTTATAGACTCTTCAGGACGGGTGAAATATGCTCGCGAATCAGCATCTTGGTTATTATCCTGGCAGCAGAATTCTGGACAAGCTGTAGAGCTTTCAGAAATTTTTGCGGAAGACCAAGATGCAAAGCATTATAGTAATCCAAGAAGGATAGTGCAAGAGAATGAGTTCCTGTTCTTAAATATGACTCATCACTCAGAAAAGAGGAGAACCATTTTAGCACAGTATTCAGTATGCCTATGTTTGACATACGATTAATGAGGATAGAGTGGTTAATAGTGTCAAAAGCCACAGTCGGGTCTAAAAGAACAAGGTAAAATCCTGTACTGCAATCAAATCCACATCTAAAAATATCAAAGAGGGACAGCAAAAGAGTTTCAGTATTATGAATGGGTCGAAAACCAATGAAAACCAATGAAAACTTGTGATGCCATTGTGGTGGGTTCAGTACAGAGTGATCAGAGTGTCTGAGTCAGTGCAGGCAGATACCTCAATGGTCACCCACTTGTATACTCCCTTTTGACAACTATGCATTGAACCAACTTCAGGAATTCTTGGATGCCCATCATTGTTGGATGATTACCAGTAGGTAATCATTACCAGTAGGTAATCATCCAACAATGACTCAGACACTCTGACCACTCTGTACTGAACCCACCACAATGGCATCACAAGTTTGCTACTGCTTCAAAACTCACAAACATGAGCTCTCTACTCAATCAATAGTGATAGGGGTATACTACCGTCCACCTGGTCAAGATGGTGAGACGGACAGTGAAATGCTAAGAGAAATTAAGGAAGCTAAACAAATTGGTAGTGCAGTAATAATGGGAGACTTCAATTACCCCAATATTGACTGGGTAAATGTATCATCAGGTCACACTAGAGAGATAACGTTCCTGGATGGAATAAATGATAGCTTTATGGAGCAATTGGTTCAGGAACCGACGAGAGAGGGAGCATTTTTAGATCTAATTCTCAGTGGAGCACAGGACTTGGTGAGAGAGGTAACGGTGGTGGGGCCGCTTGGCAATAGTGATCATAATATGATCAAATTTGTTTTAATGACTGGAAAAGGAACAGTGTGCAAATCCAAGGCTCTCGTGCTAAACTTTCAAAAGGGAAACTTTGATAAAATGAGAAAAATTGTTAGAAAAAAACTGAAAGGAGCAGCTATAAAAGTAAAAAATGTCCAAGAGGCGTGGTCATTGTTAAAAAATACCATTCTAGAAGCACAGTCCAGATGTATTCCACACGTTAAGAAAGGTGGAAAGAAGGCAAAACGATTACCAGCATGGTTAAAAGGGGAGGTGAAAGAAGCTATTTTAGCCAAAAGATCTTCATTCAAAAATTGGAAGAAGGATCCAACAGAAGAAAATAGGATAAAGCATAAACATTGGCAAGTTAAATGTAAGACATTGATAACACAGGCTAAGAGAGAATTTGAAAAGAAGTTGGCCGTAGAGGCAAAAACTCACAGTAAAATCTTTTTTAAATATATCCGAAGCAGAAAGCCTGTGAGGGAGTCAGTTGGACCGTTAGATGATCGAGGGGTTAAAGGGGCACTTAGAGAAGATTTATTTATTTATTTATTTAAAAGTATTTTTATACCGTCTTTACAAACAATGTTTAGTCAAAACGGTTTACATATATCAAAAATAATAAAATGAAAAATAAAAACAAATTAAAATTAAAGTAAAAGTTAAAAGTAAGAATAATAATGATTGAAAGTGGGTTGACATATAAAAATATAAATTACAAAAATGTTCATTAATATAAAATAACAAATTGTTTAAAATTAAATAGGTAGCAAAAAGAAATCAATACACAGAACAAGAGAATGTTGGGTGCCTAACTGGAAGTGTGAGATGCCTAACTGGTGCCTAACTGGAAGTGTGAGATGATTATTTAGTGGGTGGTATCTGAAATGCGGTTCGAAATAGGTGAGTTTTTAAAGATTTTTTGAAATACTTAGGATTGGATATGGATCTGATAGGATCTGGTAGAGCATTCCATAGAATGGGACCTATGACTGAGAAAGCTCTTTTTCTGGTGATATCAAGACGGGCTTGTCGAGGTGAGGGAATGTCAAGAAGGTTTTTTTCCAATGATCTTAGGTGTCTAGTTGGTTTGTAAATTCGGAGGATGGAGCATAAAGTAACCGAGTTGGGAGTGTAGATAAGAGAATGTATAATGGACAAAATTTTGAATTGTATTCTATGTTTAACTGGTAACCAATGTAAGGACTGAAGTATTGGAGTAATGTGGGTTTTTTTTTGATGAATTTGTTAGGATACGTGCTGCTGCATTTTGGATTAGTTGGAGTGAGTGAAGTGTGTTTTCTGGGAGGCCTATATATAGAGAATTACAGTAATCCAGTCCAGAGAAAATGAGTGATTGAAGAATAGTCCGGAAGTCATGAAAAAAAAGTAGAGGACGTAGCCGTTTTAAGAGTTGAAGTTTATAGAAGGAGTTCCTAGTTAACATGGATATGTGTTGTTTTAGTGAAAGATCTGTATTGATAGTTATGCCTAGATTTTTTGCAGATTTTGAAAAGGGGATGGTTGTTCCGTTGAATATAAGTTGAGAAGGGGGGCCTATAGATGAGTCAGTGATTGATGAGAGGTGAACTATTTCTGTTTTTTTTTGGATTTAGTTTCAGACGATTATGAGATAACCATGTAATGTAATGTTCATCTTGCTTCAGTTACATGTACCAAGTTATTTCCTAAGTTTATTTCAGTTGTTTTAAATTAGATTGTACTTTATTATAGTTTATTCGATATGTTCCATGTTCCATTTATGTTCCATGTAAACCGCCTTCCCGGCGATAGTTTTCTCTGTTAATTGTGAACCGGAGTGATATGTATTGTATACAGGAACTTCCGGTATATAAAAACCTAAAAATAAATAAATAAATAAATAAATAAATAAATGTATCGATGGTTGTAAGATATAGTGATACTAATGATAGTGTATGGGTCCAGGAGATATTATATGGTACCATAAACTGTATATCGTCAGCATAGATTTTGAAGTTTATATTTAAAGAGGCTAATATGCGGCAAAGAGGTAGCAGATAGATATTGAAAAGAATAGGAGATAGAGAAGAACCTTGTGGAACACCTGATGCAATGGAATATGGATCGGAGGAGTAATTGTTTATGTTGACTTGTTGGATGCGGTCTGATAAGAATGAAATGAACCATTGTAGTACAGTACCTGTAATGCCTATAGATTTAAGAATGGAAATAAGTATTTGGTGATTAGGCCATTGCGGAAAGATTAAATGATTTCTTTGCTTCGGTGTTTACTGAAGAGGATGTTGGGGAGGTACCCGTAATGGAGAAGGTTTTCATGGGCAATGATTCAGATGGACTGAATCAAATCACGGTGAACCTAGAAGATGTGGTAGGCCTGATTGACAAACTGAAGAGTAGTAAATCACCTGGACCGGATGGTATACACCCCAGAGTTCTGAAGGAACTAAAAAATGAAATTTCAGATCTATTAGTAAAAATTTGTAACTTATCATTAAAATCATCCATTGTACCTGAAGACTGGAGGATAGCAATTGTAACCCCATATTTAAAAAGGGCTCCAGGGGCGATCCGGGAAACTACAGACCAGTTAGCGTGACTTCAGTGCCAGGAAAAATAGTGGAAAGTGTTCTAAACATCAAAATCACAGAACATATAGAAAGACATGGTTTAATGGAACAAAGTCAGCATGGCTTTACCCAGGGCAAGTCTTGCCTCACAAATCTGCTTCACTTTTTTGAAGGAGTTAATAAACATGTGGATAAAGGTGAACCGGTAGATATAGTATACTTGGATTTTAAGAAGGCATTTGACAAAGTTTCTCATGAGAGGCTTCTAGGAAAAGTAAAAAGTCATGGGATAGGTGGCGATGTCCTTTTGTGGATTGCAAACTGGCTAACAGACAGGAAACAGAGAGTAGGATTAAATGGGCAATTTTCTCAGTGGAAAGGAGTGGACAGTGGAGTGCCTCAGGGATCTGTATTGGGACCCTTACTTTTCAATATATTTATAAATGATCTGGAAAGAAATACGACGAGTGAGATAATCAAATTTGCAGATGACACAAAATTGTTCAGAGTAGTTAAATCACAAGCAGATTGTGAGAAATTGCAGGAAGACCTTGTGAGACTGGAAAATTGGGCATCCAAATGGCAGATGAAATTTAATGTGGATAAGTGCAAGGTGATGCATATAGGGAAAAATAACCCATGCTATAATTACACAATGTTGGGTTCCATATTAGGTGCTACAACCCAACATTGAAATTGTCAGTTCAGTGTGCTGCGGCAGTCAAAAAAGCAAACAGAATGTTGGGAATTATTAGAAAGGGAATGGTGAATAAAACGGAAAATGTCATAATGCCTCTGTATCGTTCCATGGTGAGACCGCACCTTGAATACTGTGTATAATTCTGGTCGCCGCATCTCAAAAAAGATATAATTGCGATGGAGAAGGTACAGAGAAGGGCTACCAAAATGAAAAGGGGAATGGAACAGCTCCCCTATGAGGAAAGACTAAAGAGGTTAGGACTTTTCAGCTTGGAGAAGAGACGACTGAGGGGGGATATGATAGAGGTGTTTAAAATCATGAGAGGTCTAGAATGGGTAGATGTGAATCGGTTATTTACTCTTTCGGATAGTAGAAAGACTAGGGGGCACTCCATGAAGTTAGCATGGGGCACATTTAAAACTAATCGGAGAAAGTTCTTTTTTACTCAATGCACAATTAAACTCTGGAATTTGTTGCCAGAGGATGTGGTTAGTGCAGTTAGTATAGCTGCATTTAAAAAAGGATTGGATAAGTTCTTGGAGGAGAAGTCCATTACCTGCTATTAAGTTCACTTAGAGAATAGCCACTGCCATTAGCAATGGTAACATGGAATAGACTTAGTTTTTTGGTAATTACCAGGTTCTTATGGCCTGGATTGGCCACTGTTGGAAACAGGATGCTGGGCTTGATGGACCCTTGGTCTGACCCAGTATGGCATTTTCTTATGTTCTTATGTTCTTATCCAAAATATTTACTAAGTTCATGGAAGAGTTGGAGGCTCAGACTATTGTTCATCCTCAAGCTTCTGAAAGCTTGCTATGGTCTTTATCTACAGTAACAGTGCAATGGCACCAGACTTGTATATGTATTTATTTTGGAGGTATAACAAATTTTATTTTTTCAAAAGAAGCAGAAAACGTTTGTTGCAGTGCCAAGGTATCAATGCTGATGGTCCTCCCGATATGGATCATGTTTCACATAAGTTGTGTTGGAAGGGACCTAGAACTAAAGAAAATAGTACAGTTGGGACAAGTGGAGGGTAATAACTACATGCATCCGAAAATGAGATAACATAAAGCTACAAAGTTTAATACACATTGAACTATTTAATAGAGAATCAATTCATCTAGATAAAAATAAAACAATCACTAAAATAAACAGATTACCAGAGTTTAAACTTTATCATATGTTGGTCAACATGAATGCAGTGAACTTCCACTGCTGGATTTAAATGTCTATAACAAACCACGTCAAAACTGAGGTCACGTAATTTACTCCTGTCATTCAAACCACAGGGGGCATATATGTCCAAGTGTGAAAACAATCACAGAAAGCCTATGTATAGGTGGCTAAAATATATATTGTCCTGCATAGGAGGCTTGTGAATAAAATGAGAAGCTTGGGAGTGAGTGCCAAGGTGGTGGCGTGGATTACAAACTGCTTGGCTGTAACGAGACAGAGTGTAATGAAGAAAAAACGGTGTTAAGTGAAGTGCTACAGGGTTCAGTTTTGGGACTGGTTCTGTTCAACATCTTTGTGAACAACATTACAGAAGGGATAGAAGGTAAAATTTGACTATTTGCAGATGATACTAAGATCTGCAACAGAGTGTACATGCCTGAAGGAGTAGAGTAGAGAGAATGAAAAGGGATTTAAGAAAGATGGAAGAGTGGTCGAATATTTGGCAGCTGGGATTCAATGCCAAGAAGTGTAGTCATGCATCTGGGGTGCAGTAATCCAAAAGAGCTATATGCGATGGGCAATGAAAAATGATGCACCTAGATCAAGAGAGGAATCTTGGGGTAATAGTGTCTGGAGATGTGAAGATGACAAAACAGTGTAACAAGGTGATATCTGACGCCAGAAGAATGCTAGGCTGCATAGAGTGAGGAATAACCAGTAAGAAAAAAAGAGGTGATAATTCCCTTGTACAGGTCCTTAATGAGGTCTCACCTGGAGCACTGTATTCAGTTCTGGAGACCATATCTCAGGAAGGATAGAGACAGGATGGAGACATTATAGAGAAGAGCAGTGTTTATTGTATGTTGGTCTAAAATTGTTAGGAATTATGTGTGTTTAGAAATAGGACTTATGTATGTTTATAGGAGTTATAGAAATTATAGAAAAATAGGAATTATGTGTGTTTAGAAATAGGACTTTGGGTTATCATTTTCGTTCAATTTCGTGGCATCAAATTTAAGCTTGCAGCTTAAGTAGGTGATGACTCTCTGTTTATTGATAAATCCCTTGTCTCCATTCCCAAAATAATGAAGCATATATCCTCCTTTACAGAAATCTCTGGTTATCACGTCAAGAAGGCCAAATCAGAGTTGATGCCTTTCAATGGTCGAGCCTCCTGGTTAGCACCCCAATTATCCCAATTTCAGTGACTCCCTGATTGTTTCAAATATCTTGGTATCCATTTTTATATCTCTCTACCTTTAACCCTCTCGAAACCGGAGGACCGCATTATCTCCCTTATACGTGACAGTGCAAATAAATGGTCACCTCTCTATCTCTCCTGGTGGGGGTGGCTGGACACCATCAAGATGGTACTAGCTCCCCGGATTAACTTTATGCTTAGTATGTTACCAATGCATTTTCCCCTTCATTCTATTGCAAGATTGATAGTCCATTATCTCATTTTCTGTGGAAGGACAAGCCCCCACATGTTGGTCTTCACACCCTCAAATTATCTAGACAGTCAGAAGAGGTTAACTTTCCTGACTTTCAATATTATCATCTTTCCTTTCTCCTTCAGCAGGGTCTTTCCTAGGTCTCCAACTATGTCCCCTCTTCTTCTACTCCAGTCTGGCTTCCCTTGGAGAGCACGTTAGCTACAATGTCCCCCCTTAGGTCCCATCCCATACTTTTAGCCACTTACACTGCTTTTTAGAGATGTGAATCGGAACCGGAATTGGTTCGGATTCCGGTTCCGATTCACATCGTGTTTTTTTATTCGTCCGGCCCGATAGCGGTTTTGTTTATCGGCTGCGCCCGAGCCGATAAACAAAACCCCACCCCGACCCTTTAAAACTAATCCTTTAGCTTCCCCCACCCTCCCAACCCCCCCAAAAACATTTTACAGGTACCTGGTGGTCCAGAGGGGGTCCCGGAAGTGATCTCCCACTCTTGGGCCGTCGGCTGCCACTAATAAAAATGGCGCCGATGGCCTTTGCCCTTACCATGTGACAGGGTATCTGTGCCATTGGCTGGCCCCTGTCACATGGAGGGAGCACTGGATGGCCACCGGGCCTTTCACTGTGTGCCAGGCCTCATGCTGAGGCTCGGCGTCCTTGGCCATGATAGCCATGCCCGTACGTGCCCGTGCACGGACCGCCCGGACTCATGTAGGGCCAAGGGCGGGTCTTAGCTCCGTGGCGGCCCTGATTGATCCCTAGATATAAGGAAGTTCCGGTCTATGCTTCCTTGCCTTGGCAATCAGGTCGGTTTGTTCTAAGATTGCCTCTGCGTTTGTTCCTGCTCTTGCCTGTTCCTAGTTTCGTTCCAGGATCCTTCTGTTCCAGT
This sequence comes from Rhinatrema bivittatum, assembly GCF_901001135.1. NCBI lineage: Eukaryota > Metazoa > Chordata > Amphibia > Gymnophiona > Rhinatrematidae > Rhinatrema > Rhinatrema bivittatum. The sequence continues at coordinate 729,672,686 of NC_042616.1, read as the reverse complement.
TCTGTTCCTGACTTGTTCCTGCATCCTAGTTCCTGTGTTCGTCTGTCTGTCTACCCAGGTAGTATCCTCAGCTGTCTTACTGGTACTGACCTCAGCTTGCTCTTGACCTGCCTGCCTGTCTGCCACCTGCCTCAAAGACCTCAGCTTGTTCCTGACCTGCCTGCCTGCCTGCCACCTGCCTCAAAGACCTCAGCTTGTTCCTGACCTGCCTGCCACCTGCCTCTAAGACCTCAGCTTGCTCCTGACCTGCCTGCCTGCCTGACGCCTGCCTCAAGACCTCGGCCTGCCTTTGACCTCATCTGACCTCCGGTACCTGACCATTTGCTGGCCATTTGCTGACCATTCCTCGGACTGACCTCTGGATCTTGACCTTTGCCTGCCTGACCTCATCTCCAGATTCTGGCTCTGTTCCTCGACTTGTCATCACCAACTCTGTTTTGGTTCTCCTTGTTCCAACCAGCCTCCAGCTTCGAACCAGAGAGCACTCCCCCTGTGTCCGTGGGCACGCCAGATTTTCATTCTCTCAGGAGACCCTGTGAGGCCCACCTAAGTCCAAGTGGCCCGGGTCCCTATGGGCTCCTCCCGGGGGGACCTCGGGCTTCCAGTGGTGAAGCTCTTCACAGCCTCTGTCTCATCCAGTTATCCGCCCCCCTGGGGGAAGTTACCTCCTGTTCCCTTTCAGGAGACTTTCCTTCACAGTCCCAGGACAAGGGTCCACCGCCGAGCGCTCTGAGGGAGGTGGCATTTTGGCGCTGGCATGGGTTGGAGGGTGAGCTGTGACATACTCAAGTGTCCACTGGGCCATGTCCTGCTGGGCCATGGAACTGAGTGGGTCTCTCCCACCGCCTTGGTTCAAGGCCGCATCAAATACCTTAGTTTAGGCTTCAAGGGTTGCTGCTTCTATTTTCTGCCGCAGCATGTCCAAGGTGATATCTAGTTCAGCCTTTCTGCGTGCCTCGGCGGCAGCGGCCTTCTGTTGTTCTTCTATTCTGAGCTCTTCACTTTTAAGGGCTGCTTCTTGTTCAGCATACTGTACGCATATTATGGCTGCTCGAGACTCTGCTTTCTTTTGGAGGGCGAATGAGCTGAGTTGAGAACAGTTCGAGTATCTTGACCCATGTGACCTTATGGACCCCTTTGCATACTTAGAGGCATAAGAGTGCTGAGAGTCGACCTCGCTTATTGAATTGGTTGCTTCTGCCCTGTTAATGGTATCCATTACCATTCTCTGGCGTATTTGGTCTAAATTCTGTTGGTGGCCTTTTTCTTCAAGGCTTTCTGCAGTGTTAGTTTGTGTTAAGAACTCAAGATTCTCTTCTGTGATGAGCTGATAGGTTTGGGAACGAAGCTGCAGCTGTTCTATATGGTACTTAAGGTTGTTAGGGCTTTCTGAGACCCTCTCCCTTTCCTGCTTGATGTTATGCCACTCTCTTTCTATCCTGTGTTCATGCCTCTGTCTTCTTGTCTCATATCTCTGCGTAGCTTCCTCTGTTAGTACACATAATCTCTTTGAATTACTGCTTTCATCCCTCCCTTCAGCATCTTTCCCTTTTTGCTCTGTGTCATCTCTTAATTCAATGGCTTCAGTTAGCTGTTTCAAGGTGTCTTTGTCTTCCTGTATTGCTGCTTCAGCCATCTCAACAGCAAACACATCTTTCAGCCACTGAGTTGAAGGGAATAAACTTTGAATTGCTTTAGAAGCAGGGGGGCAAAGCTAGCTAACACCTCAGGAAAGTTTGCATCCGGGCTTTCTGTTCCCTGTCCCTGGAGTCAGCAGAGATCGGGTATATATGGCAACTTTCAGTGGCAAATGTATAACAGAGGGATGGGGGAGGGGCAGAGAAGCTTTCACAATCACTGTCCTTTCAATCTTGACCCCCAATGCTGTGCTCGGCTTGGAATTCAGTCTTTTTTTTTTTTTTATTAGTTCTCACTGTCCTGTCTGTAGAGTCACCAGAGATCTGGTATCTATAGCAACTAATTGCTCTCTGCTTCTAGCAGTGGCGGAGGGAGGGGCGAGCTGCTTACAGGTGAGAAATTCCTTGTCTGGCAAGAAGGAAGCTTGAATGGGCTTAAAGACTGTCGTTAAGTCCTTTGTCTAGAGTTTGAATTCTGGCGGCAGTTGCATGGAGTTAAACACTTTCTTTGCAACACTTTGTATACCTTGCTTGCAGCATAGGCTCATTTTACATCTGCATTTGCTTCTTTAATGCTTTGCAGACTCAAAGTCAGTTCTGAAAGTATAAATCTTCACAATCTTAGGGGTTTTATATTTCATTCCCTGGCCTCTCACCACAGCTGAAGGTGTGGAAGGCTTATTCAGGTGCAAGGGGGTGCCTTTAACAATCCCTCACCTTTAATGATTTCTACTAAATGCAGACTTCCCTGTCACAGGCTGTGCTTTGGGGATGAAGTTCCTGTTTCATTGCACTGTATGCAGTTTTTAAAAAAATGCTTTCAGTTCGCTGGTTTTTCACTTTTTACTATCTTCCTGTTTGATACGGGTTTTTTTACTATCTTCCTGCTTGATTCAGGTTTTTTACTGTTCTGAATCAGGTAAACGTCCATGCTTTTTCCTATTCAGGCAGCTAAACTTTTTCTCCAATCAGCCCTGAAGAGAAAGATTCTTTAAGTTTGAAATTATTTATTGTACAAGTAAATTCTACTCACAGTTGTTGCATTTCAAATGTGCGCTCCTAGGCAGAGATCTTTGGTAACTGGAGACAGGGTAGCAGGAGGGAGAAGGAGGTCTCTTGTGTTGTTGTTTGTGGTAAAGGTAGGAAGCTTGAGGGATATGAGGCTGATTTTGTCTTCAGATGAAGGCAGTAAGAGAAAAGGTAAAAAAACCCAATCGTTTCAGGGAGTTTTACAGAGCGCTGCTGGATCAGAAGCAAGCAAGGGGTGAACTGAGCTCTCGTTGAGAGATGCTAAAGGAAACGCCCCCACAAGCTGGGGGCAGGGGGCAAGGTCCAATGGCAGCGAGCCTAAGAACCATGTAACACAGGGGGAGCATGAAGGGCAGTCCCTTGAGCCTATAAGGCACCTAGGAAGACTCAAGTTAGATTGAGTGGCATTCAAGCTCTTCTGATAGTGAGAGAAGGTGGAGGGGGGAGGGAACTTCTCTTAAGGGCAAAGGCTCCTCTTAAAGGCAAAGGCTCACAGACTTTTATCATGGGTTACAAAAAGTGTTCCAGTATTAAGAATCCTCAGAAGGGAGGACTGCACTAAACACGGTTAAACTACAATATGTACAGATACAAACATGTACCCACTGCTGGGGAAAGAACAGGTGGAACTGGGCTCTCTGCAGGCTAGCAACATCCCCTATTTCTGTTTCAAGCTAACAAAGGCATTGCTTTTAACCATCACATGCTACAGTTTCTATCTCAGTTCTAGTTGCCTCCTTCGGACTACTGAGTTTGTAAATGGAACTTATCACAGTTGTGACAGTCTCTCTTTTCTGTGTGGCTACTCTTGATGCCTTCTCATTCTGTGAGTGTTGAACTTTTCATCATTCAAATAAATGTTGTTTGGTATTCAAGACTGAGTTTCTTTTGCTATTTAAAGCTGGGAATATGGTTTAACTGACTGTCTATGCACTCAAGCTAACAGATTGAGAGCTGAAGATAGTACAATTTGCTTTGAAGTGCCAAAAATGCAGAATAAAAATAGCAGTTCAACTGACTTTCTAACAGGCTTCCTGCTTTGGATAAATTAAAAAAAAAATTATGACTTTTTGTCTCTATGGCCAGCTTCTTTTCAAATACTTTTTTTTAGCCTGCCTTATTAATGTTTCACATCTAATATGCCAATACTTATGCCTTTTCCTATTTTCTTCAGATGGATCCTTTTTTCAATTTTTTCAATTTCCCAATTTTTGAAATGTTCCAATTTCAATTTCCATTTAACTGAGATCTCTCAAGAAGCTGATCAGTTTAGCATGATCACACTATTCAGCTTGCCCTCAGAAAGTAACAGGCTCACATTAGTATGTCAACACCAGCCCGGAATAGGTATTAAATAGTGCTCAGGTAGTGACTGCCCAGTTAATAGCATGAAGTTTGGAGCTAGCATATACTCCAAGCAGATGACAAATCCTTATTTGGAAATGGTGTTCTTTCTTTTACATGCAGAGGCATGATCATTTTTGCCTACTCACTCTGTCTTTCTGGACTTCTTTCCTGTTCATGGTAAGGACCTCCAGCCAGTGGCGTAGCCAGAATTGATTTTTTGGGTGGGCACAAGGTTAACATAGGTGGGCACAAGGCATGCAGGTCTACTAGTTGTTTTCTTACTGATAAATAATGCCATATACTGCACCCTAGAATGGCTTTCTAAGTAGTTTGCAACAGCCATTATGTGTCATGTATGAAACTTTAAAATAATTTACTTCAATTATTTCAAGTATAGAAAACAATCAAATCCAATCATATAATAAAACAAAAATTAATGTATTCTTTCATGAACCATCTTTGCAGAAACCCAGAAATCTTCATAAATACAATAAAATATAATTAATCATCAGAACAGGTGCCTCGCAGAGCTAGGGCAATTCACATTACAAGTAACATGAAAAAAAAAATTCAAATTCTGGTGTAATCTCAGCAAAAAATAACCCTCCACTGCTATTTTGTGAAGTAACAAACTCTTGCAAAGAAAGAGGCATCTGGAACCTTGCCAAACAATCACAGCACTGACTCTCAGGATTCAAACAGCAACCTTATGAAAAAGCAGCAATGCAAATACTACACCAGGCCCTAGAACATTAATACATCACCTACGGGAATAACAGAACAGGCTGGACTACTACTACAGAGAAACTATATGCTAGAAATACTCATTTCTGTCACAAACAGGCAAAACTGAGACCGACCCTTACCTAATATAGAAATAAGAGACTATAAATTAGAAATGAAACATGTAGATAAAGCCAAAATAGAAAGCCTGAGAAACTAAAATGTCTGAACAGTGGAATACTTAAGAAAGAGCAAAATTCAAAAATATAAGAATGCACATTCCCAAAGATGACATATTTAAATTGCTAAAACAATGTGTATAATGCTACTCCTTGGGGAGACTGCAAACTAGCAGATTATAACTTGTCTTTCACTCACAAACTACTTTTTAAGAAAAAAAGGCAAAACCAACCAGAAGTGGTATCAGAATTTTTACGGTGCTTCCAATCTCATGGGCTCTTGCCCTTACAGGGCTACAACCCCTCTCCTGTATAAGCACTAATGGATCACGTCACTTACCAACTTACTGGTGGCTTGTCTATTATAAAACTTTTTTTGTTTTTAATTCTTTAAAGTGCAAAAAACCGCATCCCTTAAATTACCCGTGTTTTTATTAAAGGTTTCACTCTTCACCCTTCTACTAAACTCGAATTATACTTATCTCTTAAGCTGCGAATTACTCGCATGAATCATGGCTGATTCGCCTGAATCACTTGCCCGACATTGCCAATGTTTCGGCGCGCTCCCCACGCCTGCTTCAGGGGCTTTCAATCGTGCTCAACTGTTTCTAAAAAAGAACATAAATATAAAAATTCTTTGCCTTATATCAATTCTTTTATCGTGACTAACGCTACGGAACTTACGATTCAGCTGGACTTAAAATTTTCCCATTCAAATATGGCGTACAAACGCTGGCTTGCCGCCTTTACCGGATATCAGCTGTTTTATACACAGGACATGGACCGTAGTCCAACCAATCAGCTACAGATAAACTGTCCAATCTACTTCTTTATTGAGGCCGGCGGGAGCAACAGTATCCAACTTGAAAATCCATCGCTGTTCTCGTTGTAATAAACAGTGGTTTAAATCTCCTCCCCGCTCAACGCTATCCAAAACTGTACAAAATAGACTGTCAAAGCTATGAGATTTCTCAACACAATGCTGCTAACATCTCTCTCTCTCTCACTCTCTCTCTCTCTATATATATATATTTATTTATTTTTACCTTTGTTGTCTGATCTTTGTATTTTTCTAATCAGTTGGTCCTGGTCTCTCTTTCCTATTTTTTCCCTTGTCGCTCATTTCCTAATTCCTCTTCAGTGTCTTTTCTACTACTGTCTTCTTCCCTTCCACACACACACACAAATATAAATGCTTTCTCTCACAGACTCCCTCACACACTCAGGCTCTCACTCTCATATGCTCCCCCCCCCCCCCCCAAGCTCACATTCTCTGCAGACACACATACAAGCTCTCACTTTCTCACCCCTCCCCAGGCTTATATTCTTATGCACACACAGACGCACATCCAGGCACCCATTCTCATCCACACACACACAAACCCATTCTCCCATTCTCACCCACACATACACACATTTAAGGTCCCATTCTCACCCACACATACACACTTTCAAGCACTCATTCTTACCCACATATTCAAGCTTCCATTCTCACCCACACACACAAACCCAGGCTCCCATTCTCACCCATATATATACACATTCAAGCTTCCATCCTCACCCACATATTCAAGCTTCCATTCTCACCCACACACACAAACCCAGGCTCCCATTCTCACCCATATATACACACATTCAAGCTTCCATCCTCACCCATATATACACACATTCAAGCTTCCAACCTCACCCACATATTCAAGCTTCCATCCTCACCCACACACATTCAAGACTCCATTCTCACTCCCATAGACACCCAGGGTCCGATTTTCACCCACACACACACAACAAGGCTCCCATTCTCATCCTCACATACAAATTCAAGCCTGTGCACAGTTTCTGCTTCCTCCCCCCAGAGCAGGAAGATCAGCTGGCCTCTCCTGCTGCCACTAGCCTCCTGCTATCTTCGGGCCGTATGGCCGACCGATCTTCCTGTTTGGGGGGGGGCGGGGAGGAGAGCGGAAGCGCCGCGCACAGTTTCCGCTTCCTCCCCCCAGAGCAGGAAGATCAGCTGGCCTCTCCTGCTGCCACTGGCCTCCTGCTATCTTCAAGCCATACGGCCGACCGATCTTCCTGCTTGGGGGGGGGAGCGGAAGCTGTGCGCGGCGCTTCCGCTCTTCTCCCCCCCCCCCCAACAGGAAGATCGGTCGGCTGTACGCAGGAGGCCAGTGGCAGCAGGAGAGGCCAGCTGATCTTCCTGCTCTGGGGGAGGAAGCGGAAACTGTGCGCGGCGCTTCCGCTCCCCCCCTCCCCCCGCAAACAGGAAGATCAGTCGGCCATATTCACATTACACGTGTGCCGTGATGGCGTGCCAAGCATGGGTTCTCCTCTTCACTGTCGCGGGGATGGGATCCCGCGACAGCCTTGCAGTTCTGGTGTCAGTTGGGTGGGCCTGGGTCTAAATTGGGTGGGCAGCTGCCCACCCAGGCCCACCCGTGGCTACGCCACTGCCTCCAGCATAGCTCACTATTTTTAGTGTGCACATGAGCACCTTTACATGCATACTAAAGTTTATTAGATAGGTCCCCCAAAAATCTTACCTACAGCTCGTGTAGTGTAAGAATAGTTTTGCTGAGTACTACAAAGATGAAAATACTTGGGTGAGAGTTATCTATAAAAAAGGAGAGAAAGTGGATAGAAAGCAACATCTAGTGCTTCTGCCTTTGAATGTTATATATATTTTTTAAATACAGTCTAAACTGAGGGACTCTTTGACTCTGCACCCTCCCACAGGTTGCTATCAAAAGGTGATCTGAAGCAGGGACAAAATGCGTCCAAAGGGGTTATCCAAAGGGAGTCACCCACTGGGGAGTGCCTTAGGGAGTGACAGGAGCAACCAGACCTAGACATTCATGGGTAGATTTTAAAAGGGCTGCGCATACATACATAAACACATGTTTCTCACCATGTGCAAAGATACTTGCTATTTTATAAACTATATACATAGGTTAAAAAATACTCTTCTTGTACATGTGTCTGCAGCTCTGCCCAGATATCTTCTGAGAGAGAGAGCATCTTAATAAGGCTTAGCCTGATACTCTATATTAGGGATGTGCATACGTTTGCGATGAAATAGGAAATAGACGATAATACCTATTTCATCGTGGTTCGGGAGGGTGACGAAAAGATAAGAAAATCCATGAAATTTCGTGTGGTTTTCTTGTCGTATTTTTTTTTTGGGGGGGGGGAGAAACGGCACATAAAAACCTAAACCCACCCCAACCCTTCAAATTTAATTAATTGCAACCCCCCACCCTCCCAACTCCCCAAGATTTGCCGACCTTACTCCACCAAGACTTACCAAAAGTCCCCTGGTCCAGCAGGGTCCTGAGAGCAATCTCCCCCTCTCGGGACGATGGCTGCCACTAATCAAAATGGTGCCAATGGCCCTTTGCCCTTACCATGTGATGGGCTATCGGTGCCATTGGTCAGCCCCTGTCACATGGTAGGAGCAATAGATGGCCCGCGCCATTTTTTAAGATGGCACCGGGCTACCGGCAGCCGAAGGCCCGAGAGCAGGAGATCACTCCCGGGATCCCCACTGGACCACCAGGGATGTTTGGTAAGTCTTGGGGGTCACATCTCTACATACACATCTCTACATACACATTACATATATGCTGATAACATACAACTAATTCTACCCATTAAAACACAATTGAAAAAACATTAAACCTAGCTAACATATATCTAGAAATTATCAAACAGCTATTAAATCAAATGGAGCTAGTTATTAATATCGAAAAAACTGAATTCCTACATTTAGAACGAAAAAATATCGAGGTTATTCAAACTCCAATAACGCTTAAAAACAATCAGAAAGTAGAATTAGCCGAGAAGGTACGGAACCTCGGTGTGATAATTGACACGGAACTCAGCCTTAAACAACACGTATTACTAAAAGTAAAAGAAGGATACACTAAACGTATGGTTCTCAGGAAACTAAAACCTTTACAACACCTACAAACTTTCGAATAGTTCTACAAGCACTAATATCTGCAAGCACCAATTACTGCAACGCCCTGTTTTTAGGATTACCATACACAACATTAAGACCACTACAAATATTATAAAACTCTGCCACAAGAATATTTACTGGTAAAAGAAAAAGAGATCACATTACTGACACTGGCTACCCATAGACGAAAAAACAGAGTGGCTGAACACAGCACTGCGTGTACATGTCCCACAGAGAAATCTGAGATCGGCTAAAAAAGCACTCCTAACCATCCCATCTGTTAGGACAGCAAGACTGACCCAAATTAGAGAGCGGGCATTATCCTTATCAGGACCTATACTATGGAACACCATGCCCCTAGAGATCAGACTACAGAGAAATTTCAAACATTTTAAAAAAAGTTTAAAAACCTGGCTTTTTAAACAAGCATTTTACAAAGAGAATGGAGAATAGAAAAGTAAATAAAGTAGGCAGTAGAACATCAGCACACAGCACTTAGCTCAATATGTGAGTATTTTGTTATTTTATTTTTCACCGCTAACATTAGAGAAAATATACAGTTCAAAAGAGTTATACATGTAAATAAACTGATACATGTATAAAAGGCAAGATTTAGTACATTCATCAAATTGCCTTTATTGTGAAATTATGTAACCGGAACCTTAGTGGCACTTTTATAGAACGTATTATCCAATATATTCTTAACATTACTATATGTGCCTATCTGTAAACCGTTGTGATGGTATATAACTTAATCACGATATAGAAAAGATATAAAATAAAATAAATAAATAAATAAATACTCTATATATGGACCATTGTAAGGGGCACTTTGATTTGGGGTGAGTTTTTGGGAGGTGGGTTGGGGTTGTGGGGGGTGCTGTTACAGAAACATTCAGACATATTCCTTGTAAAATTGATATCATTAAAGAATGTTAGTCCTTATAAGTGATGGAAAGGAGTTGATTTATACAATGCAGCTAGCAGAGACTGCCATGTACACATCAACTCTTCTTCTTAGAATTTTCATCCCTTATAAGGTAAAAAATTCTTTGATGATGACAATTTTACAAGGAATACATCTGAATGATTCTGTAACAGCCCCCCAACCCCAATCACCTCCTGAAAACTCACCCCGAATCAAAGTATCCTCTTACAATGGTCCTGATACTCTATATATATCAGGCTGAGCCTTATAAAAAGTCTCTCTCTTAAAATCTCTCTTTCTCCCTCTCTCATATATGTACAATGGGTAAGGAAAATTAGGGTTTACTTGTTTCAGTGCTGGCCCTGCCTACTTTTTCTGGGCACACGTACATCGATGTACGTGTGCCCTTCCCAGATATTTAAAATTTGTGTAGCTTCCACATGACTCACTTACACACACATGTGCAAGGAATGACCTCCTGCACTCGAATCGTGTTGCCGTATGGCCGGTGCCATTTTTATTACGGCAACACGATTTGAGTGCAGGAGGTCGTTCCCGGACCCCCGCTGGACTTTTGGCAAGTCTTGTGGGGGTCAGGAGGCCCCCCAAGCTGGCCAAAAGTCCCTGGGGGTCCAGCGGGGGTCCGGGAGCGATCTTCTGCTTCATATGACAGGGCAAAGGTAGCGCCGGCGCCATTTTCTATCAACACACTCGTGGCCCGAGAGTGGAAGATCA